>NC_084460.1:106955840-107262886 GCF_027409185.1 Cynocephalus volans | reverse complement strand
TAAGATAATATGGGTAAAAACACTGTCTAATGTCCAAATTGTGATTGTAGGGACGTTTCAGTTATTGGTCATATTCCTGGTCCCTCTGCCAGTAAAGATCTTGGGCAGGTCACTGGCCTCTCCTAGGGTGAAACCTCCCATCTGTTACACGATGAGGTTGAGCTGGATGGTTGTTAAGGTCCCTCCTGTTTCTCTGGCTGGAGAATATTCCTGCAGGTCTGGTAGGCGGTATTCCTGGTGAACAGCAGGCTGCCTGTGGGGCCCAGGCTATGGAATTTTCTTGCCCACCTTGCTCCCTCCCTCCTTCCTTATTTAGCTCCATGAAGGATACACACATGAATTTGCTGTAATTTCTGCTTTCAAAGAACTTCTAATGACCCCTGGCATTTATGTGCTTTGCAATATTTTGTCTCCTCATGTGTAATCTCACAAACCTATGAAATACGTGGGTATACGTTGTTATTTCCATCTTACAAATGAAGGAATTGAGACAGAGAGGTTCATCTTCTAAAGTTTCATGGATAATGAGTGGCAGGCTCAGGACCAGGAGGCAGTTCTTCATATGCCCTGTTGGGGAATCTCATGGACGGAGGGTGGTGTGTCTCTAACCATGCAACAGCCTCTGCCTTCATGAGGTTGCACTGAGTAGTCAGTGGAGCTTCTGCTAGGGGGGATTGACTCTATGCTTGCCTGTTCTTTTCAGGCATTTCCTTGGTTGTGTGATCATGAGTTGGGGAAGTGTTGAGAAGTGCTTGGAGCAAGGCTGTGGGTTAGAACATTCCCCTGGTCCTATCCTAGCCACTTGTCTGGGTAGCCACACTGCTTTTGTATTCACTCTGCCACCTCTTTCCCCCAGCCAGTTCCTCCTCCAGCAGTGGTTTCTGCTCTTTCCGCATTCCTTAGAATTGGCAATTCAGTCATCCCCCCTTGCCCTCTCCCATATTTTCATTAGTGTCTGGGTCCTGTTGATTCAGCTTCTGAAATACCTCATGGGTTTCTTTCCTCAAGTCCATTCCCACTACCACCTTCCTCCAGCCTGCTTCTAGACTTCATTTCCTCCTGACTAGCCATTGTGCAAACCTCCTGCCTCTGACCTATACCAGGAATCACCAAAGCATAGCACTCTATATTCCAAAACCTTTAACGATACACTTACCCAGTCATTCCTAGTCAAGCTGGAGTACAAACACCCTTCTAGTTTTATCCCCTAATACTTGAGATTTCTACATATATAGTTGGTCAACTTGGATTGTTCAGTTCTTCAGCTCTGTCTCACTGTGTTTTCCAACTCTATTCCCACCCATAAATTTTTCACTTCTGCTTTTCCCTCCGCTGGAATGCCCCTTTAGTATATTTCTCCTCATAGAAATAGTACACACTTCTGAGGCCCAATTCAATGCCACCTCCTCCGTGGTGCCGTTTCTAATCTCACCAGCGGTACATAATTACTCTTGACTCAATTCCAAGGTAGGCTTTGTTCTACTCCCACGACACCTATCATACTCTCCCTTGTATTATGGTTATTTGACTATTTGTGTGCTTGTTTTAGCTCTGCTTCTAGACTCTTCATTACTTATCTGTGTGTCCTAGACAGCCACCTAACACAGGGCCCTACTCTAAGGAGATTCAGAATAAATGTTTGCCAGATAAATGAATGATTGATTGAGGCTGGAGTACTGAGTGCCAGGCAAATTTTACACCTTAAAGACAGCTCTAAAATATTTGTACATTACTATTTTGCATTCAAAACTCCACTTTTCAAGTAAACATTAAGCCCTTCAAGTGTTCTTCATGTGATGTGGTTCACTGTCAGGGCCTTCTCTGGATTTTGTCAGTTTGTTAGGGACCCTCATAAAATATTCAGTTCACATGTGAACACAGTGTTGAGATGTGTTTTTATATATGCAGGACACATGCAGAACCATCCTCTCCCCTTTATTCTAGACCATAGAGTCACATTGGTTCAGCTGCAGAATTTCAGCATCGGAAAAGAGTTTTGATTTTCCCCACCTCATCCCTTTCAATTCTTGAATTCTCTGCAACTTTTGCTGCACTGCTATTTATATGTGGAAGTGCTGCCTAAGTAAACATGGACTTTCTACTAATGCATCTCAGATTGCTGTGGGATTTTGATAGACAGGGCGCATATGGCTCACATGGGGCTTCTTGTCATGGAAACCCTTAGTCATGGAGCTGGTCCACGTTAGTAATCCCTCATGCAGCTTTCACATTTTCAGTCTAGCTCTCTCCCTTGTTCCCTTATATTAGAAGTAATTATTTTACATTTTGATGTCACTTTATCATTGTTCTAAGATGGTTTCATGTATTTGACTATACCTGATTAAACTGTGAAGCTGAAAATAATATCCTTTAAAATATTCCTTCTACATATAATTGGAGATTGGATTGGTGGCTGTTTTGGTGATAAAGGCCCTAGGATTTTGAACTGTAACCCAGACCACAACTTTTGGGACACAGCCAGCATTGATAATATGGAGCCAGAAGAATACTAAACTGTGAAATTCAACCTATGGCTCATTATACAGTGGGGTAGTGGTTGTAATGTCTAGGATCAGCCGTTGGTGCTGAAGAGAGGGTATAATTAGGGAAGAGTAGCTGCTGCTCGGATAGGAATGTGCCCTGTGGGGATTACTAGACATGTTGCCCCATCTGATAAAATCTGGGAGTAATGACTTCATTTGTCTGAAAAGTGAATTAGCCATATCTGCGCCATCTCTCCATTAGGCTCTGTAGACACCTTGCCTAGGGCTTATGGACTTTTCAGGGACTACTAAAAATGTTTGAACCCTAAAAAACAATTAACAACGAAACTGAAAAGTGTAAAATGAAATTTAAGAACTGTTTAAATGTCTGCAAAAGCTCTCCTGCCCACAATAAAATAGCATTTCATTACATTAAAAAACAGTGTGTAGTTGGAATTCCACTTCCAGAAATGCCAGTGTGAGGAGCCCTGTGAGTCCATTCCCCAGTAAAGCAACCATAACTGCTGAAAATTATTTTTAAAAAACAACCTTTAAAGTCTCTGGGAGTTGTACGAAGGGCATCCAGAAAATGGTGAAACATTTATTCAAGAAAATCTACTAAATCTGGGTAAGAACAGGCAGTCTGTGGTACTTGAGCCATGACCTGCTCGCTCCTCATCCCTCCCAGCTCAGTGTAAAGGAAGCTCTGCTCTGGTGCGTCCTTTCCCCTCAACTCCCAATCAAAGGACATGGTGTCTTTCCAGGAATTGTCTAAACAATTCTCCACAAACTCTTCCAAAACATAGAAGAGATGGGAACACTTCCCAACTCATTTTATTAGGCCAGTATTGCCCTAATATCAAACTAGACAAAGACATAAGAAAAGGAAACTACAGGCCAGTATCACTTAACGAATATAGACACAAAAAGCCTTAACAAGATTTTAGCACCAAAATTCAGCAACATACAAAAAGGGTTATTCACCATAGTCAAGTGGGATTTATCCCAAGAATATAAGGTTGGCTTAATATCCAAAAATCAATATAACACACCATATCAATAGACTAAAGGACAAAAACTACATAATCAGTAGAGGCAGAAAAATCATTTGACAAAATTTAACATCCTTTCATGATTTAAAAAAGTCGACTAACTAAGATAAGTTTCCTCAACCTGACAAAGGATATTTATGAAAACCCCACAGCTAATTTCATAGTTAATGTGGAATAACTGAATGTTTTCCCCTAAGATCAGGAACAAGACAAGGATGTCCATCGTCACCCCTTCTATTCAACATTGTACTGGAGATTCTAGCCAGCGCAGTTAGGCAAAAAAATCAAATAAAAGGCATCCAGATTGCAAAGGAAGAGACAAAACTATCTGTATTTGCAGATGACATGATCTTGCATATAGAAAATCCTAAGAACGCACTAAAAATAGAGAAGAAGAGCTTGCCAGTGGTTGTGAACTCCCCTTGTATCCCAGGAGCTCTTTATACTTCCATTAGTTTATACTCACTCAGCCTTACACAATTTCTTTAAAACTTTTAGGTGAGTTTTTCTTATTCGCTTGTATAGGTTCAAGAAACGTTATGATTTTGTGGTTTATCGGGCTTTTGTGTGTGTGTGTGTGGTTAGGATGGAAGTGAGTCTCTTTCCGGCACTTTGGGTTCCAGGGGAAGCAGAACATCCTCTTGGCTTTTTACCTGTGTGTATCTCACAGAGCAAATGTGATTCGCTTTTGCAGCCTTCCATCATCATAGTGTCATTCCAGGTGTGTTACTGTGATTGCCATACTAGGACCTTTGCAAACCATACCAGAAAACTGGGTCTCAAAACATTTCTCCACGTTTAGCCAGGTGTCAGAGGTCTTGAATGTTAAAACAACTATGGTTCATTTTCAAGGGCACTAAGCTTGATGAAAATAATTCCTCCTACTTGTTAACTAGGAAACAACTAAGCACAAGGATCTCTGATGTCAGGGAGTCATGGCTGTCAGTCACAGTCATTGGATGCCTGGCCCCTTAACAGGGCTTCCCGTACTCCTCAGCCTTTGCTACATTTGTGTTCCAAAGGCTCATCTATGTTACCTATTTTTTTTTTTAAGGAAAAAAATGCTTAAAGTAGCCTGACAGTTCTACTGAAATTACACTTAATTAATATAGCTAATTTAAAAATCTTCCAGAATAGTTGAAGTCGTTGAGGATCAAAATGGAAATGGTGTTGCCCATCCTGGGTTTTTCTCTGAAGGATGAGGCTGCTTGCCTTTGGGTGTTACTGAGTATGGCCCAGCAGAAGGCCTCTGAGCCCTCATGTCTGGCATCATGGACTAGCTCTTTTGAAATTGGTGTAGCTTCTCCTTTTGCTTATTGTGAGAAATAGTAATTGATTGATTTTAATGAGTCTGGAAAGGAAGACTATCGTATTATCATGGACTTGTTAAATTCAAGCACTTACTTTTTTCTAGCAGGCAATAGTGATTATTATAAACTTCAGAGATACTGGAATTTAACACACTGATCGTACGAAAGATGCGTGTATTTAATTTAAAATAGTTCCTTTTGGAGCATCTTGCTAGTAAGTGGCAGGGCCAGGATTTGAATCCAGGCAGTTCTGGCTCCAGAGTCTGAGTTGCTGACCACTACTGCTGCGTGCTGCATGTTATCCAGGCTGTGAAATATCGCACAGAACCTCAGAGCGCGAGGCTCCACTAGGCCTCATCAGTGAAGTGCACAGTCAGAAACTGAGATGGCTGTTCTCTCTCTGGTGTCACCTGGTCACTGGGCTCTGCTTCCCTCCTGTGTCTGTTACATTCTTCTGTCTTTTTCTGCAGATTAGTCCTCTATTCTTTGATCAGTGGGTATGGACCCCAGATGGCCACCCCAAACACTGTCCCTTTCGAGCTTCAGAGAAAATCACTAGCTGATTCTCATTCTCTGGGTCTTTCTCTTCAAATTCTCTTTTTGGAGACCCTCTCATTGGCCCAACTCAAAGAAAACTTAGGCATTCAGACAGTGGCTGGGTCTGGGGTATGGAAGGAAGCCCTCAGAGAAGAGGACTTTAGGCTGAACAGTCACCCCAAAATAAGTCTAATAACTTGGCAAGTGCTGGCCTTATGCTTTTAACTTTTGGAATCAGTAAGACTATGAAATACTTGGGCAGCTTTAAGTGCTGTCCCTGGGAAAAATAGGAGCCTTGCATTGTGTTCAGTGTGCCTCTTCTTTCTTTGGGGTATATTCCAAGGCTCACCTCTCTTATGTGGCTACCTTGGTACTCAGGCACCACAGCTATGTTAAGATGCCACTGGTTAGTGAACAGATATTCAGAGAGCACTCATCAAGAGTATAATGCCAGGTGTACGGCCCACAAGCTGTTGTGGGGAGACCATCCTGGGGAATCTAAGGACCTGACCTCTTAATACCAGCTGAGTAAACTACAAGCCCCTGCTCCAACCAGGTAACAAAGGATCTGAGGAGTTTGGGGAGGAGGCCAGTGAGCTGCTGGACTGGAGGAGAGTTCAAGACCCAATCTGATAGGGACAGTGCAAAAAGTCACATGTTGGTCCCTGAGCAATTGCTGATATAGACAGTGCTACAAGAGTTTGGAGGCTGACGTCATCGTGAGCTTCATTGACTTGAGAAAGCTTCACAGAAGATGTATGACTTGAGCTGGATCTTGAAGGAAGGAGAGGATGTAGGTATGTGGAGAGGGGAAAGCTTTCTAATTGGTGGGATAGGGAGGACTGCCGCTTTTGGTAATTACATTGGTCTTCCTGTACTGGTTGTCCCATTTATTCTCTGCTCAGTCTTCCATGGTCAGTGATCCCTCCCTGGACAAATGAGAAACATTGAGCTTTGCTTTGAAAGAAGGAATGACCTCGAGCTGGAAGGCAGACCTATTGGGTGTCACTTTTTTTCCTCCTTCATCTAGACCCTTTTCTGGGAGAAAGAGGCTGGAGAGGCTAGAGGATATAGAAATAATTTTTTAAATGATGTTATTATAGCTACCATTTGTTTCCTCCCTGTTTAGTAGCACATATTGTGCTTTATATACATTGGTGATTTAACTAAATTTAATCAGAAGCACAGTCTATTTTTATGGAGGAGACATTTGAGGCTTAAACAGCTTAGAAAACTCGCCCAAGGTCATGCCAAGTGAAAGGTCAGAATTGAAAGTCAGGTCTGGCTGGCTTCAAGCCCTACGAATGATCACATTAGGTTTAACTTCCCATTACAAAATGTTATATAAACCAGTAAGTAATAGAAGCATTATTCGTGAGTGCTATGGTTTGAATGTACCCCCCAAAAGTTTATGTGTTGAAAACTTAATCCCCAGTGCCTCAGTGTTGAGAAGTGGGGTCTAATAAGACATTAATTTCATTATTGTGGGATTGGGTTAGTTATTGTGGGAGTGGGTTAGTTATTCTGAGAGTGGGCTGTTATAAAATGAGTCTGGCCCTTGGTGCCTCTCTCTGTCTCCCATATTCGCTTCTGCTAATGGGTTGAACCTCGCATGTTCTTGCACTTCCCAGCCTCCAGAATCATGAGCCAAATAAATTTCTATTGGTTATTAATGAACTCATCTGTGGTATTCTGTTACAGCAGCAGGAAGTAGACTAAGACAGCGAGTTAAAATTTTTTTTTTTTTTTGCAAAAACCTAATGGAAGCTGAAAGGATTATTTCTTGAGTATAAGTATTTTACTTATACCATCATGGGGAATCTGAGGACCTGACCTCTGAACAGTTGATTTATTAATAGTTACTTTCTTCCAAGGAAAAACTGTTAATTAAAACTAGAAGATTTAGGGCTGGCCAGTTAGCTCAGTTGGTTAGAGTGCAGCATTATAACACCAAGATCGAGGGTTTGGATCCCTGTAATTGCCAGCTGCCAAAAAAAAAAAAAAAGAAAAGAAAAGAAAACAAAGAAAAAAAAAAAAACTAAAGGGTTTAGTGTGTGGTCTTTAAACATTAAAAGATAGTAGATATGTAGTGCTTAGACAGGAATAAGGTTTTGTTAAAGGAGAATTTTTTAAGAGTGTTGTCTTCTTTTCCTATACTAAACGCCAGAGCCTTAAAAAAAAGAGTCTAATAAAGTTATAACCTGCTGTTATAATGGCAAGGTGGCAGCAGTACTGTGCACTTCTGTTTAGTGAAGAGTCCCTATATTTAGAGGACTTTGTTATGAGGGAATTCAAGTACAAAGTGTGTACATACATGGACAAACTACAGGTGCCCAAAATGTTTGAGCATGGTGGCTTAGAATAGTTACTTCTGGATTTCTTTGTTTGATTATCTGATCCCAGACCATGTTCAGCTCAGGTTTTAGTTTATGTGTCTGTTTTTTCATATCTGTTGTTGAGTCAGTTTAAATTCATTTAGCCTTCTCTTTCTGTACTCTGGGAAACTAGAGTTAATTCAGTCGCTAAGGGAAAGAGGTCCTTGTGCCTGTTTCTTCTTATTTTACCCCGAATTTAATACTAACCACATTTACGGAGGGCCTCTGAGAGGTGTGCACTGGGCCAGGGCTTGAGATGGGGTGTGAAGGAGTGGGCATGACCCCTGCCATGGCCACCAACCCCATGAGGGCCAGAACCAGGCCATGGCCTCCACAGCTGCAGCTCCTCGGGAGTTCCGGGAGCTTGCTGGAATGAATGAATGTCCTCTTGGTGCTTACTGACTAGTAGGGGAAGCAGACATTAAGCAAACATGAGGTGATTTTAGGCAAAGCCATCATTCCCCAGTTCCTCACTTGTGGCGTCTCAGGCTTCCCCGGGCTCTCTCTCACCACTGGCCTTATCTTCTTGTGGGCTCCCAGCCTCTCTGCTTCTGGGCTCCGGCTTTCGCAGTTGCTGCCTTTCTTTTGCACCTGGTTAATTCACTTTTGAAATGCTACTCTTTTCCCAGTATCTCAAAAATCATGTCCATAGACGATTGGGGCTGCAGGGGAATTTTGTGAAGAGGGGAGAGGAGACATGTATGGTCTAGCAACAACAGACACTTTGAAGTGGAGGTGGAGGCATCGCTGTCCTGAAAGTGTCCTCTGGCTGCCCCAGCTCCTGAGGGTTTCACAGGCCCTCACCTTCAACATTTTATTGACGCCTTCCCTGCCCTGTGGCTCCCATCTTTTTCCCCTCTTTCCTCCTTTTTTCCCCCACTGGTGAAGAAGGTTTGGTGCAGGACCTAGATTGCAAAAATGGGCCTCAGGAACTCTCGCATCCGCATCCTTCTGCTCTACATTCCATTTTATTTCCATTGCAATATTTATCCCTCCAGCAATCAAGAGAACCTTTGCTTGCCAAGGGAGAACAAGCCCTCAGGCTGTGAAATGGGATTTTAGACCTTGACATATGGTACAGAAATGAGAAGGAAAATTCCAGTACACAAACCTGGTTTGCCCTTCAGGCATGAGCCTTTCCTCCCTCAGTGCCTTGGGAAAACTAACCTAGATTTTAAAGAGAAAGATCATGTTTCCTGTTCATTTTTTGTGGCTTTGTATTATAATCTTAAAAAGAAGCAGAAGAAATAGGGAGGAGAATGAGCATTATGTGATATTTCATAAAGGTTTTAAAACCTCTGCTTATAAAACTAATACATGGTCTGTGTTTAAGGTTTGGAAGCCTCAATATTAAGGTGTCAATTCTTCCCAAATTGATGTATAAAATAAACACAGCTCCAATCAAAAGTCTATCAGGCATTTTTGTAGAAACTTAGAATCATCCAGAAGATACTATAATAGGCAAAAAGGATTATAATAGCCAAAGTTTTTTGAAAAACAGCAAATTTGGAGCACTCATGCTACTGAATTTCAAGACTTACTATAAAGCAAAGTAATCAAGACAGTGTGGTATTGGCAAAAAAATAGACATAATGATCAATGGAACAGAGTAGAGAATCCAGAAATAGTCTCACCCAAATATGGCCAATTGATTTTTGACACAAGTGCAAAGGCAATTCAATGGAGAAATGTGTAAAGGAATAACAAATGGTGCTGGAACAATTGGACGTCTATATGCAAAAAATGAATCTTTACGTATACTTCACCCCAAATACAGAAATTAACTCAAAGTGGATCATGTAAATGTAAAACCTAATTAAAAATCTGTTAGAAAACATAGGAGAAAACCTCTGTGACCTTGGTTGGTCGACACTAAAAGTATGATACACTAAAGAAAAATTTGATAAATTGGACTTCATTGAAATTAAAATTTTTTTCTTTGCAAAAGACACTGCTAAGAGAATGAAAAGACAACCCACTGAATAGGAAAAAATAGTTGTGAATAACATATCTGGCAAAGGACTTGTATCCAGAATATGTAAAGAACTTTCAAACTCAACAATTAAAAAAAAAAAAAACCCTAAACAACCCAATTACATTGACAAAAAATTGAACAGATACTTTACTAAAGAAGATATACAGATGGCAAATAAGCATATGAATATATGCTCGACATTAGTAGTCATCAGGGAAATTGCATAACTATTAGAGTGTCTAAAATATATGACAATACCAAGTCATGGTGAGGACAAGGAGGGACTGGCTGTCTCACACTGTTGGTAGGAATGTAAAATGGTACAGCCACTTTGGAAAACAGTTGGCAGTTTCTTATAACATTAAACATACACTTATGATATGACTCAGTAATCCCACCCCAAGAGAAATGAAAGCTCACGATCATCAAAAATCTGTACATGGGTGCTTCTGTCAGCTTTATTCTTAATCACAAAACTGGAAAAAACCCAAATGTCCCCCAACATTTGGGAAATGGATACACGGTGGTACATCTCTCCAGTGGAATATTCAATAATAAAAAGAAATGAATTATTGATACATATGACAGCATGTTTAAATCTGAAAGTCATTAGGCTAAGGGAAAGATGCCAGAATCAAAGGGCACATACTGAATGTTTCTATTTCTATGACATTGGGAAGCGGTAAAACTATAGAAGTGGAGTGGTTGCCAGGGGTTAAAGGTGGTGGGTGGTTTGACTACAAAGGGGTGGTCAACTATCCTGTATCCTGACTGTAGAGATGGTTAAACAACTCCATGCATTTGTCAAAACTCAGAACTATACACCAAAGAATGAATTATACTGTGTGTCAGTTAAAAAAACAAATTTAGAAAGCATTAACAAACAAAAACAATACAGAAAAAAATACATGCTCATTGTACAATATTCCAAAAATACAGAAGTGTATAATTCCATCTCCTAGTGATAACTACAGTTATCCTTTGAGCATATGTCCTTCCAGTTTTTTTTCCTTTGGCATTTTTACATAGTTAAAATGATTTAACTAGCTCTTTTTATATATATCATACATATTACATATATAATTGTATAAATTCTGTTTTTTAAAACTATACCATAAATTAAGCTAAATTATATCATAAGCAATTCCATAAATTACAAAACATCTCCATCAATAATATTTTAATGGCTTTATAATTTTTCACTATATGGTTGTACCATAATTTATTTAATGGTTGCCCAGTTGTTGACCATGTGGGTTGTTTCCAGTTTCTCAATGTTATTGAAAAAAAAATGGAAGGGGCAACTTTATTTAGAAATCTCTGTGAAAGTAACCCCCACACCCTATTAATGGGCCACTAAAATGTTGTAAGTTTTCCAGAAGGCAGTTTGACCAAAGCATGTTTTAAAACTTAGTACTCATACTCTTTGATCCAATAATAACATTTTCTAGATCTCTATCCTTACGAAACAATCTGGAGTGTGTAAAATGTGTGCAGGGATTTCTAAATAAAGTTGCCCCTTCCATTAAAGCTATTAAAGCTTTTTCCATCAATCATTTTTTAAAAAATGTTTTCTTAACTCTTCTAGCCTTTTTAATTTTTTCAAATAAACTTTATAATCATTTTGTTAACCCCTCTCACTCCCACAAACTTACTGTAATTTTTAATAGGATTGTATTAAGACTATAACTTAATTTGTGAAGAATTGACACTTAAGATTTATGTTAAGAAATATATCTCATTCAAATACTTTTTATTTCTCAGTGAAGTTTACTTTTTTTCATGTATGTCTCACACACTCCTTGTAAAGTTTATTTCAAGGCAGCTTGTATTTTGTGCTGCTGTTGTGAATGTATTCTCTCTTTTTTAACTATATATTTCACTCGTTATTGCTGGAGTATAAGATATTGATTTGGGGATATTTATTTTGTAACCTGCTATTTTATAGAAATATTATTAAGTCTAATAATTTTCCAGTTGATTTTCTTGGTTTTCTTTTAACACGTAATACCCAACAAATATTTGTTAAATAATGACTGATAATCGTGTCATCTACAAATGGTGATAACTCCCCCTCATCTTTTGTTTCCTGTAGTTATACCTTTTATTTCAATTTCTTGTTTTTGTGTTAGTCAGAAGTTCCAAAAAAAGGCTAAATGTATAAGAAATATATTTAAAAGAATTGTTTAGCTTTGGGTTCATATTACATGGAGGATTTTATACTTGTTTCTCCAAGCCCTCTGTTTTAAAAAACACATTTTAATATTTTTAATATTGCTTAACAAAAATAATAAAAAACCCAATCATAATTTCCAAGTCATTTGGCATTGTTTAGGAATTCCACACTGTACATACATCTTAGGTGCACTGAGGGCAACAGAGAGACTGTCTTATCTCATTTGTGTATCTCATTCAGTTCACACTAACCTTTGGGGGTTATTTGCAGTGTATAAATTATCTTTGAATGTCATAGTTGTGTGAAAGCTTTTTGGTTTTTTGGGCATGCAATTTAGCTTTTAATTATCAAAAATTTAAGACATCAAAAAAATAAAATAGCGTTATAAATCTCCAAGTGCTCATCATCCAGCTTCAACAACCATCAACATTTTGCCATAGTGGTTAATAAAGTTTATAAAGGACAGGCAGGATTCCAAACTGTTAGTGAGGAACGTGGTAGAGATCTATGTATGAGGAATTAGTAACACAGATAAAATAATTTTTAAAAAACCTTCTTAGTGCATTTTTAGTTTAGTAATGAAAGTAATTCCTGCTGTTTTATATAAATTGCAAATAGTACAGAACGGTGTGAAGTTAAAACTCACAGTTCCCCTGTCTCCCAAGAACCCTAGTCCCACTCCCCAGTGGGAACCAAATGTCCATTTGGCATGCTTCCTCTAGGGCATCCTCCACATGTGTGTAGGTGGGTGTGTCAAGGCCTCTCTTCCCTGACCCAGAGGGAAAGAGCTGTCCCCGATACCCTAAGAGAGGGGAAAGTTAGGGAGGTGAGGGTCAGCTGGTGGGAGTGTGGTGGCCCTCACAGCTCCACCTCCAGCAGAGTCTTGCATGGTGCTCCTGAGTCCTGTTAATCTCTTCTCCCCCAGGCCAACGCTGGGGGAAATTCGGTTTACTCTCTCCAGCAAATACCATGGCCATGTGAGTGTTTTTGTTTTTTTGTTGTATTTTTTCCTAAGAGAAAAAGTCTAGTCTATGTAAGGAAAAAATATCTCTCCTATTAATATGACTTTGATTCTACTTCTTGTAAAATAGTAATACTGATGCTCTTGCACTATGGATAATTCAAACCCTTTTTGAGCTTATTGTTTCTTTCCCATTCTGTATTTTCACCCTCATAGTTGGAACATGTGGATTGCCTCAGTACATTCCAATAACGGATGTAAAACACACACAGCTTTAAAAAAAAAAAACACAAAAAAACAAAACAAAAAAAACCAGGGCGAGTTTAGAAGCGGTAAGAATGCCTTTTCCCCCTTTATACCTGTAATGGTAGTTTCTTGAGGGAGGGGGGCAGATGGGAGAAGCATTCACTTCACATTGCCAGTACTGCTGAAATAATCAGCTGTTTCCTAAGGTAGTTACCCAGTCTCCAGTTATTTCAGAATCCATTGCTAAACATAAAAAGAATGCAGTTCTTTATTGGATACTTGTTCTGGGTCCAATGATAAAGGTCAATGCATGGAATACAGAATTCATAAGAGCTGTGCAGTTTGTTCATATAGTAGATTCAAATGTAATCTAATAAGGAAAAATTCCAAGACTTTACTGTCTGCCTCTCCCTGGAGTTCTATAAGCTGGCAAAAGACATAATTATGGTCATTGCTGCGTGTGTGCATTTGTGCACATACCGTCATTGTAGGTTTACAAGGTTAGCAAAGTTAGCTATTCTGGTCAAAGGTGCTGTTGTGCCAACCAAGCATTTGTGGTTATTCATATCTGAAGCAAAGGGTAAAGAATTTAATTTTCAGTAAGAAAAGAGCCTCCATGTGGGGAATCACGCACTCTTATTTTGCTGGTGGGAATGCAAACTGGTACAATTGTTTTGGAGGGAAATTTGGCAATGTCTAACAAACAGTTGTTTAAAACTGATTTTTTTTCTCCCCTGTATTAGATGACTTTAAAGCTGGTATTTAGTCTGAGTCAGCATATTAACAATACCTAATGGTAGAGGATAAGGAACTTTCATAAGTTTTAGAGCCCCAAACTGCATTAAATTTATTATTTAGGTATTTTCTTAAAGTTCTTGCATGAGGTTAATACCAACAAAGAACTGGCTCTTAGGATTACTGAACAGAGTAGCCTCTAATCTTAAAATGGCTTTCTGGTACAACTACTTTGGGAAAAAGTTTGGCAATTTCTTATAAGTTAAATATACACCTACCCTTTGACTCAGCAATATCACTTCTAGGTATTTATCCAAGAGAAATGAAAAAATATGTCCAAATAAAAGCCTTTACATGAATGTTCATAGCAACTTTATTCATAACAGCCCAAACTGGAAAAAACCCAACTGTCCATCAGCAGAAGAAACAAACGGTAGCTATCCACATGATGGACTGCAAATCTGCAATAAAAATGAACGAACTAGTGATACACACATGGATGAAGTTCAAAAGCATTATCCTGAGAGAAGGAAGCTAGACACAAAAGAATACATACTGCATGTGCGTTAGTCCGTTTCTGATGCTTATAAACAGAAATACTCAGAACTGGGTAATTTGTAAAGAAAACAAAATTTACTGCTTACAATTTGGGAGGCTGGGAAGTCCAAAGTCCAGGGAACACATCTGGTGAGGGTCTTTGGGAGTGACTTCGGCAATACAGGGTGTCATATTGCAGGAAAGGCAGAAGCAAGAGACTAACTAACTTTGTCACTAGCTCTTCTTTTAGATTCCTTAGGATCATGCTCATGACCACCTACTGGATCAATCAATGGATTAATCTATTCACTCTGGCATGGTCCTCACAACTTAGTCACCTCTTCAAGGTCCCACCTTTTAGTTAATATAATAGGATTTCCCACTCTTTTAACACTATCCCCCTTTTAACAGTGGGGATTAAGTTTCTAGTACATGGACTTTGGGGGACACAATTCCATCCACAGCATTATGATCACATCATATGAAGTTTTTGAACAGGAAAAACTAGTCTTTATTGAAAACAATCACAACAGTGATTGCCTGGGGGTTAGGAAACATGGTTGATGGGAAGGGAGATGGAAATGTTCTATATCTTGAAAGAGATATGAGTTACATGGATGTATCCTTTTGTCAAAACTCATTGAAATGCACACTTCAGACTTGAGTATTCTAATATATGTAAATTTTACCCTTTCCCCAAAAATAAAGTTGAAAACGTTTTTCTTATAAAAAAGGTCTTCCAGTTTCTCCTTAGCCATTTGCAAGCTTTACTTGAATTTTTAGCTTGAATGTTATGAATAAAGATTGGAAGTTTGTATACAAAATTTACTCATTACTAGCTTATCGGAAAAAACAACAAAACCCCGAAAACTTGCTTATTGGCTATTTCACATCGTGCCCTTTCTTTAAGTCTGAGAGCACAACTTTAATAAACAATAACATTAAGCATGAAGAATCAAAATAAAATGCACTAGGACAAAGCAGCCTTACTCTGAATATAACATTCTGTCTGCACAGCACAGTTGTGAAAGGTGAATTGACTTTTCCCCAAGTGGTGGTAAGCAAGATCTTGGTTACAACGTGACAGGCAATGGCCAGCCTTCATTTGAGAATCATGATATTATACTTTCACTTGATCTTTAGTAGTAGTTTCAGTGGGAGACACTCTACATTCCATCTCAGAATTCCATCTTTTACTATTTGCTGTGCTGACCTGTGTTGCTTGCCTAGATAGCGAATATGGCTGGATTTTATTTCTCGACAGCTTGGAGAAGTTGAAAGAGAAGGAGGGTAGAATTGTGGCCTGGAATAAGTTTTTCTTTGTGTTTTTGGTTTTTTTTTTTTTTTAAGAGCATCCTTTAAAAAGTTTATCCCTATTATTTTTTCTTAAATATCTAATGGCCTGATATGTGTCTCATGATGTGATACCTCTAAAAAGGAAAAAGCATTCGGATTCTCATTGACTCTAGGATTTCCCTCTCTACCCCAACATCCTCAACCCCCCAGTTTCCCTTTTGTGTTTCAAATGAGGAAGTCTGGTAATCTATTGAGGCTGTAATCCTGTGAGCACTCATCAATCCAAACGATCTTCCCTCAGCAGTGAAATGACCTTGAGTGAACTTCAGAGAGATTAGCTGGGAGAAAGGATTAAACACATTTATGTGAGTGCAGTGCCTAGAGAGGAATGGAGGGTGAGCGAGGTGGCATTGTCTCCACGAATCCAGTGGCCAGCTGGTGCATGAAGTGTGAGCAGCAAGACCCTAGATACTCACCTTACACCTTGGTGCGGATAACAGAGGCAGAGATGAGGGCGTATCACCATTTCCTAGGAGGTTGCATCAGGCTAGAATATATTGCAAAACAAGGTACTGTGAGAGCAATGAGGTATTTGTTTTATGTATGTTTTGTCATTTATCCTCATTGTTAGTAGAATAATGATTTAATTAAGAAATTTTATGGTTTTAAAAATTTTACATTGCAATAGTGCCTTGAGTTTCTTGTTAAGAAATTTAAAAGGACTTTTTTGACGTTTTTATAAAAGATGCATTAATTAGTTATTACAGTGTTGTAGATGGTCATTTATTGAGATAGAAAGATTCATAATAATGGGCTGGCCAGTCAGCTTGGTTGGGTAGAATGTGGTGCTGATAACACCAAGGTCCAGGGTTCAATCCCTGTACTGGCCAGCTGCCACCCCCCAAAAAAGATTCATAATAAAAAGATAAATTTTTTTTCGTTTTAATTAATTTTTTATTTGAACATAGTTGATTGTGCATATCCGTAAGGTACAGCATTGAATATCAATACCTGTGTGCAATATGTGGTTTTCAAATCAGGATAATTATTATATTAAACATTATACAATGTAATCAGTTTTCATGGCCCTTTACCAATTTGTCCCTTTTCCCCTCCTTCTTTCCCTTTCCCACCTCCGGTAACTTCAGTTATGTTAAAAGAGGTAAGTAAATATTCTGAAAAAACCAAGTTGTTAGATGGACTGTATAAATATGGGCTTATTTTAAAAGCACATGTATGTCTGTACATACATATATGCATATTGAATGTCATACACCAATGAAACAACTGGTTAATTTTGGGTAAGGTAATGTTTTACTTTTCTTACTTTTTGTTTAGATGTATTTTCTATTTTTTAAAAAATGACCAATATGTATTGCTTTTGTAAGATGAAAATCAGAATCCAGGTTATGAAATTCATGTCCCTGAAGAAAAACATTTGAGTCTGAAAGGCTTCATGCTGGACACATGAACTGGTAACAGACTGATGGCCTAAGAGCACTTCCCTTCAGTGGGATTGTGAGAAGGAACATCATTTTAAGTGTGCCTTCCGTATATTTGGAAGCCAACAAGACAAATACTCCAAGAGCTGGAGCAATTACTTGTTTCTAAAACTGCTTCTTTTATGTATGGGCTTATTGGTATGCTCCCACTTTTTTTTTTTTTTCTTCCTGATTTTAAAATGTTTATAACTCATTTATTCCCCTTGAATCACAGGACAGAAAAGGTGATTAAAGCAAATGTTTTTGCCTCTTCCATTACTGTTTTTATACTTGGAACCTGTTTCTTCAAGAGGGGGCAGTTATTAAATGGAGAAATGTACTTTTAAAATAAATTTGTCGTTGTTGCACTGTACTTTCTGATTCCTTGGGATGAGGGGAATGAAATTTAAGAGGTGACATACTGACTGGAATGTGTGTTAGTCAAGACCCATATTTTATGTAATTGTTGGGGATCAGGGAGAGTTAGCAGTTGGAGGTTTGCTTTTCCACTGACCCTTTATTTCCTCTTTTTAAAGAAAAAAATGTATATAAAATATTATTATAAAATGAATACATGCCTGTAAGTTAGGGTAACACCAGCTGCTGTGAAAACTCTCAAGTTTCAATGGATTAATACATTTTAATACACTGACTCTGGTCAGAGGGCCGTTTTCCCTCAGAGTTTCAGAGACCCTGGCTGCTTCTGTCTTGTGGGTTTGCCACCCCCAAGCCTTGGAGTAGTCACCTTACAGCCTGGAAGAGGGAAAAAGAGAGTGAAGACACACCTGTTTCTTAAATACTCGGGCTCAGAAGTAACACATCATTTTTACTTACCTCCCATGGGCATGCACTAGTCACATGACCATACCTCCCATGGGCATTCACTAGTCACATGACCGTACCTGGAGATAAGGGATTGGGGGAGATCAAGTGCCTGGTGAATCAGCCACCTTCCAGTGATTATGCTACTGTATGGGAGAGGATTATGACATTTTGGTGGGCAGCTTACCATCTCTGCCTCACTTACTGTAAAAATGTTAAAGAAGTTCCTCTATACATACATATATATAAAGTTAACATAAATGATCATATTTTGTTCTGTATCTTGCTTCCTGTTTTTAAAAACAATATTCTTTGAAATTCTTTTCCTGTAATTACATATAGATTTATCTGGTTTTATGTAATGGCTCCATAGTATTCTGTTTTATGACTGTATCATCATGTATTTAACCAATCCTCTATCAATGGACATTTGCAACAGAACTTACTATAATAAATATATTAGTTATCTACTTATTTTGCACTTGTGTTAATATTACCTTAGGTTAAATTCCTAGACTTGCAAATTTCTTGGCTAAAAGGCTGCATATTTAATATTTTGACAGACATTTCCAAATTAATCAACAGAAAGATTATACCTATTATGGAGAATCTGATTACACTCTTGCCAACTTTATATGTTATTAATCTTTGAAATAATTGCTAACCCCTCAGGCAGAAAAGATCTCATTTTGTTTTAATTTACATTTCTTTCTTAGTGAGGTTCTACATTTTGAATGTATGTGTCCCTCTAAACTTCACATGTTGAAATCCTAAATCCCAAGGTGATGGTATTAGAAGGTGGGGCCTCTGGGAAGTGATAAGGTCATGAGGGTTCCACCCTAGTGAATGGGATTAATCCCCTTATAAAAGAAGCTTCAGAGAGCTGCCTCCTACTTCCATCTCTTTTGCCTGTGAGGACATTTATTACTCTTGCCCTTCTGCCATGTGAAGATGCAGCAAGAGGGCAGCATCGTGGAGGCAGAGAGCAGCCCTTGCCAGACACTGAACCTGCTGGAGCCTTGATCTGGGATTTTGCAGACTCCAGAACTGTGAGAAATAAATTTCTATTATTTACAAATTACCTAGTCTAAAGTATTTTGGGACAGCAGGAACAGACTAAGACATGAGATTAGACATGTTTTAGATGTATATTCATTGGCTATATTTCTTCTGTGAATTGTCTGTTTTTAGTCCATGCCTATTGTATTAGTTTCCTGTGGCTTCTGTAACAAATGACCACAAACTTGATGGCTTACAACAACAAATTTATTTTCTCACAGTTCTAAAGGCCAGAAGTCCAAAATCAAGGTGCTATCAGGGCCACTCTCCAAAGGCTACAGGGGAGATTCAGTTTCTTGTCTTTTGTAGCTTCTGGCAGCTCTAGGCATTTCTTGGCTTGTGGCTGCATCATTCCAATATCTGTCTCCATTTTCACATGGTCTTCTCTGTGTTTCTGTCTCCCTGTCTCTTGGTCTAATCTGCCTTCTCATCTCATCATATGAAACCTTATTCTATTGTTTTGCCCGTGTGGAATGCGGAAGCCCCAAATCTGAGAGGGGACTCACATAGTGTTTACCTGTTCCAAAGAAATCACCTGGAGGTCCAGCAGGTAGAGACATCTGTTTATTAGACTTATGAGAGACACTAATGGTGGCCTGTTGGTAAGAAGTCCTCACTGCCACAGAGTACATACAGCAGTTATATAGTCAACAGATTAATGTAGGGGTGTAAATCATTTTTGGGCTTACATGCAGACCCTCACCCAGCTTACATAACTCAGAGCATGCCCGAGATGAGGCTGGGTAGACAAATTAATCTACCTACTACTCTCCTGGCACCAGAGTGTTTATTCATTTACTTAAGGTCCGTGCTCCCTCCAGCATTGTTCGTCTTAAAGAGGTCGTGCCTTTCGTTGAGCAACTACCTTGGCCAGGGGCAGTCTCCCAGGGGGGAGGGGGAACTCTGGTATACTCAGGAGGAGGGAATGAGGCTATGTCCAGCTTTTACCCTACAGCCATGACACTGCTTCCAGCCAACAGACTTGACTGAATCCAGGGCTGGCGGTGGGCTGAGAATGGGGGTATAAGCGTTAAGGGGCCTGTGCTAAGCAGTGAGGAGGGCCCTAGGTATGCTGGAAGGAGAGAGAAACAGATTCTCAAGCTAGACTTGGCTTATTTCCCAGCATGCTGACCCTAAAATCATACAGAAAGAAATGTTAGGCCAAAAGTTTACACTACCTAGGCCTCTGTTTTAAGATTACTTTGTATACATTTAGATGATTATTTTTGTTGAATGATGAGAGAAGCAGATTAGTGAGTGGACAGTCATTGTGTGGTAGTCGTCATTCCCCACCCCCCACTTCCCCCTCCCCGTGCCCAGTTTTCCTCCTGAGCTGCATTTTCATAAAAGCAGCAGGAAAGGACCAAGAATAGTCTATGGTGCTGGTCCCAGGAGAGCCTGTTAGAAATGCGGAATCTCTGGCCCCATTCCAGGCCTACAGAATCAGAATCTGCATTTTAAAACCCAGGTGGTTTGTGTGTACATTAGAATTCGAGAAGCTCTACTCTGGGGGAGTATTTTTTTTTTTTTTTTTTAAATGCAGGTGGGGCACTTTGAAATCTAGTGCTGAAACAGGAGACTTTCTGGAGATATTAGGCATTTTCACAGATTTTCTCAATATCCTCCAGGGCCTTAACAGCTTTTTATTTGGAATTACCCAGGCGATGAGCTGGTGTTGCCTCTCCTGGGGTTATGGAGGGCTACAGAAGAGGCCAGAATGCCACTTCCAGTTATTGTTGCTAAGGGAGCTCTTGCATAGGAAATTCCACCTCAGCCTTCCTGGAAAGCTGGTCTCATACAGGTTACAATGTGAGATATCAGCAGAAAATCAAGCTTTTAAAAAAGTATCAAATTTGTCTGTAATGGAAAAAAAGAAGAAAAGGCACTGTGATAAGTATTCAAAAACAGAACCACTTATGCCTAATGATATCTTAACAGTTCTCAAAGCACATTTAACAGGCTCTCCTCCAACATTTGCAGAGCCTGGGGCAAGAGTACAAATGGAGGCCCACATATCACTGTTCAATCAAATACATTTTAAAATAAATTTTATTTTATATATTTATATATATCTTAATTATATATTTTAATATATCCTATCCTCCTAACTTGACAAATGTACCCTCTAACAACAAAATTTAAAAATATATAAAACTATGGTTTTTATATGACTGAAAATCAGAAAATATCAAAGATGACTAAATTGAGTTATTGTCCATATCTGAGTATTGTTGGGCCAGTGATACGTGAGTCATAGATATATACATAATCCATAAGTCAGTCCATAAAATATATTTTTTCTTGCCTTCATGTCAGCAAAATTACTATTTT
The DNA here is from genome assembly GCF_027409185.1 of Cynocephalus volans. Taxonomy (NCBI): domain Eukaryota; kingdom Metazoa; phylum Chordata; class Mammalia; order Dermoptera; family Cynocephalidae; genus Cynocephalus; species Cynocephalus volans. The sequence goes on along the minus strand of NC_084460.1, from coordinate 107,241,510 downwards.
GTTGTAATTGAGGTTTTCACATAATTCGAGCTCTGTTGAGAGCAGTGATCTAAAATAAATGTGTTCTAAGTAAAAGGTAATCGTGTTCAAAATTTGAGTATATTTGCCTCATGAATTAGAAGAAACAGAAAAGTAAGAACATTGATGTTTGGTACTACTGTACATGATACTTCATTATGTAAGAATCTACAGCACTCATGCCACGGGGAGAAAGGGTTTGACAAGTTAATTAATTTGTCTTTTCTTTTACCTAAGCACTGCCATTGCCCAAATCCTTCCTGCACTCTGAAGCAGTGTGTCTCCCGGATGCCAGCCATGGCACAGCCCACGAACTGACATAGCATTCAGATGCTGTCACCTTTTCTCTTGAAGACATAGACCAAGAGATGTGGAGTATTTCCTGGGCCTGAACAGCGTTAAGAGAGTAGATGTTTAGGGCTACCTTGAGCCCTGCCAGCACTGAGCTTTGGATCACAAGTGACTGAGGCCCCCGGGTGTTCTTTAACACATGTCTTTATGGGAGGGAGGGTTGTAATATGTGAGCCCTCAAAAGTGAGGGCCTGGACCAGGGGCCGCAAGGAAACTTTCTGTGGGGATGGAAATGTTCCATATCTTGATCTGTTTGATGGTTCCATCAGTGTATATGTTTGTCAAAATTCATCAAGCTGTTCACTTAAGATTTGTGCATTCGTGCATGTGAATTATACTTCAATAAAGTGCTGTTAGCATAAAGGATAAAGGCTACCAGAGCATACTTTTCTGTATGTAAATTAAAGGGGGTAACCACCTGTGAATCCATCATTTTAACACAACTATTTCATATATTCTTTTCTCATATGCCCACGTGCATACGCACAAACACACACATGCTTTCTCTCTTTTTTCTTTTTTTTTAAACTGGCTGCATTCTCACCATACATATGATTTTTGTGTCCTTGACATTATATCTTAAATCTTTTTCTATGAATGTGGTCTTCATAATTATATGATTGCTTCCAGTTTTTTACTCTTATAAATAATATTACAGCCTACATTGCTATCTATGATGGTTTATTTTACTATATTCTTATAATACATTTTAAGTATAGGATGAATGGGTAAAAAATTATGAAGATTTTAATTACTATCTGTATTGTAATGCATAAGATGTGGGGCTTTGGAGTTCAGAACAAGCTGGGTTCAAGTTTTGGTTCTGCTTGACCTTGGACAAGCTGCTTCAAATCTAGTTCAGAATTGTCCTTAGAGTTGTTTGAAGATTAAATGAGATAAATGTATACTATGTTTGGTATAGACTCCACCACATAAGTGCTCAGTACTCACTGGGTGGAATATTCTGAAATTACTTTCTGAAAGGACGCTCCTGCTTCACTCCCTGAGGTTATGCAGAATTACCAGTTTTCCAGCCTTGCATTGTGAGTTAGAATCTCAGTTATTTTATGGATGAAATGAGTTATTGCTGTTTTAATTGCATTAGTTGACTACTAGGAAGTTGGACATTTAATAGTGTTCTCGATTTAAAAAAATCTTTTAAATTCCTCCTTTAAAAATTCTTCTGTCAGCTTTGCAAATGCCTTTTATTCATTGTTAATTATGGACAAGACTGCAATACTAAAGTCATTGTTATGGGACAGGTTAAGTATCACTGTAGTACAGGACCCAGTAAAGGAAGGAAATATGTTTGTGTTGTTTCTGACCTGGCCGATAAGATGGACATATGAAATATAGCATGCCCCCATGGGGTGGCTTTTTGGACCAGCCCAGCAACTGGTTTCTTTTAGCCTCTAGTCTGCACATGTTTCCTCAACTGTCAAGTCAGGCTTAGTTGTGGGGGTGGGAGGGTGGCGTGGGTATTATCTAACTAATTAAACCAGTTAATCTGTAAAGTGTATGTTGGTGCCTGGCTCACAGCTGGTACTCTGTTGGTGTCATTAACAGAGAGGTGTGGTATACAGTGCCTGAGAGTGGAGATCCTGCGCCCACGGCTCAGTCACTTGTTAGCCCTTATTACAAACCCAATTGTTGAGACCTAGTTTGGCTAGCTGGTAGACCCTTCCATTCTTTCTGTCCACCTGGTTCTCTGGGCCAAGTAGTAATGTCAAAGGGTCTGCCAGACTTGGGGCTGCTGTTCCTCTCTGGTTCAGACCATACTTTTCTCCCCACTTAACCTGTTTATTTATTTATGTTCCTTCAGATCACACTTGAATCTTTTAAATCACAGTGACAGAAATTTCAGCAAGAGTGGGAGGCTAAGGATCTCACTGCCCTTTATTCTTTACCTGTTGCTACCCCCAGAAGCAGCTAGACTTCACCAGCCTGTCTCCTGCCCTCTGCTTGTAAGAGGGATGCCTTCAGTCATTAGTAATGGTCCTGGCCCAGATCCCTCGTTGCTCTCTGAGCCTGGGAAGTGGATAACACAGGGGTGTTGATTGCTGCCTTCGGCTGAATTCCATGGGATGTGCTAGGCTTTATTCCATCACCCAGGAGGCTGGAGGCTGTGTGTGGCCTTTGATCCTTCCACATTTCTGGAATTGTGGGTCCATACAGTCACACTTCTGTATGCTCCAGATAAAAATTGTGTTGAAATTGCATGATCACTTTCCCTTGCCTTATGTGGTTACGAAGAGACAAGTTCCTCCTGATACACACCAGAAATAGCAAAGAGCAAGCAGGAGGCCTCCACACAGGACTGCGAGGCCAGGGCAGATGTGCAGCAGGCACCAGCGCCTTGGTGGTCTTCAAAGTCTTCACTGGTTATTTTTAATGTAGAGGTAGAGATAACCCCCAACCTTTTTGGTAAACAATACCAGATACTTAGGACTTTCTGTTACCAGGTGCTTGAGACTTTCCGTCGCCAGAAGATTAGGACTTTCCGCTGCCAGGGGGAAGGGACTTTCCAAAGAGCCCAAAGTTCACCCAGTTCCAGGAGGGGCCTAACTGCAAAAGGGGTGGGCTATTAGTTAATTCCCCAGTTCCTCGTCTGTGTATCACCCCACTGAAGGCCACCAATGAAATTAAAATTCACCCCAGATGGCCAATAAGCTGTGTACAACTCATCTTGTTGCCAAAGTCTGCCTACCAAACTGTATAAAAAATGCTTGTGTTAAAAGCTCGGGGCCGTTTCTGTCCTGAAAACGGAGGGACCCCAGCATGCTGGAATAAAAACCTCTTGCTTATTGCAACGATCTCTGCCTCCTGGTCTTTGCGAGATGAGCCTTCCCAACAAATAAGATTCGCGCTTTCAGGCCAGTCTTACATTAGCTGTTCCTGGGAGAAGGAGAAATCATTTTCCAGGTGGGGACACTGAGGCTCAGTGTACTTGCCCTCGTCGCCCAGCTAGAAGGTGGCAGAAAGGGACTTTGCATGCTGGGCAGTCTGGATCTGAAGCAGGTCCTTTCCTACTGCCATGGGAGGTGTTGCTTTAGGACCAGAGAGCTCCTGCACCTCCTGTCCAACCCCAGCTATCCAGGAGTGGGTAGCAGTGCTGCCATCAGCAGGGCCAGCCTTTATGTCACTTTTGGTACAAAGCATAAATGTGCCCTGTTTGGGGCAGAACTGAGCATGCCCCATTCCGACAGGCCCACAAGTATCAGGCATCACTAAAAGCTTTATGTGTCAGCAGTCATCTCCATGCTCTGAGTCAGACGCTGAGTCAGAGAAACCCTCATGATCCATTGCCCTGGCCAGGTTGGATCGTGTGGCTCCTGTGCTAGGAGGTCTTCAAGGATAACCATGTCACTCCCTGGTTGGTGGCCATGCACTCTCAGCAAAACCTAGGCTAACGGTGAGCCAGATCATTTCTATTCTTAGAAAAATACATCATGAATTTTAGTACTGTTTTTTTGGTAAACACACAAGGCTGGTGAGAAAGGTCTCTGTGGGAGGGCTGACAAACCTGAGATTCCCACGTGAGAGACACTAGTCGACCTCCCAGGGGTGGTAGGAGCCTCTGTTCCTCGAGGCCAAGTGTCTGGGCCTCCATCACTCATGACCTAGGTTGGCCCTCTGAGAGCCAGGTGACCCAGGCTCTATACTTAATTTATTATGTAACCACCAGCAAGTTCAGAATCTCTCTGGGTCTCCATTTCTTCATTTAAGAAATGAGATGGGAAATCAAAACATTTCTTGAAACTAATGAAAATAAAGATACATCATACCGAAACCTATGGAATACTGCAAAAGCAGTACTAAGAGGGAAGTTTATTGCAATAAACACTTGCATCAAAAGAATGGAAAGACTTCAAATAAATGACCTAACACTATGCCTCAAAGAACTAGAAAAACAATAAAAATCCAATCCCAAAAGTAGTGGATGGAAAGAAATAATCAAGATCGGGGTAGAAATAGAGACCTAAAAAACAATGCAAAAGATCAATGAAACAAAAAGTTGTTTTTTTTGAGAAGATAAATAAAATAGACAAGCCATTAGCTAGGTTAACAAAAAAAAAAAAAAAAAAAGAGAGAGAGAAGACCCAAGTAACAAAAATCAGAAATGAAAAGGGAAATACTACAACTGATACTGCAGAAATACAAAGAATCACTAGAGATTATTATAAACAACTCTGTGCTAACAAATATGAAAACCTGGTGGAAATGGTTAAATTTCTGGACACAAAAGATGAGATGAAGAAGGGGATGGTTGGCTTAGCTCATTAATGTCGTTCATTTCAGATTTTACATCTTAATTTAAGATGTTTAATTTAACTTAAAGCATACCTCAAATATTGAGGTATAAAAACAATAAATTGCACCTAATGATTTTTGTTGTCCTCTGAGTTCATCGTCTCTTAAATATGCTTCCTCAGGTATGAAAAACAACGCCAAGCTCCGTCTTTGATTATGCCACTTTCCTAAACCACTGGGAGATTGTTTCTGAAAAACTCTCCGATTACATAATGTCTGTTTCTGCTGAAATTCTCTATGTTGTTCTCCATTTCTATTTTATATTTTGTTATGGAAAATCTGAAACATTTACAGAAGAATTGGACTCATGGACCACCTTCAAGTTATCCACATTTTGTCAGTCTTGTTTCGTCTGCCCCCGCCCTGTGCACACTTTTGGCGGAGGGGAGTGCTAGAGTATTTTTAAGCAAATCTCAGACTTCATATTATTTTACTGTTAAATACATCACTCTGTGTTTTTAACAGAGAAGGCTACCCTTTTTGTAAAATATGACTACAATGCCATTATTACATCCCCCCCCCCCCCCAATTAATGGTGATGCAGGGGTTCCTTGAAATTTTAGTGAATTCGGTATTGGGATGAAGGAGCTCTCGTCTGGATTTGCCCCCTTTCCTCCAGAAAAAAAATGTGATAATTCATTGAGCAGGATCTTGGGCACTTGGCCCACCCCTTACCAGACTTTCAGAAAGCAAACATGGATGTGGAAAAGGCCTGTCTGTTCAGAGCAACGGATATAACTAGCATTTAGTGAGCACCTACTGGGTACATCTCTATATACATCATGCCCTTTAACCTTCATGCCAAAGCTAAGGATATAAACGAAGGCTCTGGAGGAGCTTTACAAATATTACCTTCAGATTGATCAACATTACAATATCATGTTACTGTGACTCCCTACTGAATCAATAAGAAATTCCCATTTAGCGTCAGCACATAAGGCTGTTCAGTTTGCGCCGTAATCTAACCAGATGTTTAACTCCTGTAGAAGCAATATCCAGTTCACTCTTTAGGATTCCCTGTGAAATAGTTAAATAAGGCAGAGAGAGCATGAAAATGCCTTGCTCTCCCTCGCCAGGCTACGGGATTCTACATAGTCCTCTGCTCTCTCTAATCTCCTTTCCCCAGATGGATAGAAATGCAAACCACAGGGCTTTTTAAGTCACTTGTTAGGCTAGAGGACGTCTGTAGGTTTGTGCTTGAAAGGTTTGAATTTTTGCCTTGGAAACTTGTCATCTTTTAATCAGTGAGGAGAATCTTTAGATAGCAAAATGGAGAAAAGCCTCTTTAAACGTGTTTGGCAGTGGGAAGAGGCCCTTAAAGTACCCTTGGCGGTGAGACCATCCAGCAGGGTTACTGCGAAGCTACTGAAGCTTGAACTTCAGGGCCCCTTCCTCCTGTTGGTCCCTCCCAAAACCTTGGGAGGGGCTCTAGAAATGTGTTCCCATGCTCCTATGTACAAACTTCAAACCACACAAAACCTGATACAGCCCTGCATCTCAGGAATCCAGTTCTCGAGAGAATAATGTTCCCATAACCAAGCCTTGGGTTTTCCTAGTAGTGGAACTTTCCTTTTTTCTTTTAAATTTCTCTTCGTAATTTGCAAGGACTTAACCTAATTTGTATTTCCTTTGTGCAGATGAGATTATGCAGCAGGAGGTCAGGCCCTTGGTGGCAGTGGATATAATGGAACAACTTCACAGACAATTTGCCATTCTTTCAGGTAAGGGGCAAATTCATCTGCCTTCCCAGATTTTGTTGGGAGGTTCTGCTGGGAGAACCCAGGCTCTTGGACCTTGAGGAACATTCTACTCCAGTCTCACTCACCCCTTAGGCCTCAGCCAGGACTCAATGAGCTGAGGACCTGTCCTGCTGGAGGAGGGTGGGGTCTCATAGATGCTATTCCTTTTGCTGTTGGGTACAATCTGGTCTTTCCCAAGGGAATACTTACTTTGCTCTGAGGTTGTAAAGAACAGTGTTGAAAATATTTTGAGGAAGAAAAAAGAAATAACTACTGACATCACTAGCCACCACGATGCTCTTCCAATGTTCTTGTTGGATATTCTTCTAAGATTCAACCTTAAGAGAGTCTTGGTTTTAAGGGTTCATGAGCATTACTGAGGTTATTTGTTCTCAGAGACATTTGTCTTTTATTCTTAGCTCTTCTAAGGAGATTTCCATCAAGCCCCTCACTGGGAGTAAAGGAAGGCTGGTATTGATAAAAGGCTAGATGCCTGGACCAGCTGGAGGCTGAAGCAAAGAGGGGATGGTTCTAGCAGCGGCACCACTGACTCCTGCAGAGCACTTTCCAGCTTATGAAACAATTTCCCAATGCCTTGGTTTCTAGGGTTGCCTTAACAAAGTACCACAGACTGGGTGCCCTAAACATGAGATCTAGGGGTTGGAGGTCTGAGACTAAGGTGTTGGCAGAGTTGGTCACTCCGAGGCTGTGAAGGGGAATCTGCCCCAGGCCTCTCCCGCAGCTTCTAGTGGGGTGCTGGAAGTCTTTGGTGTCACCCCGGTCTCTGCCTTTGTCTTCACATGGTGTGTGTGTCTCTGTGTTCAAATTTGTCCTTTTTATGAAGACACCAGTCCTACTGGATTAGGACTCACCCTCAAGACCTCATCCTAATGTATTATATCTACAAAGATGCTACTTTCAAATAAGGTCACATCTAAGGTTCTGGGTGTTAGGACTTCAACATATCTCTTTATGGGGCACAACTCAACCCAAACCACCCATCCATTGTCTCGTACATACACAGCCCAGAACGTAGGTTTGGCCATCCTTCTGCAGGTGAGAAACTGAGGCTTGCTGACTATGGGGAGGACATTTTTTGAAACTCCTGTAGCTTCAGAGAGGAGAATAAAATTGGCTACTTCTAGATGAGCTGTTCTCAAACTTTTTCATCTCAGGACTCCTTTACACTCTTCACAATGATTGAGAACTCCCAAAAGCTCTTCTTTCTGTGAGTTATGTCTATCGAAATGAACTATTTTAGAAATTAAAACTGACACACTTAAAAAATACTTTCTCATTAATATATTAAGATAAGAACAAATCCATTATAAGTTAACATAAATTACATTTTTGTGAAAATAACTATATTTCCAAAGTCAAATAAAAATTAAAAAGAGTGAAAAAATAATAATAAAAGGCTAGAAATTTTCTGAGCCCAGGCACAACCCTGAAAGGTTGTCACCTCTCTAATACCATTTCTTCTTATTCACTTAGCCAGGGGTGACATGATTTTACATACTGAAACTAGAGGTATATACCAAATTATAATTAAAATTATAATTAAATTATAGTTACACCAAACTTAGAAACATGATGAGATTCAATGTCTTCCGTATATATCACAGAGGAATACGGTGGCAGCTTTTAAATCTTTTATTAAAAAACCAACAAAGCCATTTTAGTTATAGCCCAGAGGGAATATGCAGTTGGTATGAATTTTACCCCACAACATGCGATGTAAAATAAGTCACATTTCTTTCCTTTCTCTAACTCATATTTAAATCTGCTCCAAGCTCCTCATCCCACCTATTTGAAATAAGTGCAAACTCAGTTATTATAGGGATACCTCTCCCCATCCCAGCATTGCATCCTGGTAGGCATTCTTGCACAATCCAGAACATTCTGGGGGCATTCTCTGATCTTTCCTCCATGTGAGTCGCTGCTCATATAATCACTGAAAGCTCCATAAGTACAGAGTCCTCGTTTTTCTTATTTCTGTCTGTATTGCCAGTGCTTAGAGCAGAGACCAGAACATAAAAGGTGCTCAGTACAAAATTATCCAAGTCCTTATGGTCTGTCCTGTGAGGCCAGAGGACTCACTTGTCCCCAAATGCCCAGCTTAGGCACCACAGTCTTGGCCCTGAGGAAGCGCTGAACCAGCCTCCTGACGGTGCAGCCTCATAGTGACCTATAGTTAGTCTAGGCTTGTACAAGACAAAGGTGGGATGGGGACCGTCCCTTGGGTTCTTGGTAACTGCTCCTGTGGCCCTTCAACACAGAAGGCCCCAAAGCCAATGCACGTGAAGTCTGAAGGAGATGATGGGGTGGATTCCTATAAGCCAAAACTCTCACGCCTCAATATGTGATCCTGGCATGTATAGTTACACAAAGGCTCAGGAAGGAGACTAGTGACTGTTTAATTTATACATTTAATGATCCAAATTTTTCTGTTTGGTGTATGGTTGAGGCATTTCTTTCTTTTTCTTTTTTTTAAAACAGTTTTTTTATTGAAGCATAATTGATTATACATATGTATGGATACAGATTTGAATATCAATACCTTGTGTAATATGTCGTGATCAAATCAAGATAATGAGGCATTTCTTTCTATTCTTATTTCTTAGAGGCAATATAGGAAAACCTCAAACTGGTACCAGACAGCTCCGGATACAGATTTGGATTCTGCTACTTACTAGCAGCATCACCTTGGGCAACTTACTTCCGTAGGCCTCAGTTTCCTCATTTGTATAATGGGGTCATTGTAATTTTCAGGATTAAATTACATAATGTAAGAAAAATGCTAAATATTGCAACTGCTAAATAAGTGTCTTTTATTCCCCTAATATATCTTAAATTCCCATGAAAATGTTTATTATGGGGTTCTATTACAAAGAATAGTTTTCAGTATGATTTAGTTTTTTTAAGGAACCAAAGCCACTCAAGGGGCTCACAGTGAATGTGGTATATAATGCCCCCATTACATCAGGAATAGAGATAATTGTTACTCCTTAATGTAGAACATAGAACTGTGAAAATTCGTGCTGGACCAAGAGGACACTTCTGCTTGAGGAAAGGCACTTTGGCCATACTAAAGATAACCCTTCATTTCTGAGTTTCTGACATTTAAATTTGCCTTTCTTACGAGAGAGAAGCATGGATTCGTGGTGATGGCACTTACAACCTTTCAAGTCTGGGAGAATATCAGCAGCATGGGTTTCTCTGAGTCAGCCCTTTGTTTGGAATCAGCAGGCCTGCTTTTCATCTTTAACCACATCAGTCTTTACCTGACAGAGGCAGTAAATGTCAGCTGCTAGGGCAAGGCCTTTGTGGGTGCCTTTGTAGTTGTGGTTGTAAAGCAGAAATTTCTGTGATTAGGTCTTTTCCCATGGCTGTTGCAGCCTGAGGGCTGTGGTCTCTGCTCTGAATCACTGTAGTTTTTCTTTTCCTGATTCAGACAAGCAAGGTGAAGATTTTCTGGCTGCAGAATTTTCTACAGATTCTGCTGAGTTCTGGAAAGAGCCAGAGGCTCCATCAACCAGGAAAGCTGTGAAGGAGAGAATGGAGCTTTTTTCCCAACAAGGCCCTGGCTGCCTGGTCTGGTGAACTCTGTGCATGTGTTACCACAGCTGGTAGGAGAGCAGGGTCTCATTGCATGAAGCTGGCCCAAATTTGTGTCCACATGGTGAAGCCCATGAACTGGGGCTGGATTTGGAATTGGATAGTGACCAGGGCTGGGGCCTCTGGTGTCTCTGCCCCTGCAGGTTCACAGTGAACTTGGGATATTTCTAAATTCAGGACTTAGCTAGGAAACAAGATAATCTAAGCAGCTTAGTGTGCTAGAAACATTCTACACTTTGGACTCAGACAATTCTGGGTTCACATTCCAACACAACTAGTAGGCTGCTCTGAACCTCATTTTCTCATCTGTAAAATGGGTTGTTTTACAGGAAAGTGCCTAGCATGATATCTGATTACATGAGAACTTAGCCTATAGGACTTGTTTTTTAAGCTACATAACAAGGGGCCTGGAGATAGAAACTCCTAGTACTGGAGCAGTAGCAAATTAAGGCCAGCATCTTTGTGATTCTCTTGATGTTACCTTTGTATTTGTTAAGGCTTGATCCCAAGATGGCTGCTGCAGCTCCAGACATCAAGGCTGTGTCCAAAGAAGGAAGGAAAGAAAAGTAGCAATGCTGACTTTTGTTCCTTTTGCCAGGAGAGCAGCTTTTGGCTGACTTCTGCTTATGTCTTATTCCAGAACTATGTCATGTAGCCATTCCTAGCAGCAAGGGAATCTGAGAAGGCAAAGATTTCACTTTTTAAAAAAAAATTAATTAACATTCAACTTTCTAACTGGCATAGCAGAAGGTGTCAGGGAAAAGGGGGCTGGGAATGAATTAGCCATTTAGCCATTTATCAGTTTCTACCATAACTCCTTTCCTTTAATTATGAGGAATTGGGTCAAGGGTTTGGATCCCCTTACCAGCCAGCTGCCAAATAAAAGCCAAAGAAACCAAAACCAGAAAACAAAAACAAGCAAACAAAAAAAGGGGAATTGTTGTTTTATATTTCTTTAATGTTATTTCCCCCTTGAAATCATTGTGCCTGGAAAAAAAAAAGAAAGAAAGGAAGCAATCATTGTGTCTAAATCTCTGTCTCTCTGTCTCTGTCTCTCTCCCCATGCACACACCAGTGGAGCCCAGGGTTGGTAGGGGTGGGGCTCCCAGGGACAAGTGAGAAGAGCGAGAAACTCCCACTGGAAACAATGGAGAATGTCAAACCAAGGAACTGACCAGAGCCAAGACTCCTGTCTAACTCAGATATGGACCTAGGGACTTGGAACTGGGAAGTGAGAACCACTGCAAGAGGTCTAGAGCAGGGCTGTTTCATAGAAATACAGTGTGACCCAGATAGGTACTTTTAAATTTTGTAGTAACCACATTAAAAAACTAAAAAAAAAACCAGATGAGGGGCTGGCCAGTTAGCTCAGTTGGTTAGAACCTGGTGCTGGTAACACCACAGTCCAAGGTTTGATCCCTGTACCGGCCAGCTGCCCCCCCCCAAAAGAAACAGATGAAATTAATTTTACTAATATATTTTATTTAAGCCAATATTTCTGAAATAGTGTTCCAACACGTAATCAGTACTCATTATTAATGAGATTTCACATTCTTTTTTTGTTCTAAGTCTTCAAAATGCAGTTTGTATTTTATACTTACAGCTCATCTCAATTGGGACTGGTCACATTCCAAGGGCTCAACAGCCACATGTGACTAGTGGCTATTGGGCAGGGCAGGCCCGAGAAATGGTTCTCAAACATGCTGGACCTAATGTCTCCTTTTATAACAAATGGCTTGTATTGCCCCCTACCATCCTGAAATGAAATTTATATACTATAACCTGTATCAATTAGGGTGGGCTAAATGGCTGTAACAAATAGAATACAAAGTGTATAGTAGCTCAAACAAACACAGTAGAAATTGAGTTCTTGTTAATGCATTTTGCAGTCCTCTTTTTATCTGAATCCAGAAAGCAGACAGGCTAAGAGAGCATGGAAGGAGCATAGTGCTTCTTAAAATTCTCAGCTCGGAGATAGCATACACTACCTTCCACTGACCTGAACTTGACTCAGCCGTGTGGATACACTTAACAACAAGGGAAGCTGGGAAATTTTGTGTAGCTGTATGCCCAGGAAGAAGAGAAACAGGTGAACAGCCATCCCTATGTATGTATATATTTAAATATATATATATATATATATATATATATATATATATATATATATATATAATATAAAGAACAATAATGTAAAGGGGAAATCAAAGGAAAATAATTATAGTAAAGTAACGTACATTTCAATAATATATATGTCTGTCTGTATTTCTAGATACACGAGAAGAAATAACGAAGTAGTCAGGTGTTTGCCCTTGTATTTAGAATCACCATGAATGTGACAGGTGCAAATGCTGGAGTGTGGTATGGGTGATCAGACACCCCGAGTGGCCCTAGTGTAGTGATTTTCTGAAATAGTAAACATTGTTGACAAAATTCTGAACAAAGTAAAGTATTATTTTCTCTTAATTTATAGGGTAGTTGCATTGCTGGAAAATTCCATATAAAAATTGTTTAAAAATTTGTGATTATATGTAAAACAGAGTTAGAGTCTAGGTTCAGAGCATTATAAATGGATTTTTCACTTATATTAGGTCTCTGGCAAGACATTCAGCAATTCTATGTTTTGTTATGTGGAACGGGTCATTCAGTATCCCAGGCCCTGAGATTTCCAAAGTGCCTCCCAGGGAATGGTTCTGCCATTTCCCCAGCTAAAATCAGTTCTTTGGGGGCAGAGAAAGGAAAAATAGGTACTGGGAGGCAAACAGCAGTAGCTGCCTCCCTCTCTCCTCTATTGCTGTTCCTCACCATCTTCCTATAGGATTTTCCAGCATTCCACATTCTCCTCTATAGGACGGAAGATGTCATGCCAGCCAACACCCTGGCCCTTGCAGGAATCACCTATGTACCCCAGGCACTGATTAGTGTTTTAAAATCCTGTTCCATTTCATGAAAAGGTAAAAATCATAGTAGGCGGAGAGAAGTTTATTTTATTTAAGTTACCATTTTACGCATTTAATGGGATTTTCTGTCTGTTTTTCTTGAATGGGACTTGGGAACTTTCTCCCTTCCTTGTGCACTACCACATTTCCTCACAAGGTGGCACTAAATGCCTTGCTGTGGTTGTCAGGGGTTCCATGCAGGCCCAGCTCTGTTTCCTTTACGTGTCTACAGTTAACCTTGGGGCTTCCCTGGTGTTCAGGTTTGGCAGTAACTGAGAGAAAAGAAAACACCCACCTTTCTCTCTTCAGGTGGGGATAGCTTTAATTTAGTCAACTATAAAAGGTAAAATCAAACGGCATAGTAACATCCTAATGAATATTCTTGGGTGTTTTGGTTCCTTGAAAGGTTTTCGCCATTCCTTCAGCAAATGTTGGTTATACAATTAGTACAGTACGTGTTATGATGCATCTAAATTCAGCTTTACTAGAGATACAAATTCTCTTCATTCATATTTCTCTGAAACCCTATAGTTCTGAAACTGCAAAGAGGAAGAATATTAGATGAAAGCTGATAATGTCCTAATCAATCACCTGAAGAAGTAACTCAATATCCTTGTCAAAGTTGACAAACATCTAATCTGCAGGTACCTTTTTTTGACATTTAAAATAAACATACAGGATTAATAAAGAGGCACTTGCTGGAGAAGTATGATGACCATCCAGACGAATCTCATGCAGTGTCATTCCATCGTGATGGGACCCTGAGAGCCTAAGACCCACGTTAACACTCACAAGAGACTCCTGTAGAAAAACTGTAATGCTGACTTATTCTTTGCTTGATGCAAATACTCACGTTTGCTCCATAGCACATTCTTTCTCTTAAAACACATGCACGTGGAAAGTCTGATTATAAACCGAAGATGCTTATCAGGGGTGGAGTCAGCGCAGGAGAGTTGGCTGGATGATCTTAGTGGTGGTGTCATCAGGCATTGGATGTTGGTGACATGGATTAGATTCTCACAGTGGTGGTGAGCCAGGACCCTCTCTCTTTAGGATAGCATTGGCGGTGCACTGCCCACCTTTGCTTCTCTCTGACTCTCTTTTCTGTAGTTTCTTCATTAATCACACAATCCTCATTAAAGCATACTCCACACTAATAAGTCACTCTTAGATGTGTTAAGTAATATGCATCCATTGTTGTTGGCCTTGATGTGGGAGCCATTATTCCTCTGAAGATGATTTCCTCCAAGGACATAACCTGAGAGGTGCATGCCACATTTCAGCTCACATCCCCTTGGCTGTGGCAGCAGTTCCCAAACTTTCCCAGTCCTCACTGCCTTAGTATCTCAGTTGTTTTTTTCATGGCCCCCCAGGCCAAAAGCAATACCTGACAATTAAAACAACTTAAGTATCTATGTCCTAACAACTTAGTAGCTCTTTGAAAAAATAGTACACAAAAATGAAAACATTTTTCTTTTAATTTCATTCTTAAATAACCACAATTATCTCAAATTTTGGAATCAGACTAGACACCACCACCCTCATTTCTTGTTCCACATTCATTTTCATACTATATTTGCTTTTCATCCCAGCAACGACCAAAAACCCAGCTTTACAAAGATGCAATGTTATCCAAAGAATCTAGTGCAATTTAATGTTGAAATTGTAAACTTCCTCTAGTCTGCATGACATCTGACAGATGTCAGCTATCGCTGTGTTTCCCTCAAAAATTTAAAATATTTATGGCGATCCTGTTCCCTGTGGTTCCCTGGGTACCTGCCACACAGTTTGGGAACTGTGGGGCTAGATTTTAGTCATGTGGCTACATGAAGACTGAGAAATATATTTAATCCGTTGCCTCTACTTTAATGGATTAAATATTAATTTTTGTATTTTTGTTCTCACAGGGGTGTTTTATATCCCTGTTTATAAGTTCTTGAAAGCAGCTGATTATTGCCTCCTGGTAATAATAATGATTATGCTAATGGTCACCATTTATCGAGCATTTATATGTAATCAGCACTCTAAGGTGCTTTTCATTTGTGTTCTCCCTGAAAGCTCACAACAGCTTTTGAGGTAGGTACAGGTATTATTTCTATTATATATATAATGGGAGGAAATATATATGAGGGCACTTCAAAAAGTTTGTGGAAAAGTAGAATTAAGAGATAATATGAATCTTTCCATGAACTTTTTGAAGGCCCCTGGTGTGTGTGTGTGTATATATATATATATATATATGAGGAATCTCCTACTTAGGTTAAGTATCCTGCCCAAAATCCACAGCAATTAAGTGGCAAAGCAGGATTTGAACCAGGCTGCCTGATTTTAGAGCTACCTCTCTCCACCACCATGCTGTGTCACCTTT
This sequence comes from Cynocephalus volans, assembly GCF_027409185.1. Classification (NCBI taxonomy): domain Eukaryota; kingdom Metazoa; phylum Chordata; class Mammalia; order Dermoptera; family Cynocephalidae; genus Cynocephalus; species Cynocephalus volans. Next base: position 107,226,169 of record NC_084460.1, on the reverse strand, counting down.
GATACTTACTGACGACAGAAATGAGGAGCAATGTTACATATTTGTGTTGGCATTATTTGCTCTTCTGCTTATGCTAAATAACTAAATCAATATTCCGTTTATACAGTAACTACCTTTGAAGGATTCGAGAATTGAATTCTCCCAGTGCCACTGAACAAGCATGAAGGAGAAGAGAGACTTCTTCAAATAGTTGAGGGTTAACTTCTCCCTAATTCTAGTCTGAACTAATACAGATGGAGAAAGGGGAGACCAGTATTCCACCTCCCAAGCTGATCTTAGTCGAAGCCCCTTCCCTGCAGAGGCGTGACATGAGCACATCTCACTAACATCTTGACCACCTGTTTTTGTTGCAGGAGGCCGAGGGGAGGATGGTGCCCCCATCATCACTTTTCCAGAGTTTGCCGGCTTCCAACACGTCTCAGATGAGGACTTCCTGAATGTCATGACCTACCTGACCAGCATCCCCAGGTGAGTGGAACACAGTGTGCCCTGATGTTTAGACAATGTTTGTCCACTCTCCAGCAGAGCAGGCTTGGCCAGGAAAGGCCTCACCCTCCACAGCTTTGCATTGCTATGACATCATCCCTTCTTAACACAGCGTGGCTAAGAATTTACATTGTAGTCATCTAAGTGCTCTTTGGCCTGCTTTCCATGTGCCTCACATGACTTAGGGGTAGACACCAGCTTTGTAACTGAAAGGCACCTGGAGTCTGATCCCTTGCGTGGAGATTAGGAAGTTGATTGCTTTAAACAAACCCACTCTAAAAGGTTTTGTTGTTGTTGTTTTTGGTTTTTTGCCTGTCATTTCTTCAGAGAAGGCTATTTATTTTATTTTTAATGCATTTCTTTAAAGTTTAGTACTTAAATTATATTTTACCAATTCTCCCCTCTTTCTTCACCTCTTCCTCACCTCCATGTGATATGCATTAAGGCAGACACATGAGGGTTTGGGGGCTCCTTTGTTGCTTCGAGGGAAAGCTGCTGTAGCCCCTCTGGGCTTTGCTCATGCAATTCTCTCTGCAGGAACATGTCTCCCACCCTTCTAGGCCTGGCTGATTCCTACACATTCATCAGCCTCTCAGCTCTGACCTCATCTCTTTGAAGAAAACTTCCATGACACCAATTCTGCTCTCACAGAATCTTTTCTTTATTTCCACAGAACCCTGTGCTTCCTCCTTGCGTAAAACACATATGTATACGGAAGTTATTTCTACCTCTCCCGTTAGACTGCGAACTTCTCAAGATGGGGGTGGGGGGAGAGGAGCAATGATTTTCTTTTCTTTTTTTTTTCCTCCAGACTTAGCACAGTGCCCAGCACATAATAGGTTCTCAGAAGTAATTTTTATTGTTAGCATATTCATTGTTATAAATCATACTTATTCTTTATGTCCCTTATCCAATCTCTCCCCTTCTCCCTCCTCCTCCCCCCTCTAATAACCATAGATTTGTTCTGTCCATCTGACAGATTAAGTGTTCCTCTGTTGATTTGTTGCCTAGATGATCTGTCCAGTCCTGAGGCAGGTGTGATCAAGTCCTCCCCTATTATCGTAAATCAGATGCTTCTTCTATTACTCTGGAGTGTGCTTTGTGGAGACACAGGACTGCTTATTCTTTTTCTTTTTCTTTTCTTGGTCTCTGCTGATGCCTCTCCTTGTGTCAGTGCAGCTGAGAGTGCGGCGTGCCATGTGACTGCTGCTATAGAGACTAGCCACTTTTGCAGCAGCCACTGCAATTGCGGTGGCTATGGTGGGCTACCCACGAGGAAATGGTGTTTTTGGTGTGCTCTTTACCTGGTTGTGGCTGGGTTCGGCTTTCCCTGGCTCCATGCCTCATTCTAAGATGTTGTTACGGAACAGTTGAGGGGGAGGAGGAGAAGAGAAGGGGGAGGGGAAATAGGGTGAGAAGAGGGGGAAGGAGCGGGAGTGTGATTGAGGCTCATGGCCCCCCCATCCCAGCAGGGGAGACCAGGGGGTTCCAGTGACAGCCAGGTCATTGCTGGGCTGGTTGCAGATGTCAGGAGTGTGTGGCTGAGGCCCTCGGCCCTCCCCCTCCCTGGCTTGGGAGCCCAGGGGGCTTCCGGTCCTCTAGGTGTTATAGGTGTTCTTTGGTGGTGTGAGAACTTTACTAGTTAATATCAAACTTTGTCTCTGATCTGCGGGAATTTTGTTTTTTCTTTCAGTTCTATGTTGGATTATTCGCTGTTCCCACCACTTAAACTCTGCACTGGAACTAATTTGTTATCCTTTGGTTACTCATAAAATGGGGGATCTTCCTGTGGGGACCAGCACTTGAGCCCTGTGGTTGAGCTAAATTGCTGCTGTGCTGCTGATTCCTTGGGGAAAGCTTGTGCAGCTCAGGTTTTAATAGTTAACCTTGTATGTACTTCCTGGCCTTGTGAAGTCCAGTATATCTGGATTATGTGGAAACTCTGGTCTGGGCCTGAGTCTTTTCAGCAAACTGCGCCCCCTGCAATTCTATATTCCTGACCAGTCTACACGGAGTGGTCCTGAGCTGATTGGGGGGCAGATCAGCTGTCCATGCTGTGCCCCAGTGTTTTCCTGGTGGACCCATCTCCCCCACCACCCACACTCCAAACACTTCTCATGGGACAGGCCATTCACTGGTCCCCTGCAATAACTCACAGGCCTCTGAGTGGCTCCTTTTTTTCAATTGTTGTGGCTCCTCACTCCTATGTGGGTCCACGGGAACCCTGTTAGTGGTTTTCTGGCCTGAGGGCCACCACGGCCCTCTTCTCCCCTGCCATTTCCAAGCAACATCATACCTAGGGCACAGCTGTGGCTTTTGCCAGCTCCTGCTCCGTGTGCTCACCAGGGCCAGCATAAAGTGGCTGGGTCTTGAAATGGTGGGAGCTGTCCTTTTTTTCTCTCATCGTGGCTTCTCCTGCCTTCGTGAACCCCGCAGGTCTCTCCTCCTCTTCCCCTGAGCTCTAGTGGCCCCAGCTTGGTTGTCATTACATTTTTATAGTTGCAAATTGGTTGATTTGTGGGAAAGAGAGACACTGGGGACCATCTGTTCTGCCATCTTGACCAGAAGCATCAGGTTTTCAGAAGTAATTTTGGAAAATTTCCAGTTTCACCAATGATTCATTGTAAACAAAAGGTGTTTGTTGTACGGTGATGACAAGGTTAAAATATGTATGCTATTCTGGCATATTGATGATTCAAGTTAAAGGCACTTGAAGAACAGCAGGTGCAAGAAGATCCCTTTGACCTTCCTGCTGTTTCTTAAAAGCAGAAGATGAAGTCCCCTGTGAAAGACAGGCTCCCTATTCTAGGAGGGAAGGCAACATCCTCATCTTCAAGGGTGAGATTTGAGACCTAGAGAATGCTATATAGACTTTGTTTATATAAGTCTTGTCTTTTAAGCCTCACCACATGATTTAGTCACATTTTCACAGTTTACTATTCTTTGTTCAATCTGCTGTATAAGTAACTGACTCTGCATCTTTGAGTCTTCATTTCTTTATAAAGGCTCCCATGCTACATAAAACATTTGTAAATAAATTTGTATGCTTTCTTCTGGTAATCTCTGTTATGTCAATTTAATTTGTGGACCCAGCTGGGACCCTAAGAGCAAGGAGGTGGAGTTTTCCCACTCATATAGTGAGAAAGGGGACACTGACAGAGAGAAGGTGACCCCCATGCTGCACTCCTGTCTTTATGTCCCTGGGTTTTAGGGAGTTGAACTTGGACTCCCTCTTTGGCCCATTTGCATTTCAGGACAACAACCCATCAGTTTAACAACTTCTGTGGGAGCAGCAAGAAAGGGGGTAAGCAGATATGTGGGCAATGTTTTAGGCTCACTGTCCAATTTTAATTAATCCCCAGGAATGCAGGCAAGTGCTAAATTAAACGGGTGGTTTTCATCCTGTATTTGTAGCCTTTTTTGAATCACACCGGGGATAGCACACTGGGGGCCCTCTGAACCAGCGCAGAGAGAAGAGGGAGAGTTAGAGCCCCTATTTCACAGGTGTGGAAAATAAGGGGTAACAAGGGGCTACTGTTTGGCCTCAGTTCTTCTTTCTGCCTTACGTTCCTTGTGTAATTTCTGGTGACCTACGGAGCATTTTCCTTTCCCAGAGTGCTATTTGTGTCTCGAGAAAGAGTAGCTGTCTGACCAGTTATTCTCCTTTTCTCTTCTGGCTTTTGCTCACATCTTATCGCTGCCCCACCCATTGTTCCTTTCAACATAAAGCAGAGACAAGGAGAAGGGGAACTTGGCCTGAACCTTGATTTCCAGTTTCTGTTTCAGGTTCCAATGAATGAAAACACCCTTGTTCGTTTTATGACTCCTATTTATCACGATTTGCATCTTCCTGAAAGTTACATGGTTATCAGGTACCAGGGCCCTTCTCAGGTTGCAAAATGTTTCATAGGCAATTGGCAGAGAGCTCATGGCACAGAACAAGAAAGAATTGATACAATGGAATAGGAAAACGGCAGGATACTCAGGGTAAGGAAAGGACATCCCTGTGCCTGAAATTCATAAGGATCTCCATTGTGGCTGGCTTGGTGGTACAGAAAGGCTTCCCACAGCAGCTCATTGTTCACCAGATTTCTGCTGAGGGTGCTGTGTGAGGTGCTAGGAAGGACAGAAAAGGCCATGAGACAATGTCTCAAACCTCAGGAAACTCATCATAGGACTCTGTTGTTATGATATTTTGTGAAAAGTGTAAATAAAGTGCTATAAGGAGCTCAGAAGACAGGAATGTCACTTCAGGCAGGAATGACAGAGAAAGCCTTGTTGGGCCTTGAATGAAATGGCCTTGAAGGATGGTAAGATTTCCACAGATTGATGTGGAGGGGGACATTTCAGAGAGAGAATAGGAAGGTGTTTAAGGACTTTGGACACAGCCGAAACCTGGATTTCAATCCAGATCCTTCCGCTTCTGAGCTATGCAACCTGGGCAAATGACTTGGCTTCTGTTTCGATCTCCCTTGGATTTTGAAGTTTAAAACAGAGTAAATTTGGAGAACTATAGACCATCCATGTTGACTATTAGGCCTCATGGCTAGCTTAACATCAGCATAGCCAGGTCAAGCAACTTTCCGCCCTTCTCCCTCTCCCCTTTCCCTTTTCTGCTCAGGAACCGGTCAGTGAAATTCCCCTCGTGGGAAGGGGCAACAAGACTGTTATCATCAAAGGAACGTCTTGTAGTTGGCTTTGGGTTGCAATGCTTTGTATTGATATAGGCACGACACTAATTAGAAGCCTATGCCCTAACCAACCAGATCACATTAGCTGACCACAATGGCTGTGTCATCTTGTCCCTTTACTCTGCCAGAACCCTAAAAGGCTTATAAACCTCCTGCTTTCCTTTGTCTGGGGGAGCAGATCTAACCCAGTCTCCCTCCATGCTGTATGGAATAAAGCTTCTTGGCTGAAAGGGCACCTGACTCTGGTCTCTCTCCCTTTTCTTCATCTCGCCGAACCTAACATTGACCAGAACAGAGTGCAGCTCGTTTGCAGACAGGAGTGAGACATGAGAGCTGGAAAGATGGTTGGGAACAGATTGGGCAAGGCCTTTTCCAGTAGGTTAAGGAGTTTAGGCACAGTGAGCAGGAAGACGCCGTGGGGGGCTTGAGGAGGGGAGTGAAGAGCAGATTAGTTTGGTGGTGGGGTGCGGGATGGACCGGATGGAGCAGGAAAAGGAGGCAGGGAGACCAGTAGGGGCTTCTGCACTGGGATAGGTGCAAAGTGGAAGATGATGGCAGGAGGACTGGGCAGAAGGGATGGACAGGAGAGACAGGCATTGGGGACTGGTGGCAATGAGAGCAGGAAGGGGAGGGAGGAACTAATGAAGATGCTTGGCTTTAGGAATCTTACAGTTGCATTTTGTTGCTTGTACAATTCTGCATGTATGAGATTCAGGCCTCATTTTGGTTTTGAAGGTCTCACCTTGTTTTATTTTACTCCTTTTTCTGGCTCTCCCTTATCAAAATCCTGCCAGGACAGTGGTTCTCAACCTTGGCAACAGATTAGGATCGTCTGGGGAGTTTTTAAAACTCCTGATGCCCAGATCATAATTCACACCAGTTACTGGGCTTCAGTAGTGCTCAAAGCCTCCCAGGTGATTCCCATGAGCAGCCCAGGGTGAGAATGGCTGTGCTGGGAGCAGATAGGGAGAAGCCATGATGAAAGGAAACAGGCATGTGAGACGTGTGAGGAGGAACACCTGGAGTCAGATCAGCTTTTAGATGAGGTGAGGTAGTGGGAAATGTAAGGAAGCTGAAAGACTGAGGGAGGGCTGTACCTAGATCTGTCACTTTTGCCTTCACAATTCTGTATTTCTTCTCTTTAAATGCAATACGTGCAAAAAAAATTTTCGATTTCCTGAGCTTTCTTGACTCCAGGATTTCTTTGTTAATTATTCGTAGTACATAAGGAATGACTGAACATAAACCTTCCCACATGAGTTTCATGGCAGTAAAATAAATAAATATAAAAAACACACACACAGTTACCATATCACCATTATGTTTAAATAATGGAGAGCCCATTTTAGCCCCTCAGGTGCCATCTGCTATATAAATTCTATTACTAATAGTTTTCACAGACCAGCTTATAATAATAGCAGAATAAATCCTAGGGGTCAGTTTCTTAAATATATTTTGCAAGATATTATCATTTAAAACATGTCACCTGTGGCTACAGATTGTAGCCAGGTGGTTGGAAAAGGCATTAGTGAAACACTCTGAACCACAGAGATGGTCACCTATTTTTAAATCGCACTTGTTTGTCCCATAATCAATATTTGTATACCTAAGTATGGATTTTTATTACTGTAGTCCTCTATTCAGTTTCCCTGTTTTATTCACAGTTTTGGGTTCATTATTAGAAAAGGATTGGAGAAAGTACTTTTATTAGATGGTACAAGTGCTGTACTTTATAGCAATGGTTAATTTTATGATTGTTTGCTATTTCTAAAGGGCTTTTTCTATAACGAATCTGTTGAGGGACCTATTTAAGTTAGAAGAATTTCCCTACATTCGCTTTTCTCACATAAAGCATAATAAATAACCTTTGGAATGAGTTATGTCCTTTTTTATGATGTGGCTAAAATGTGGTCTGATAGTTGTACTTTAGGAGGTGATAGGAGAAGAATAGTGTTATTATTTGGCCTGTGACTCGCTCCTTTGTATTGAAAGACTGAATAGGATTATACAACTGTCGGTTTTAGCAACTAGCATCACCAGAGAAGTGAGCTCACTCTGGGCCTCCTACAATTATGAAGGCAATGGAAAAGCCCCTGTTTTTAAGTGTCTTTGAACAGTATTAATGGGCAAAAGTGCTGCTTTGGTTGAGTAGTTAGGGTGAGCTATGCTTTTTCATTGGACTGGCTGTAAAATCGTACCCCCTAAAGTCAGGGAGATGGATTCATTCATTTTCCTACTAAGGAGAGATGTCCAGAGAGGCCAGTATTCTTCTTCTTTTTTTTTTTTTTTCTAAAAATCCAGTTTATTTTCCATGTTGTGTACAGATCCAACCAGTGTGATGAGTTTTTCCACACACGTAATAATTTATGGAAACGAAGTTTCACACAAGACTCTTTTTCCATCAACTCTGAAAATCCTGGCCTGACATACCTAAATAAAGCTCTTGAAAATCACCTCTTAAAATTGGGAAGAAAGTATGGCAAGTGTTTCCTTTAACATTTACTGAACTAAACAAATGGCTAAAGAGCAATTCATGTTTTAAAAAGTGACTAGCATAACACTGGGGTTCAAGAAGTTAATGTTTTGGTGCACTTTGCTCCAGTTTTAGCCAACATGCTATGTTTTCCCTAACGTTTTTGGGGGGTTGAGGGGACACACAAAGTGGACTTGAGGATTTCCATTGTATGAAAAAGCTAGAATTCTACAGGCAAAACAGTGAAAGCTGCCCTTTTTCTTACGACCTGGACATTTTAAGACAGGAGCCTTGCAAAACATTAAACAATTTTTTATTGCTAAATGAGAAAGTCTCGTTTGTTAAATCCTCACATTGCTAATCAGAGAAATGCTGCAGTGGTCAAGAAAGTCAGTGTTGGATCAACCAAAGTCCTCATTTCTATATCATTTGTTTATAAAAAAAAATAGTGTTCAACATTGCCCAACACAACGTTCTTGGTTTTCTTCACATTTTTTCTAATGGGGTATTTCACTGCATAAATCATAGTTCTTCATTACAGTTCACCCCAAACTGTATGAGACATGTTTCACTGTAAAATTTCTAAAGCTGTTAGGAAATCCTTGCACATTGTTGGTGTCTGGTGTGTCCCTGCTGCTCGTCTCTGTGTCATCGTTCTCAATTGTGGGTTTGAAAGTGCTGGTTTTCCAGGGTCTAAAGTGGACATCACAGATCAAGCCATTTTTCAAAATACCATTTTTTTGTCAGACCATTCTGTAACTGTTCGTGTCTCAAGTGAACTTGAAAGAACATCAGTTTGTGGGAAGGTGGGAAATCACTGAGGCATTGCCAGTCACTTGCGGAATTTCCTTTCCAGTTCTGTTCTTAACTGGCTGTGACTAAAGATTTCCTATGGGGAATCCAGATAGCTGTAAGTCTTTGTATTACTTCTCTCAATGACCAATATCCTTGGAGGTCTAGATTTAGGATTTGGAGGATATTCTAACAGAAGAACTTGGGAGATTTAAAAATTTTTTTTGGTTGCGTATGTGTGTGTCTGGGTGTGTAAGCCCCATATCCCTGCAGCTAAAGATTTATTCTGATTTGGTTCTCTCTCATAGTCAGGATTTAAAGATAGAAAATCCTTAGCCTCAGACTCTTTGTGTTCTCTCTTGTCTTCTTTCCTCCCAGTTTCATTGTCAGGTATGTTGTTTTTATGTAGTCCTTGGCTTTTTCTGGAATGGATAATACTGCTATAAGCACAGGAACTCCCACCATGGTATCTGGAGTCCAGTTTTGTTGGGCTGCTGCATTGCCCAAAGTGGGGAAGAGTTGCTTCAGAGCCCTCAGGAAAGATGCCTGAGAGGCCAGAACTTGGGCACCCAACTGAGGCTTGAAATTAGAGGCACTGCATGGGTTTATTACGAATAAATGGTAACACTGGCAAGTCAGTCTTATATGCCAGCAATCTGAGTAAACTGTACTAAAGGGAAGAACAAAAATTTCAGAACTAGGGTTCAGACCTTACTTCTTTCCAGTAGAATGACCTTGTGTGTATATAATGGCTTTTCTTTGTTCACTTGCTTAGGTGATTGTTTGAGAATACTTCTACTACCCCCTGCCCTTGTGTCATCTATCCTGTTCTGATAGAAACCCACTTTCCCTTTTCTGCCATGTTCAATTTAGGTTTCTTTAGAAATTCAAAGTACAACCTCTGCCTTGAATTTATGGGTGCACATGGTTGTAAATATCTGGAATTTGATCTTACTTAGTGGTATTGGTACCAGAAGAAGGGTCTGGGAAGGACCGATGGCTGGTTTCAATCCACCCTGTCCTCTTACCAGGTTCTTGACTCTGCCACAGGAAAGAATTCAAGAGCAGAGTCACAGTAGAAAGTGAGAACAGGTTTAATACAGAGAATAAGAAGTACAGACTGCACAGAGAAAGGCCTAGTTCCAGAGGCTGAGCAGGACCTGCACTAAGTTTAATACAAAAGTAGTAAGTACACATTCACAAAGAGCAGGCTGGCTGTAGAGAGAACAGCAGCCTGCTAAGGGCAAGTTTCATACAAAAAGAAAGAAATACATACCTTAGGCGAAGTGTGGGCTGGCTCTAGGAGAGTGAACAACAGCCCCACCTCCTACTGGGATTCTACTTTTATAATTTCACTATCTAATACATATTCATACTATCCAATGAATATTCAACTAAGGAGGTGGTGCCCTGTTATGCACATGCTCATGCTCAGTTAGCCTCCTTTTAAGGCGTGTTCATTGGTCAGATCCTATCACATGCACCAAACATAGTCAAGAATATTCTGTACTCTTTAGCACCTCTAGTGGAAGGTCATTCAAAGGATAAACTCTACTTTACTGAGCATGCTCAGCTACTAGGGTTGTGTAACCTCTTTCTACTGAGCATGCCCAGCCACTGGATTTGCATGATTCTGCCCCCTGAGGTCTCAATTTCCCAGTGTTTGTACTGAAAATAGGTCCAACAAGGAGCAGTAACTCTCTTCTAGGGGAAGGTTTTGAGGAGGAGCCTGAGACCTTTGGGAGTGGCTTGAAACCCAGTCCATGAAACCTGAACCCATGGAAATCTCCTATATCAGTATTATCAATTATGAAGATAATAGCCACATACCATAACAAACAGCCTCCTCTCCTCTTTATTATGTGATGGGGTGGTCTGAGGAATTGAGATGAAACTGGAGAAGATACTGAGTGAGATATTAGTTATAAAATCTGTGAATGTTGCACTTCTAAAATCAGGCTTTGGATGGAAAGCAGGCAACTGTCTGCATGCCCTCCACCAGGCATTATGTGGTCAATAAAGTTTCCTAAGACTGTGAGCCAGAGAGAGCTTGACTTTTTACTATTTATTATTTACTATTCTATGAGATCCTGCAAATGCTGGAAAAGGAGAATCCTAATACCATTATCAGCGTTAGTCTACACACTTACCAAAGGACTGTAGGCATTAGTGCAAATACCTTTCTGATTGAATAATCTTTGCAAACTTCACTGGGATGATAAACACTGCATTGAATTTAGTAATAATGTACATTCATTATTATCAATCAGCATAGTCTAGGTCAGAGGTCAGCAAACTTTTTCTGTACCAAACCAGAGAGTAAACATTTTAGACTTTTCAGGCCATACGATCTCTGCCTCAACTGGTGAGTTCTACTGTTGTAGCTCAAAGGCAACCATAGATAATATGGAACCGAATGAGTACAGCCGTGTTCCAATAAAACTTTATTTAAAAATATGAGCGAGGGGTGTATTTGGCACATGGACAGTAGTTTGTTGACCCCTTGTCTAGATTACTGGTTCTCAGACATTAGCGCACATCAGAATCACTTGCAGGACTTGCTAAAATAGATTGCTGGGCCCACTCCAGGGTTTCTGATTCAGTAAGTCTGGGGTGGGGCAAATAATTTTAATTTCTATCAACTTCCCAGGAGATGCTGATGCTGCTAATCTGGGGACCAGATTAGGGAAGAAAGGACTCGTGTAAATTCACAAGATGGTGAAGGGCAAAGTTTAGGGTTTAGATCAGGGCTTAGATTTTTTTGGCTCCTGGCTCAGTGTTATTCCACCACATTGTGCAGCTTTCAGATGGTGTTATGGTGGTTATCCTCGTGATACTGACTTATACATTTATGTCTATATTTCTCGATTCACCAACTTTAGGTAGTGTCTTGTGACTTGTCTCTGTGAAAAATGTTTTGCATATTATGATGCTTTATCTCTCCTTGCTCCCTCTCAGTACCTAATTTTTGTTGGTTACATTATTATTTTTAGATCATATACTGGTTGTTATTATTATTATTATTATTATTATTATTGGTGGTTGGCCAGTACATACTGGCTACTATTATAAATTTAAACAACATACTTAACTTCTGTCTGGTGATCCAGCTACCCTAGACGTAGCTGTTGATTTTCTACTATGTATTTTCATCTTTCTTTATTCCTGTACTTCAAGTTCTATCTGTATAACATTTCCTTTTCATTACTAAGATTTATAATGTATTTACATTTATTCTATAAGTGGATTTTTTTCTTTGATTATAGGTTGATTCTAAATAATAGAAATCAGTAAATTGCATTTGTGTACATTATATGATATGTGTTATGTATACGTTGCATAGATTGGTCCTCTAGAGTGAGAGATGTAATCCTATGTCATTAAACCTGTGTGAATGCTACAAATGTTAAGAAGAAATGGGTTCTCTTTTCTTACACTCCATCAGTTGCTCAAAATCATGCCATAATTTAACTCATTTCAGATTCAGACAATGAATTTTTTATGTACCTTTTTCCCTGACATTTGTAATTGCCTTTCTTTTTTCCTTATTTACATAAATGACATGTCATTATTGCACTATTAATATCTTGCAGATTCTTTATTATAGAATTTGTGTAATGCTTACACTTTCTTCTTGAAGACATTCTTTTGAGGCCCTCTGTTCTACTCTTATAATTCAGGGTAGTTGCTGGCTAGACCTACTGCAAACTGTCAACCTGGGGTTGCTTTTTATTACATCTTTGGGAAGTCCCTTCGTTTCTGGATTTCATTTTCATTGAAAACTTTTGAGTTATTTCTGTTGCAGAAAGGGTATATATGTTAAATGAATTTTAACAAGACCTTGAATATCTTTAATGGTTACATTTTGTCCTCACACTTGATTAGCAGTTTGGCTAATCTACATTAAAAAAATTTTTTACATGAAAAATTGGAATTTTTTATGTAAAATAACATTGATCCATTGACCTTTAGCATCCACTATTACTGATAACAAAGCTAATCCTTCTCTCAAAGATTTGAGTCTCATTCCTTCATAAGTAAGCTGTTTGTTTCTTCCCTTAAGAAGATTTTAGGATTTTTTCTTTATGATTTGTAGGAATGAAATTTCAAAACTTTTTCCTTCTGTTTCCAGGAACTTCAAACCCAAGATCCAAGTCTCACTTAGGCTTAAAATTTTTTTCCTGTTATTTCTTTGATTATTTCTTCCATCCAACTCCAACTGTTTCTGCTTCTGGAACGCTGTGTCTTTAACTTTTTTCTCATATATTTCATCTATCACTTTACGTTTCAGTCATATACATGTGCACGCACATGTGTGAGAGTACTTCAAAAAGTTGATGGAAAAATAGAATGAAAAAATAATATGAATCTTTCCTGGAAATTTTTGAAGTACTCACTATATGTATACATACACAAATATATATGTATATATATAGTGAATTGTCATCTGTTCATCTTTCTGCCCTTTTTTTCCTATTGAGTTTTTGATCTTTATTTTCCTCTCAATTTTTAAGAATTCTTTATGTATTAAGGATATTAGCCCTTTATCTGTGATGTATATTGCATATATTTTTCTCTCGTTTTTTATTTGTCCTTTGACTTTGCTTAGAATGTTTTTTACCATGCAAAATTTTTATGTTATCAATTGTATCAATTTTTCTTTTATTGCATCTGAATTTCGAGTCATTGTTAAAAAGCTTTCTTATACCTTGGGTTAGAGTAGTTCACCCACACTTTCTCATAGTATAGTATGCTTTCTTTTTTTGTAGTTAGCTCTGATGCACTTAGTGTTTATTTTTGTGTGTGGTATGAAGTGTAGATCTAAGCTTGTATTTTTCTAAATGGCTATTCAGTTATCTGAGAGCATCATTAATTTTTTTAAAAGTCCATTTTTGCCTCTGTGATTTGAAAGTTAATTGATCTTTCTATCTATTCATAAGTGAGTAACGAGCTATTTTAATTATAGAACATTTAAGTATGTTTGATATCTGGTATGATTAATTACCCCCCCCCCGCCAAGTTTTACTTACTTTTTCAATGTTTTCCTGATTGTTCTTTCTTGTTTTCTATGTGTCTAGCTCATTGGCCTCATCACTGGGACTGTGTTAAATTTATAAAAACTTAGGGGAAAAAAAATCATCTGATCAAGAAGAAATATCTCACTATTTGTTCAAATCTAGTTTTGTGTCCTTCAGGAGAGTTTGAAATTTTTCCTAGTATAGTTTTGTACATTTACTGTCAAGTTTATTCCTAAGTATTTTATCTTTTGTCACTATTGTGAATGGGATCTCTCTACCCTTATAATGTTTAACTAGTAATTTTATTTTTTATACTGTCTTTATTAGGCTTAAGTGTCAATGTAATACTTGTATCAATGTCACACTGGATTCATAAGTAGTATTTTAAAGTTTTCTTTCATGTTTTTAAAGCTCTGAAACAATTTATGTGGCATTGGGACTATATATATGGTCACTGATGATTTGGTAAAATTCTCCTGTGAAGCCACCTGGGCCTTAATAACTTTTTCTTTCCTCTAAATTGGTCCTGTTCAAGCTTCGTATTTCCGATGAGGTAAATTGTGGTAAACTATACTTTCCTAGGAAATTATCTACTTACGCCTAAGTTTTCAAATTTATTTGCATAAAGGTCTTCAAAATAGTTTTATAGAAACTTTAAATTTCCTGTGTTTCAGTTCCCTTTGCCATTTCTTATTTTGTATATTGTGCTTTGGCTCTTCCCCCTTTTTTTCTTATTAAGTTAGCTAGTGGTTTATTTATTTTGTTAATTTTAAAAATGGGACTCTGATTTATTAATTAGACCTATTGCTTTTTCCATTTTCTACCTTATTCATTTCTGTCTTTATTGTTAACATCTTCTTCCTTGTCCTTCCTTTTGGTTTGCTTCATTTGTTCTCATTTTTTTGATTTGACAGTTTAATTTATTTTCAATCTTTCATTTTAGCGATATAAATGTTTAAGGCAAAAAATTTTCTCTGCTTACTGCTTTAAATGCATCTCATAAATTCTGATATACAGTGTTTTCATTTTCATTATATTTCAGAAATTCTGAAATTTTCTTTTTATTTCCTCCTTACTGAAGAGTTGCTTAATAGAAAGTTTTAAATTTTTTAGGTGTTTTCTTTGTAGCCTTATATCATGATCAACTTTTGTGTACTTTAGCAGAAGATGAACCCTCTTTTATCTGGATGTAAAGCTCTCTACATTTCATTAGATCTTTTTTATTGATTATGTTGTTTAGGTCTTTTATAACCTTATTGATATGTTGTCTATTTGATCTGTCTTGTACTGAAAGTGGTGTATTAAAATCTCCTATTTAAAGTATATTTCCATCTGTCTCCTTGTATCTCTTGTAGTTTTTGCCTTAAGAAGTTGGTTATTATGTTATTTGGTGCATAAGTATTCAAAACTATTATATCTTCATTGCAAATTGTGGTTTTTGGTATTAAAAAGTGTTTTGTGATTAATGCTTTATGGCTTGAATTCTACTTTGTCTGATATCAAGACTGAAACCTCTTGCTATAGTTTCCATTTGCCTAGTATACCTTTGCTGGTTCCTTTATTTTTAGCCTTTCTGAATCACTTTTGCTCTGGATCTTTCTCTTGTATGCTGTATTCTTGTATTGTGAGTCAAACTGAAAACCTTTGTCTTATAATAGGTGAATTAAGCCTATTCATACTTATTGATATGACTGAGATGTTTGGTTTCAATTTTGTCATTATTTTATAACTACTAGATGCATCGTGTTATGTTTACTACTTTTTTCTACATTTTTCTCTGTTTTTTATTTTTAACTTCTTTTGGTATTTATGAAGATTTGTCATTTTGTCCCTATGTTTATACCATTTTTAGTGCTCTTAGTTTCTATTTTTAAACTTAACTTTTTCCTATCTGGTTTGTCAGTTTTCAGTAATATCCTTTGACTCCCATCTGTATTACCTATACAATAATCAATGAGCTTATTCTTTTCTTTTCCCCTCTCCTTTCACCTTTTTAAGTTGCATTATTTGCATATATTATTCTTCTACCATGTTTGGCATTAGACCTACCATTAAATATATTAAATTGATCCTTCTGCTGAAGTTTCCCCAAGTCATATCTTGACTGGATGAAGATCCACCTCTCCTGGATTCTTCAGGAAGGTCTCATAGGTCCAAAATTCCCTGAGTTTTTGCGTGTTTATAACTGTTTTTCTCTTGCCTCTATACTTGAATTTCAGCTTGTCTGGATGTAAAATTCTTAGTTCACACTTTTTGTTCATGGATTGTTCTAGAATGCTGTGCTGTTCTTGCCATGATTTGTATGTTGCCTTTGAGAATTATGATAGCTGTTTGTTTCTGTTATCCTGGCAAGTTATTTGGTCTTTTCACCTTGAGGTATTGAGAATTTTTACTTTATCTTTAAACCCTAACAGTTTTACTAGGATATGTCTCAGTTGGTTATTTCAGGTCGACTTGCTCAAGTGCCTGCTGGGCCCTTACAGATATATACAGATTCAGGTCTTTTTTTAGTTTTTGGAATGTTTTCTTGGATTATACTTTAAATATTATTTCTGTTTTTGTTGTTATTTTTAGTTTTTAGGGACTCCAATTATAATTATATTAGTTTTTTTTTTGTTTTGCTTCTATTTCAACCATTGTCTTTTTACTTTTTAGTTTCTTCCACTTTTATTCTCTTGTTTGTTTTCTTGATGTTATTCACTGCATCCTATTAAATTTTGTGTTCAAATATGTTATCCCTTGAGTATCTTATAATTTAGACTCTATTTCTCATATGATTTTGTCTTTTCCTTTTATTTTTCTGTCTTCTCATTTTATTTCTTCTTTTTTTTGTACATTAAAGAGTTTATTTCAGGGCTGGTCAGTTAGCTCAGTTGGTTAGAGTATGGATAGGTTCAGGATTCAATCCCTGTACCAGCCAGCCACCAAAAAAAATTTTAAAAGTTCATTTCAGTGTTTTGTTGTTGAGTTTCTTGTGTAAGGTGTCCCTCCCCATCCCTATTCTCCCAAATGTTTCTTTGAAGACACGGAATTCAGTTTGGAATGCTATATTATAGGTTTGTTTCTGCTTAGGGACTAGTTTTTAGAGGAATTTTTATTATCTCAAAAGTTTTTGTTTTTTTTAAAGATAGGTTTTATTTTTTTTACAGCAGTTTCAGGTTCACAGCAAAATTTAGCAGAAATCACAGAGTCCCCATATTCCTCCTGCCCACACACATGCACAGCCTCCTCCACCATCAACAACCCCCACCAGAGTGGTACATTTGTTACAACTGATGAACCTGCATTAACACATCATTGTCCCCCAAAGCCCATAGTTTACATGCAGTTCACTCTTGGTGTTGTACATTCTGTGGGTTTTGACAAATACATAATGACATGTATTCACCATTGTAGTATCATGCAGAATAGTTTCCTGCCCAAAAAATCCTCTGGGCTCTGCCTATTCACTCCTCCCTCCCCTTAATTCCCGGCAACCACTGATTCTTTTACTGCCTCCATAGTTTTGCCTTTTCCAGAATGTCATATAGGTGGAGTTATACAGTCTATAGCCTTTCCAGATTGATTTCTTTCACTTAGTAATATGCATTTGTTTCCTTCAAGTCTTTTCATGGCTTCATTTCCTTTTAAAGCTGAATAATTTTCCAGTGTCTGGATGTACAATATCACAGTTTATCTATTCACTCACCTACTGAAGGACCTACTTTCAGTTTTGGCAATTATGAATAAAGCTGCTATAAATATCTGTGTATAAGTTTTTGTATAGACATAAGTTTTCAGCTCACTTGAGTAAATACCAAGGAGCATAACTGATGGATTGTATGGTAAGAATATGTTTTGTAAGAAACTGTCAAACTGTCATCCAAAGTTGCTGTACCATTTTTCACAGCCATCAGTAATGAGTGAGAGCTCCTGTTGTTCCTTGCCAGCATTTGGTGTTGTCAGTATTCAGAATTCTGATCACGCTCATAAGTATATAGAGGTGTCTCATTGTCGTTTTAGTTTGCAATTCCCTAGTGACATAGGATGTTGAACATCTTTTCATATACTTATTTATCTGCATATCTTCTTCGGTGTGGTGTCTTTTGCCCATTTTTAAAAGGAATTGAGTTAACCAAGGAGGTGAAAAATCTCTATAATGAGAACTACAAACCACTGCTGAGAGAAATTAGAGAGGATACAAGAGGATGGAAAGATATCCCATGCTCTTGGATTGGAAGAATCAACATAGTGAAAATGTCCATACTACCCAAAGTGATATACAAATTCAGTTGTTGAGTTTTAAGAGTCTTTGTTTATTTTGGATAACAGTTCTTTATAACATTATGTCATTTGCAAATATTTTCTTCCAGTCTGTGGCTTGTCTTCTCATTCACTTGAAGCTAACAGTTTTTGATTCTTATTCCCCCCTCCCAACAACTTCACAGTATTTTTGAGTGAATCAATACTGCTTCCATCTTGCATTTAGTGGACAGGGTTGGTGGTTTGGGGTGGTTTATAAGATTCCTAGTTCAAGAATACCATCTTCTGTCAGCGTATCTAAATACATTTTTTTGATGGATGGCCTTAAACTTTTTTTCCCTCTGGAGATTAAGGGAAGGGGTTCATATCCTGACTTTTTTCTTTTTTTTGTCTTGTAGGATGCTAAATTTTACCTCTTGCTTCTTTTTGCCTTTATCACACAGTCACCATCTCTCCTTTCTTTTCCTTTCTCTCCCAGAAGCTTAGCCTTTCCAAGACTGTATCTTTGAGAACTTCTCTAGTCAGTGCCCTGGTGGCCCAGGACTCTTTTTTCAGTATCTTTACACTTAGGATAGACTTTCTTTTTTTCTGTGAGTGGTTTTATCTCAATGGCCTTTTCTCCTGGCACCCTCTAGCTCTCTGCAAAAGCTGGTAGCAGGAGTTCAAGAAAGCTGCCGAACATTGGTGTCTTTTTTGTTTGTTAAAAAAATCTACTTATATGTAACTTGGAGTTTGTAGTGTTCTCTATCTTCTAGTTACTCTCAAGGCATGGGGTTTGTGTGGCTCTATTTGTTCTTTTTGTTGATCTGTATAGTTTTGAGAGGATGTGGGAAGATTAAGATTTTGCTCAGCTACCCAGAAGTCCCTTCTTTATTATTTTTAATGAACTTTTTATTTTAGATCACTAATTTTGTTATCTGCTCTGTGTGTGTGTGTGTGTGTGTGTGTGTGTGTGTGTGTGTCTAACTCATCTATAAATTTCCTGGTTCTGGCATCATATGTTTAATTTCTGAGAACTACTTATTCTATCATTGCTGCCTTTTCATAACAGGCTGTCTTTGTATTATGGATGAAGTATCCTTTCAAGTGTCTGAGATTACGAATTAGAAGAAATATAGAAGTTTCATTGTGTTTCTTTCGCTATTTGTTTCTAGGTTGTTCTGTTTGTTTACCTCAGTCTTTCTATTTGATGCTCTGGCTTTATTCATTTCAGAAGAACTTTAGTTGCCTTTTCATATTTCTAAATAAAGGGGCATATTTTTAATATGATTATCTGGCTTGGGTTTCCTTTGCACTTGGTAGCTCTGTTTAACCAAAGTCTTTGCATTCAATTGAAGGAGATAGAGGCCAGCCAATTCTGCATCAGTGGGTGGGTCCTAGAAATAAATTTCCCTTTCAGTATGCTTGACTAGAGAGTAGGCAGGACTTTTACTTATCATAAAATGATATTATGTTTTCTCTGGAGGCAGAGTGTTTTAGTCAATTTTATCTCTAGAAAGACCTGATTTTTATCTTCTTCTGACTCTTCCGTGGCATCTGGAGTTTCTTCAAGCTCTGCTCTGCCTTCCCCTGGTTTCAATACTTATATCCCAGGTGCTCTCAAGGCAAACCTACTTTGTAAGAGAAGAAGTTCTCAATCTACAGATGCGGCAAATGCTATAACCAGCTGCTCTCTATTCACGAGGGAGAGGGGCAACCGCCCCAGCTTCTCCAAGTGTGGCCCATAGAATGGACATCACCTGGAAGCTTGTTAGAACTACAGAATCTGGGGCTTTGCCTGAGACTTCATGAATAGGAATTGGTATATTTAATAGGCCCCTCAGGTGATTGGTGTAGACTTTAAAGTCTGAAAAGCATTATTGTATATGATCTCTCATTAACTACTCTGCTCTTCCAGCTCTCTGTCCCATCTATTCAAGAGTAAGACTGTGTTGGAGTGCCACTAAGAAGCCATCAAGCATTTTCCCCTTTATTTTCTAAAGTCAGCATCATTAGAAAGAGGAATTCACTTATATCCACAGTCCCCAAAAGATCTGATCCTTTCCAGTGACATTACATATCTCTTGCTTCTCCCACAGAATTCCCTAGTTTTTTCATTTTCTAATATTTAATGTAGATTCTAGAAATCAATATTATTTAAAGAAAGTTGTGGTGGAGTGTTTGTGTGGAGGGGGTGGGATCTATGAGACTATCTAGAGGCAATTTTTGCCAATGCTTTAAATACTATTTTATATCACTATGCACAGTAGAAATACCTGGAAATGTATTCTAATTGCTGTATTTATTTCTATATTTATTCATTCATAATGGATTTATTTTTATTGTAGGCTTACAGAGGCTTTATTAATATTATAATATTATTTTAATATTCCCGTTTCTCTCTCCATTAAAAAAAAGTTTGGTAGGAGGATGGAATTTGAAATGTGGAAGCTCTATAGGAAGGAATATTTGACTGATTATGGGGAAAGGGCCACCTCATTCTCTGAGCAGCCTGGCAATGAATTAGGTCAGCTTAGAGGCAGTGCATGCTCTGTCACTTGATGCATGTGGTGGAGCTGTGTGGGCATCTTGCAGGGATGTGGAAGGGGATTCCTTCATTGTTAAAGGACTGAACTAAGTCACCGATCACGTCGCTTCCTCCTGTAGAAAGGAAGTATCCTCTGAGTATTGTCTATTCTGTGAATGAGTGTAGCTGATTCCTAAAGTTTCAGTTTTCTATACTGTGGATTTTTTTATTCATAAATAACCTAAGAGCTTTGATGTCCTTTTTTTTTAGTCTTTAAATTTTTTTATGGAAATGTTAGAAAAAAATTAACATATGCAAAAGTCAGAAGACTAGTACTAAAAACACCTCAGTTTCTATCACCCAGCTTCAATAATAACCAGCTCGTGGACACTTGTGTTTCATCTGTGTCTCCACCCACATTGCCCCCCATCATTATCTTGAAGAAGATAGCATACAATTTTTTCTATAAACATTTCAGAATATACTTCTAAAAGACAAGGATTCTTTTTAAAATATAGTGATGATACCATCATCACATCACAAAATATACCTTAATATAACCAAAAAGTTCAGTTTTCCTATGTCCCCAATAATCCTTTTTTCTTTTAGCTTTGTTTGAATGAGGATCCAGAAAAGGCGGGGGATGGGGGGGTGTACTTTGCCATTGGTTGCTCTGTAGATTCTCTCTCCTCTTGCTCAAGAGCTGTCGATGTCCCTCAAAGCACTGCTCTTTGCTGGCTTCCCTGTGCGGCAGGTGCCCACCTGATTCTCTTCACTGGTTTGGGAAGAGAACTGCCATTGCTATCAAGGAGAACTCTAGAGTCACCACGTTTAGTCCATTCTAAATGAAGACCTTAGTCCTGTTATGAAGAAAGTGGAAAGTAACTGTCTACTTGGGAGGAGGCATTGAAAAATATAGCGAAAGATAAGGTAAAGGTGAGGTTTCAGATTTGGGAAGAGAGGGAAGGTATGATGGAAGATTCTGAGATATTCAAGAAATTAAACCAAATTGTTTTCTGTGTCTTTCATTTTTGATGTGGTTCTATGTTGTAATGTTTTTTAAACCCTATAAAACTGATCAACTGAATTTGTAGAAGGACATCTGTGGCCCCTAGGGACTTGAAGTCACTGTATGGAATCAGCGAATCACAGAATGTTAAAGTTGAAAGGAGTATGTGAGATGGGCTCATGTCTGCCCATCATTTTGCAGATGAAAATGCCAAGAGCATACCACAAGACCTGAAAGCATTGGAATACTTTATTTCTAAGTTAGAATAATAAATTGAAGAAAACCACAGGCTAATCATTTCTTGTACCAGGAACAGTCCTAAGCACTGCCATTCAAAAGGGAATTTGTAAGTCACACAGAGTAACTGTCAAAAACATAAACGGTCCTAAAGGGTAGTTTGATTTTTTCCAGTGAGAAGCCCCATAGGTAGTGTGCTAGTGACAGTTTTATTAGTGCTTGGAATTAGCCATTTGAATTAGGGTTACCAATTGTCCTGGTTTTCCTGAAACTGTCAGTTTTAGCACTGAAAGTAATGTGTCCCAGGAAATTCCTTAGTCCTGTGCAAACAAGATGATTTGTCACCCTACATTTGACTTGGTCCTTATGGCAATGCAGTAAAATTTTAGTTAACTGGAATATTTTCATACCTAGTTACTGAAAAAGGCAAATCATAGGAATATATATTAATATCAAAGTTTAATTAAGAAAATAAATACCACACCCACCACAAAACTTCTCTGATATTTTGGGGTCAGTACACATTTACCTCAATATCTTACACTTATATAGTCATATTTAGTGATTTTCAAAATGTCACCTTTTTTAAAATTGAAGCATAATTGATTATCCTTATTTGTGAAGTACAGACTTGAATATCAATACCTGTGTACCATGTATGATGATCAAGTCAGGATAATTAACACATTCATCATTACAAAACATAATCATTTCTTGCATCGGCTCATCAAAAGTTCAATTATATTTGTTACAAAGGAATTACTAAGATCAGAAAATGAAGGACTACAGAGTAAAAATATTTTCCATAATAAGGCAGCATAAATTTTGTGGCATAAGCATTAGTCTTGGAGTCTAAAGGCTTCAACTGAATCTTAACTCTGCTTATAGGATGTGACTTTGGGCAAGTTAATATTACTTTTTTTAACATCTCTGAGGATTAGATTCCTCATCTGTAAAATGGAAATGTTATCACCAACATCATAGAGTGGTTGTGAGGATTATACCAAATAGTATTTTGCAGGTGTCTAGCACATTATAGGATCTTAGTGTTACGAAGAACATCAGGGGTTCAAACAGTGAAGTGTTACCTGCAGAAATATGTTGGTCAGAAACCAATGCATTTGTTTTCATTGAAGTGTTGATGCCTTTGTTGAACAAGAGAGGGTGAGAAAAATATCCACAGTAGTTATTACTGAGTGTTGTTTAGCAGGTCCACTTTATGGGAGGACTACATTCAAAGTCATTGTCATGATTCATTGTCTCTTCTTTCTGAACTGTGGCCTATACACAATTATGTCAGGAGACATGACCCTTTATGTTCACAGGTCTTTTCCCAGCACATCCCACACTCTCTTTACCCAGATGCTGTGGTCTTGGGTCTTGGTCTGTGTGGAGCTAAGAGCAGCCTCGTTGTGACTTGCCCACAGTTTGGGTGGGGAGGCCATAGGTGTGGGTAGCTGCTTATTTCATAGAGCAAAGAATAGCCTGTGTTTGTGTAGTGTATTCTATTTGCTGAGCCTCTCCCTGCTCCACCTTGTTTGCTGAGCCTCTGCAGCTCCACCCTGGTGGTTTCCTTAGAACTTCTTCAAAAATTACTCGGTTTTAAGAAAAAAGAAAAGAAAAAAACTAGTATGAGAAAAATATACAAAATAAAACTGCCACAAGGTATGAGCAGATTTGCTGTGAAAAAAATTGAAGAGGAGCAGTGGAATAGGGTTAACAGCACGAGCGGTAGTATCAGAGAGCTCTGAGCTTGAAATCCAGGTTTGCTGGGGTGGTTGATGAGAGGCAAGTTATTTTATTTCTATCAGTCTTTGTTTCTTCATCTGTAAAATGGAGATAATAGCCATTTTATAAGGTCAAGTGAGGTAAAAAATAAATATGTCTGACAAATGATAGAAGATTAATAAATAGTAGCTATTATTACCTAAAATTATTATTGTTGGTGCTGGTGGTGTTGCTATTAATATCAGTTTGCTTGTGCTGGCACCTGTGCTGCAGAACTGTTTTGCTCATTCTTGTGTCTCCTATGATCAGTACCTCATACACACTGGGCACTCAAGAAGTATGGGTCTTTCTTTTTAAATTTTAAAATATTTTTCCTCTTTCACACTTGGTTGTTGTTTTAACTGAGTTATAATTTACATAAAGAGAATGAAATCTTAATTATATATATAGCTCGATGAATACCTGTTTATACAGCCATGGAACAACCACACAGCTCAGGGTATAGAATATTCCTGGGAAAGTCGCTTCCTGCTTCTTTTCCATCAATAACTCTACCACAACCCCTCACTTCTTTGCCTTCCTCCGCCAAGGAAACCACTATTCTCACTTGTGTTACCATCAATTAAAAAAATTGTAAGACATTTGGAAGCTAAGCCAATGCCTCTAAGTTATCCATGACCAAAGAAGAAATTACAAAGGAAGTAAGAAAACGTTTTTAACTGAACAGTAATGAACACAATAAACCAAAATTTATGTGATGTGGCTAAAGTAGTTGCTTAGGAGGAAATTGTAACTTGAAATACTTACATTAGAAAAGAAGAAATGTTTAAAATCAATAATCTAATCTACCTTAAGAAGGTAGAAAAGAGAATGGAAATTAAACCCAAGGAAAGAAGGAAGGAAATTGTAAAGGAAAATAAAAAGGCAAAGATAAATGAAATAAAAAACAGAAGAATAATAGAGTTCCAATTTAATTCTATGGTGATCGAAAGTGCACCCTCTAGGATTACACTCCTTTGAATTTGTTGAGACTTGTTTTGTGGCCCAGATAATGGTCTGTTTTGATTTATGTCCCATGAACATTTGAAAAGAATGTGTTCTGCAGTTGTTGGATTTTAAGTTCTTCAGGGTCAGGTCTATATTTTTACTAATTTTTTCCTGCTTGTTCTATCAGTTACTAAGAGAGAAGTGCTAAAATCTTGAACTTTGTGGATTCATCTATTTTTTCTTTTGTACACATTTAGGATTGTTATGTCTTCATGATAAATGGACCGTTTCATCTTTATGGGTCATTTATCTCCGCCAATACTCCTTGTCTCGAACACTACTTTTTCTAATATTAACATAGCCTCACTGTCTTTCTTATGATTAGTGACTGCATGGTGTATCTTTTACTATCCTTTTCTTTCAATCTATCTCGGTTCTCATATTTAAAGACTATTTCTTGTAGGCAGTATATTCACTCTGTCACTATTTGCCTTCTAAATGGAGTGGAATAAACCATTTCCACTTAATGTGATTATTAAGATGGTTGGGTTTAAATCTACCATCTTGCTGTTCATACCGTCTCTGACTTGTTCCTTTATTTTTCCTTTCCTACCTTCTTTTGAGTTATTAAAATATTTTCAGTATACTATTTATCTCGCCTACTGATTTTTTATCAATGGTTTCTCTAGTATTATGGTATGTATCCTTAAATTGGCACAATATACCTTGGATTAATTTCATATCACTTCATACAAATAGTATAATTTCATTTCATTCAATACCAGTTTCAATAGTATTATTCCATTTACTTCATTCCATATTTAATGCTACTATCGTGATACATTTTATTTTACATATGTAATCTATTCAACAATACTTTTTTATTGTTTTTGCTTTGATTAGTCAATAGTTGTTAGAGAAATGAAAAACATAGTTGGTACTATTTGTACACATATTTAATGTTTAGAGTGCTCTTCATTCTTTCTTGAAGATTCGGGTTACTATGTGAGGTTATTTCCCTTCAGGTTCATTCATTTGCCTGTTTATTCCCAGAATAGGCAATTTTCATGTGAAAGTCTCTAGTATTTGCTCACTAAGGAAGGTCTTAACTCTCTCTGGAATTCATTCATTTATATTTTCTTGTCCTCAGAATTCTCTCGTATTTAAGAAAAATATGAGTTTTTAACATAACCAGTGTTTTTTGTTTGTTTGTTTTTGATAAGAGTGAAAGTCTTCCTAATCAGCAGCTGAACCTCATCACCCATGTATTTATCCTTTTCAGGCTGTTTATTTTTCTTGCACCTCCATGCTTCCAACTTCACTCAGCCCAGAGAATAACCTTTAATATTTTTTGAAGTATATGTCTAATTACTATACATTCTCTCAGCTCTAATTGTCTGGAAATGTCCTTATTTCACTTTCTTCTTCTCTTTTTTTTTTTTTTTTAAAAGATGACCGGTAAGGCGATCTTAACCCTTGACTTGGTGTTGTCAGCACCATGCTCTCCCAAGTGACTTAACCGGCCGTCCCTATATAGGGATCCAAACCCGTGGCCTTGGTGTTATCAGCACCACACTCTCCCAAGTGAGCCACAAGCCGGCCCTTCACCTTCATTTTTAAAATGAATTTTCAATGGGTGTAGAATTCTAAATGAAAGTTTTTCAGGTCAGTATTCTAAAGATATTGTTCCATTGGATTGCAGCTTCCATAGTCTCTATTGAAAAGTCAGTGATTTTTTTTCTTTTATTTATACTTTTGCCTTTAGACGTGATTATTTTTTAATGTTGTTCTTCTGAAGATAGTGTGTCTTTTTTACTGGTTGCTTTAAAATTTTTTCCTTATCTTCCATTTTCAGCAGTTTAGTTCCAATATACCTTGGTGAAGTTTTCTTTGTTTTATCCTATGTACTAGTAGAAGAATTGCTTGAATCTGTGAGTCAATGTCTTTTATCAGATTTGGATAATTTTTTTTTTTAGTATTGTAACATGCAGTGCTTTTATTAAAAATAGCTTATTTTAATCATTACACAATATATGCCTATATCAAAACATCACACTGTATCACACAAATACATACAATTATCATCTGTCAACTAGAAATTTTAAAAGTCAATTAAAAAAAACAGCACTGTTGAAAAAATTTTTTAAATTTTCACTGGTAGAGGGAAGAATGTTCCTGGCCTTCCCTGGGTAACTGCCTGGAATCCCATTCATCTGGAAGGACAGTGCAGCATAGCTGATGTTGCTGGTAGGCATAACAGCAAAGCAGTTAAGATTACTGGCTCTAGAGTTAGGGAGAGAGATTCCAATCCTCCTTTTGTAAATTTCCAGAGATTTGGGAAATTCTTAATCATATCTTAAAGTATTGTTTCTGCCACCTGTTCTCTCTCCTCTCCTTCTGGAACTTTTGTTCATGTCCTGCATCCCTGTTACATTCTGTTGTTTCCATTTCCCCCCCCCATGTTCAGTTTGAATACTTTCAGTTGATCTGTTTTCAATTCCACGTGTTCTGTCTTCTGCTGTGTTCAGTCTGTTGTTAAACAAATCCACCAAGTTCTTTCGGATATTGGTGTTTTGTAATTCTGTAAGTTTCATTTGATTCTTTATTATATAGTCTAATTCTCTGTTGAAATCATGAAACTTTTAATCCATTTCGTCTACCTTCTACTGTTTTTTCTTTGACATATTGATCATAGTTAGTTTGAAGTTTTTGCCTGCCCTCATCTCTAAGTCTGTATTTACTGACTATTTTATCTCTTAGTTATTGGTCAATTTTTCCTGCCTCTTTGCATTTGTACTTTTTAAAAAATTCTTACGCTAGACATTGTGGATGACATGTTGTAGGGCTTTACCTACATACAAAGGATTTTGACCTAGCAGGCAGTTAAGTTACTGCTGGATTACCCTGATCTTTTTCAGGGCTGGTTTTGGGTTTTCTTAGGGCAAGTGCATTTCTATTTTGTCCTTACTCCTAGAGTGTAGACTTAATCTGATGGCAAATCCATTGGAGTTCCTAGAGTATGGAATAGGAGTTCCTTTATTCATAGAGAATGGCCTTTCCGGAGCTTCACCTGAATAAATAGAGTCTTCATCAAAGTCTGTCTATTCTGGTTGTGCCCAAACACCAATTATCTCTCCCCAGAACTATGCAGGCTTCATAATTTCTCATCAGTTCTCAATCTTACAGTTGCTAATCTCTCTCAGCCTCCAGGACTCTTATCTAAATTTGTGGGGCCAGGAGTTAGCCAAGCATTAAAGAAGGGTTTCCATGAAGTCTTCTGGCGTTCCCTCTGTAAGGATCCCCTTCTTGACCTCAAATCCTGGCCACTCTAATCTCTGCCTCTTCCACCCATTGAAACCACCCCTGCTTACACTGTGGCCTTGAAAATGTCCCCAACAAGATAACCTAGGTCAATATGGGGCTATGATAATGGGTTCACCCAGTGACGCCTAATTCAGATCATCTACTTATGTTTTCTTGCAGGTTTTTCTTAGATCTTCTACCTTATTCACATACAAACGCTTTTTAGGGTAAAGCCCACCTTTTATCCAATATTAAAGATTATTGAAGATTTACTATGGGCAAACTACTTTTCATGTACTGTATCTCTTTTCATCTCCCTAACAAACACATAAGAAATAATAATTGCTAGTTCTTATTCAGTATTACCAAGTGCCAGGCATTGTTCTGAGCATTTTATACATCTGTACATACCAACATTATAAATGGGTACTATTTTATTATTCCTACTTTACAAATGAAGAGTCTGTGAAACTATAGGGGTTAAGTAATTCTCTCTCTTACCACCCCTCCACCCCAAAACCTATACAATATATAAATGGTAGAATTCAGAGTTCAAATCTAGTCAGGTTAGTTCCAGAATTTGTGCTTTTAGCCACTTCACAATTGGTGATAAAATTCTCATTTTATGTAGAATGAAACTGAATTTTAGACAAGTTAGGTGATCTCCCCAGTGTCTCAGTGCTGGTAAGTGGCAGCACTAGGGTTTGA
Organism: Cynocephalus volans; assembly: GCF_027409185.1. Lineage (NCBI taxonomy): Eukaryota > Metazoa > Chordata > Mammalia > Dermoptera > Cynocephalidae > Cynocephalus > Cynocephalus volans. Next base: position 107,197,989 of record NC_084460.1, on the reverse strand, counting down.
ACCAGGCTCTAAGGCCCTTGTCCTTTCCTCTATACTGTACTTCTCCCCAAAGGAGAGAAGAAAAATGTGTTTACTTTTAGGACTTTAGTTTCAAAGGGTTTTGTGAGAATAAGAGGGGAAAGAATAACTTCCTTTTGGTCTTAATGAAGATGATATTTTCTCATGCATATGGTCTATTGGCCTTCTTATAGCCAGGAACTTGAAGGGGGTTGTTTTTCCCATTGACGTGTTATTTCTGAACACCTCTAGGACTGACTCCTATGGAAGGATATTGATAGCTGCACTCTGTCTTAGGAGTGGAAGGATGGTGGAGCTCAACATCAAGGACCTTTGTTTATACTGGGACACGTGATGATCAGCTGATATGTGCATCTTCCTTTAGGCATGAGCACAGCTGCTCCTTTGGTGTTTGCGCATTTGCCAGCCAGAAACAGAGTCCACGAGAGGTTTAAGAGACAAAGTATTTATTTTGTTCAGTCTGCCAGGCTCAGACTGAAAGAGGAAGTTGGTTCCTTTGCTGGAGAAATCAGACCCAGCTATTCCTTGTGCTGTGCAGGGTGTTTACACAGTGAGCCTGGAGTGGTACGGAGGCTGTAGGGTGCATTCTCCTATGGGAGCCACGTAGAACCCATGGTTCTCACCTAATCTCTGACACTGACCACCCTTCCTTGCAGTGCGGAGGCTGCCAGCATCGGATTCATCATTGTTATTGACAGACGAAGGGACAAGTGGAGCTCCGTAAAGGCATCCTTGACACGGATAGCTGTAAATATGTATTTTTGTGCTATTATTATAAAAGTCATTTAAATTGTCTATTTGATTATTCCATATCAAAATCCTAGGGAAAAGACAATCATTTTATGTCAAATTTTGGGAGGGTCTTTGTAGCAGGTGCTGTTGTGTCACGTTCATATGCCCTCTGTCATCTGAAGGTCACCTGCAGACAATTCCTGAGCATGTCAAGGGCTTCCTGAGTCTCTCTCCCTTATTGACTTCTCTGGTTGCTAAACAGGGACGGGTGGGAAGTTAATGCCCAGGAGTAACCAGCAACCATTGAGTTATGGGAGTTGGTGGATAAATACCCCAGTGTCCACACCTGACAGTGCAACAATTCTGAGGTGTGTTCCACACAGTGTCCCAGAGGGTCTCATCCCCTCTTGCCCATAGCAATAACCCCCTCATTGATACACTGGCTCTCTGTCCATTGTCGTCCACCTCCCTATTCCCTCATTTGTGCTTCCTGGAATCACCTCCCAAACAAACTAGTGGTATCCAAATTCTTGTCTGAAGCTTTGCTCTGGGTGCAACCTGATTTAAGACAGTTTTCATTTCACTACTCAAATTATTTTTTCACAAATTAGAATGATAATGCCAAAGCAAGACAAAATGATATTTGAGTAGCTTGGTTGGAGGTGTGATTGCATTTGGTGCAAATTGTACAATCTTGGATGGGTTTCTATTTTGTTCCCTGTTTGTTGTCTTCCAGCAGATAGATGTATGTTTCCTCTGTAGGGACCTCAGACCTGTGAACTCAGCCACACGGTCAGGCAGAGGCACCTCGGGGCCAGCCACACCAGTATTTTTACCAAGCACAGGCTCCCTGGGGCAGTTGAGCCTGGGCAAAGAGAATGGGTATGGTATGGTGGTAATGTGTGTGTAGGAGTTAGGATGGGAGAGCAATATTTGAAGATTCACTCCCACTTACAGGAGCAGTCACAAATACAGACATGCACATACAGAGTCCCTGTTAGATAGATTTAGAGCCTCATCCAGATGCACAAATTGTGTCTCAGCTAATTTATCCTGTCATGACACAAAGAAATGCAAGATTCTTCTGTTTATGAGCTTGCATTTCAAAGACGGGGGAAGAAAGCACTCCCTTCCCTTTATACGTGGGTTGTTTTTCGCTTTGGCTTAGTTTGTGGTTACAGGATTTATAACCATAACCATGGTTGACACCCCTGGCTGTTCTGGAGGTCCGGCCTCTAGACAGTTCGGGTTGCATAGACAGGACCGAATAACCTAATATTTGACCCTAATTTGTCCACGATTACATTGATCACTTTACGTCTAAAAGATGCTCTAGTGCACTGATCCCAAAATCTGGCTACCTACCAGAATCTCTTCAAGAGTTTGCTAGAGGTACAGGTACCTAGACTTCATTCCAGTTCTAATGAATCAGAATAGTCTGGAGTAAAGATCAGATTTTTTTTTTTTTTTAAACAAGCACCTTAAGTTGCTTTGGGAACCACTGGAAGAATGGAAAGCCATGGGCAGTGGGAGGCTTGGGTTCCTAACTTTGCCACAAAGTAGTTATGTGAATCTGGGTGATCTCATTGCTCAGGACTTCACCTCAAGCTGAGGGCAATACTTTCTGAAAGCAACTTGGCAATAATATGCATCAAGAACCCTTAAAATACTAATTCTTTGACCCAGTAATTCTTCTAGGAATCTATCCTAAGAAAATGTTCCAAAATGTGGATAAAAGGTGTTCATTTCTGTGTTATTTATAATAGTAAAAGTATTGAAAAGTCGAAATGACTAGCAATAAGGAATTGGTTAGATGAATTGTGCATCTGTAAAAAACAATATTTTCAAAGAATTTTTTAATAACAGGAATAAAAGCTCGTGGTATAGTATTAAGTGAAAAGGCAGGTTACAAAATATTTCTACAGTTTGAGTTTAAACATTTAAACAGAGAAAACAGCCTATAAGTAAATAAATTGAAATATTAAATATGGCTATGGTATCATGGATGGTTTGCTCTTTCTAATATATACTTTTATTAATTTCTCAATTTTTTTACAAAGACTGAATTATTTTTATAATCAGAACTTTTTTTGTTTGTTTGGGTAGTTTGGTTTTTAAAGAGGGGTTTGGTTTATTTGACCTCTAAGGTCCCTTTTAGCTCTGAAATCTATTCTAATTCTTTGGTATCCATTATGCCCACTTTAACTTTTCCTTTAAAGTGATATTGGGCAATAGGAGACCAAAGTAGATCCTGGTGATGGATGTGACATTTTCTCTCTCCCCTGACACTTTTCATAATCCTTCCAGGTGGCATTTCCAGGAAACTTGCAGCTCATATTCATCCTTCGTCCATCTCGCTTTATCCAGAGGGCGTTCACTGACATTGGCATTAAATATTATCGAGGTGAATTTAAAATGAAAGTGCCGGTAAGCATGACCTTTCATGTTGTCTCCATTTGCTTAGGGCATTTGGAGAAGATGGCATGTGAGCTGGGTTTCTAAGAAAGGTGGATTTGGACAGGTAGAGAGGGAGAGGGAGCATGCTGGGCTGAGGGAACAGCATGTGTAAAGACACAGAGGCAGGAAGTGCACCTTTACGTGAAGTCCACAGGAAGCCTCATTTTTGTCAGGCTACATAGAATGTAATCTTTTGGAAGAAAAGGTAGAAAACACAGAATAAGTCTTCAAAGTGAGGATACAGGGTCTGGATTTTCTCCAGTAGACAATGGGGATCCAGGGATGTTTTTCCGGGTGGGAAGTCACATGGTAAATTGCTACTGGAGTTAAATCAATCTGAAGGTGATGTCTCAGACTGTAGAAAGAGATTGAAGGAGGAAGATAAATTGTACAGGTGAAAGAAAATATAGATCTAAAATATGGGGGTGACATAAATATAGGAAACCATAGGAAAAAATAAAAACCAATATTGTGGTATACTCAGAGGAGAAAAACAAATTAAAACTAAAAGATTCAAAATTTTACCTCTAACGTTGTCAGACAGATGTAGGGAAACAGGCACTCTCATACTTTGCTGGTAGGAATGGAGTTGATAATGACCGATATGAAGGACTCATTGTCAGTATTTATGGAAAATTAAAATGTACATGCTCTTTGACCTACCTCTAAAAGTTATTCTACAGATGTTCTCACACAAGGTTCACAAAGCTGCATATACAATGGTATTTATTACCAAGTCGTTTGTAATAGCAAGCTTTGGGAACAACTTAATGCCTGACAACAGGGGACTGGTTAAATAAATTGTGATCTATCCAATCAATGAAATGCCTTGCAGCAATAAAAGTGGTAAGGTATGGAACGACCACATTGGAAACAGTTGGTAGTTTACACATACCCTATGCATATCCTATGACCCAACCAGGAGAAATGAAAACATATGTCCATAAAAAGACACGTAAAAGAATGGCCATCAGCTGGTGAATGGATAAAGAAACTGTGGCACATTCATGTAGTGAATAACACTAAGCAATGAAAAGGAGTAAAGTACTGATACATGCTACAGTATGGATATATCTCAAAAATATTCCCTTGAGAGAAAGCAGCTAGACACTAAAGAATACACTTTATGATTCTTTTTATATAAAGCTCACGAATAGGCAAAACCACTGTGGTGACAGAAAATCAAAACAGTGGGGGGATGTTGTTAGGGATGAGGGGTAGTTGAGACTGATTGGGAGGAGACACAAGGGAACTTCCTGGAGAAATGTTCTATATATCTTGATTGGGTGGTGTTACATGTGTGCATACATATATCAAAACTAATTGACCCATACCCTTAAAATCTATGCCCTTTAGCTCAGTTGAAAAATGAAAAACAGATAAAAATATATAAGATAAATCTATACTGATTTAGAACAGTTTCTAATATATATTTTGGGGTTTTTAAAAAATGTCTTGTTGAAAATAATTTCAAACTCACAGAAAAGTTGAAAGAATAAGAATAGTAAAAAGAACACCACACGCCCTTTACCCAGATTCACTCACTGACTGTTAACATTTTACCCCCATTTGATTTATTATTTATTGTTATGCTTCTCTCTATATCATTTACATAGTATACAAGTGCTCCTCAATTTATGATGGAGTTGGATCCCTATAAACCCATTGTAAGTTGAAAATATTATAAGTTGAAAATTCGTTTAATACACCTGAGCTATCAAACATCATAGCTTAGCCTAGCCTACTTTAAATGTGCTCAGCACACTTACATTAGCTTGCAGCTGGGCAAAGTCATCTAACACAAAGCCTATTTTATAATTAAATGTTCAATATCTTACATAATTTATTGAATACTGTACTGAAAGTGAAAAACAGAATAGTTGTTTGGGTACTTGAAGTACAGTTTCTACTAAATGTGTATCATGATCCCACCATGATAAAGTCAAAAAATCATAAATCGAACCATCGCAAGTCAGGGACCGTGTATGTATACACATGCACACATACATTTATATGAAATGTTAATCTCATAAAAGATAAAGCAGGGCTATGGAAATGTGTCAGATTAAAGGAAACTAAAGATACGTGACAATTAAATGCACTGCCTGATTCTAGGCTGGATCCTGTACATATATTCTGTATTCATATATTATGTACATACATTCTGTATATGTATAATATGAATTTCATATGTATATATATATTTATATGTATAATTAGGATAATGTTTATACATTTTATGTATTTATATGAATATTTAGAATAATGTTTATGTATTTGTATGTGTTGCATATGTATTTTCTTAATTTGTTTATGCTGTTTTAACAAAATACTGTAGACTGGGTAATTTATAAAGAACAGAAATTTATTTCTCACAGTTCTGGAGGTTGGGAAACCCAAGATCACCATCTAAGATATATTTTAGGTGGTGTCTGGTGAGGGGCCCAGTCTCCCCTTCCAAGACGGCCTTGCTGCATCCTCTGGAGGGGATGAATGCTGCGTCCTCACATGGTGGAACAGCAGAAGAGCAAGAGGGCAGCCCTCCCCGCTCCAGCCAGTCTTTAAGGCTACTAGTCCTATTCGCGAGGGAAGAGCCCTCATGACCTAAACCTAAACTTCTAATACCATCACCTTGGTTATTAGGTTTCAACACATGAATTTTGGAGGGCCACATGCCTTCAAACCAGGTCATATACTGTAATGTATATGTATATTTATAATGTTTCTGTATTTTTTTAAAAGAATGTTTATGTATTTATATGTATTGTATATTCATATGTATTATAATATATATGTATTTATCTGATATACATATGAAGAGATTATGTACATAAAATATGTATTATACATAATATATGTATCTATAGGATATATGTGCAGGAGCCAATCTAGGATCGGGTAGCGGATATACTTCTTGTGTTTCTTTAGTCTCCTTTAATCTGAAATATTTTCATGGCCTTTCTTTGTCTTTTATGACATTAACATATTTGAAGAATATAGTCCTTTAAAAACTTATACCTCATTCCGGGCTCATGTGGTGGTTTCTCATGATGTGATTTAGGTTATGCATTCCCAGCTGGCATACTACTTAATTGCTGTTGTGTTCATCTCGGGGTATTACCTGGAGGCCCACAATGCTCACTACCCCTAGTCGGTGAGGTTAATTTTGATCCCCTAGTCAAGGTGTTGTCCATTTACTCAAATATATTGTTTCCCTTGCAATTAATAATCAATCTTTGGAGAGGCACTTTAAGATCATGCAAATATCCTGCTCCTCAAAATATTCCCCTCTCTCTTTGATATTCGTTGATGATTCTTGCCTTAAACAACCTTTATTATATTGGTTGCAAAATAATGATTTTCCCACTCCAGCACTCTCTGAACACTTATATTCAATATTAAATATTTATATTCAAAATGTTACTTATCAGAAGTTGGTGTTCTACTGTAAGCTAGAACTTTCCCATCCCCCCTATTTATTTGTCTATTCCACGTTATGGATTCTTATTATTTTGATGGTTTATAATCCATTACTGTTTTAAATTATTTTGGTGCTCAAACTGCCCCAGATTTTGCCATTGGGAGCCCCTTCAATCTGGCTCCTGTGTCCTTGTGACATGGCCCAATAATGTTTATTTTTTTAGTACTTCCTTACTTTCTGGCCTAATATGATCTAGGCTCATCTCATACATAACCTGGTCCAAACCTGTTATTAGCCATTTCTCTTAGGAGTCATGGTTCCTTTTGATGTTGAGTGGTATTAGACACCAAGATCTGGATGCAAGGTATCCTATTACTACTTGGATGTCTTGCTTTTGGGCCCTTTTAGCAGACAGAAGCTGTAAATATATGCACATACACACGTGTGTATATATAATCATATCCACACATGTATACATATGTGTGTGTGTATGTACACACACACATACGCATGAATATATATATATTCTAGAAGTCATAAGTTCACACTGATACCTTAAATTTCAGCCCATCAAAGATATATTTTTAAGTGGGGATAAAAGCAAAGGGAGGACAGTATGTGTAGTGTGATCCCACTTGAATAAAATAGGAGGGATATACATATATGATTGTTTGTGCATAGATCACCTTGGTGATGATATGCAAGATATACAAGAAACTGGTTACAGTGGTTGCCTCCTAGATGTAGTACTGGGAAGCCTGGGGTAAGGGAGTACAGGATTTTTCTACTTATATAGACTCTTATTCTGTTTGAATTTATTACCATCTAAACATATTACCTGTTCAAAACAAACAAACAAGTTAATTAAAATTGTTCTGAAAGAATATTTAACTCATCTCAGTGAAGACTGGCCATCTCAGACAGGGATTTTTCTCATTTTTTTCCTCTCTCCTTTTCTACTCTTATTTTCTCTGTTTTGGTTCCATTTTATATTAATAATCAAATTTCTGAAAATGCTTTCTCCCTATATTTGGGTGGTTAATAGAACTCAAAATGAATTTCCCATTCTATTTTAAATACTCATTTTAAAATACTTGCGTGTTTGAGGGAAGTGTGAGCCATGAGTTGTCCTGACTTGAGTAGCGAGTGACATTTTGGAAGAGATGAGGACTTACAACAGCCAGTGCCTTGTCATAATCCTCATGAACTTCCATCCCCTTCAGAAATGAAGACTAGTCAGTTGCTTCTTGCCACTCAAAAAGGTTTGGAGTTTGAACTGAGCATTTGACCAAAGGTCATGCATATCTCCCTGGTTGTGTATAAAATATGCCCCTCCGAGTGATAACATGTACAGAGATACACATGGGATTTACACTCCGCTTTCCATGTGGTATATCTAAATTGAGAAGGGACTGAACATCTACTTTATCTTGATATTATGTCTAGCTACTTCTCTCTGTGGTAGTGTATGTTGATTTCCTATCCATTGTACTTTTGATTTTAAACTTAAAATCAATTTTTTAAAAAGGTCACCGAAACCCCGGGCACACTTAGTAGGGCATTCTTTAAAGCAAACGTACCCTGTAGGCTACTATTTCACCTAAGAGTACACTCCTTTGTGGCTCTGATGTTCCATGGAATTCAGAGTCTGAAGTTACCAAGCTTGATGAGATCAAACTTCAAAATACATTTTGCCTTTTAAATGACAGTTCAAGCTGTTAGCTTGTCTTCCTTACTTTGTTTAAAAACACGATTGTGATATTAGCATTTTACTTTGTAGCTTCCTAGCCTCTCTTATTATAACATCTCCCTGCTCATTTCTAGTTAGATAATAATTATACTTTCACAGGTTGAGGGGAAAAGAAGTTCATTTTGCATGACTAATTTAAGAATCAGGTGGGCCAAGGATGTAATCGTAGTCAGGTAACTTAGGCTGTCTGTACCTTCATCCACAGAGGTGGGTGCTTTGCTATAGTAAATGGTTTCTGAGCGCCTGTTGCTGGCCAGGCACTTCAGTGTTTCAGCACAGCTGTACTCATAGCTACCCCACAAAACTGTTATGTGAAGGCAGTCTTAAGAAATTCCTCAAAGGCTATGAGCATGCAAATCGAGTACTTAAAATGGAGTTTGTGACAGAATACAGGAAATGCTTCTTTTGTAATTAAAAGGTCATATATCTCCTTGAAAGAACAGCTTTCAGCAATTATAGATTAGAACATAAATGTATACAGAAAAGGAAAAAAAGACATCCTTCATCAATAACAAGTGTTCTGAGAATGCACATGTTGGATATGGTGAAGTTGGTGTGGCCACAGGAGGAAACTAGAAACAGGCTTAGAAGGAAGGAGTTTGTTATACTCACATTTCCCACAGAGAGGGTCACCTCATGCCACACAGGGCCACAGGGGAAGCACCAGGTTTTGGTCAGGAGGCAGAAGCAAAAGTGAGGAGAAAGTCTGCAGAAAAGGCAACGCAGGGCAAGGGAACAGTGAAGAATTGGCCAGTTTGAACAATTCCTGCAGGATTTGGGCACAAAGGTGGACTCGGGTTACCTGGTACCTGGCTCCAGGATGCTTTGGGGCAGGGGGAATATTGGCTTGGTGTGTGCTGGTTAGGTAAGCAGGGGTTGGGGATTTGTGTTCGAGGTGGCTGTTCTGCATATGAAAGGGGTGCTGTCTCTAAAAGGTGCTAACGCTGGGAGGGGTGGTCTCCCCTAGCTGTGGAGTCCACAAATGCCATAGCATCTAGAGTACAGAAAATAAGAAAATATAGTTTATACAACTGACCCTGTGATGAAAGGATGCCAAATAGAGTCTAAGAAAACACAGAATAACTATTTTAAGACCAGATTTACATGCTCGGTGTGTCCTATAAGTCTGACAAGCAGAATTATTTTGCTTTTTCCCTTTCCTATATAAAATTTTAAAACTTAAAAAAATATTTTTTTTATCCTGTAAAGTTTAAAAGAGAAAAGAGATTTTATGGTGAAACTGCCTCTGTCTCATTTTTGAAATTTATTTTTTAATTTTCATGCAGTAAAATTCACTGTTTTTGGTCTACATGTTTCTGAGTTCTGACAAATGCATGGAGTTAATCCACAGTCATGATACGGAAGAGTCCCATCACCCCCCAAAACTTCCTCCTGTTGCCCCCCACCCCCAGACCTAGCCCCTGGCAGCCACTGATCTGCTCTGCCTCCCTCCAGTCTACCTTTCCCAGAAGGTCATAGAAATGGAATTATATACTAAGTAGCCTTTGAATCTGACTTCTGTCACTTAGCATAAGACATTTGGGTTTCGTCTATGTTGTTGGGTCTGTCAATAGCTCTTTCTTTTCATTGCTGAATACTATTCTATCTACTCTATCAAGGTACTAGTTTATCCATTCACCAAAGAAGGACATTTGAGTTGTTTCTAGTTTTTAGTGATTAAGAATAAAGCTGCTATAACTATTCACACACTTTCTTGTAAAGTTAAAGATGTTTAACTTTACAAGAAAGTGCCAATCTGTTTTGCAAAGTGGCTCTACCATTTTGCATTCTCATCAGCAATGTATGAGAATTCCAGCTGTTCCAAGTGCTTGCCACCTTGCCAAAAACAAGGGTAATTCAAAACAAAATTAGCCGATCGAGAAGGTGTGTCGTTGTATCTTTCTGTGGTTGTAATTTGTGGTTTCCTAATTACTAATGATGTTGAATTTCTTTTCACATGTGAAGGTACTTCAAAAAGTTTGTGGAAAAGTAGAATTAAAAGATAATACGAATATTTCCATGAAATTTTTTTAAGTACCCTTGTGTTTATTTTCCATCCTTATATATCTTCTTTGGTGAAGCTTCTGTTCAAATATTTTGCCTATTTTTAATTGGGTTGTTTGTCTTCTTATTGATGAGTTTTGAGAGTTCTTTATATATTCTGTGTGTAAGTCAGATATATGACTATAAATACGTTCTCCAGTTTGTGGGTTGTATTTCCATTCTCCTAAAAGTGTCTTTTGTAAAACAAATGCTTTTAATTTGATTGTAGTACAGTTTATCGTTTTCTCTTTTATGAGTCATGCTTTTGGTATCATATCTCAGAATTCTTTGCCTAACCCAAAGATTTTCTCCTAAGATTTTTCTGAGAAAACAGTTTCTTTACTCACACAACACTTCTGACACTTAATGTGTGGATTTTTTCCACAGCAAGAAATTCTCCAACTCTCTGGACACCAGCCGGGTGTTCTGCGCTTCAATTCAGTTCAATTCAGAGACTGAAGTTAGCATCAGATCCCACAGGTTAAGGGTTCAGTCTCACAAGGCTGCCCCCACTTCAGATGCCAATTGCGAGTCTGTGCCTCACATATTTCTGACCTATCAGCTATAAATTGAGGTGTCCTCATATCTCCCATCTTGGGTTCTATGATTTGCTAGAATGACTCACAGTACTCAGGGAAACAGTTGACTTATGTTTACTGGTTTATTATAAAGGATATAACTCAGGAACAGCCACATGGAAGAGATGCGTAGTGCAAGGTGTGGGGGTGTGAGCGTGGAGCATCAGTTCCCACTCTGGATGCACCGCCCTCCCAGTGCCTTGGTGTGTTCACCAACCTGGAATGTCCTCAAATCTCTTTGTTCTACAGTTTTTACAGAATTTAATCCCCAGCTTCCCAGAAGATTTCCGTGGTGATGGACTAGACCTGCGTCTTGATTGTACTTATGGTTACATGAAGCAACACGTGAAAAAATGACATAGAACTACACACACATTATACCATGATCAAATTCCTGGTTTCAATTCTGTACTATAATTATGTAAGACGTACCATTGTAGGGGGAGAGACTGGATGAAAGGTACACAGGACCTCTCTATACTGTCTTTGCAACTTCCTGTGAATCTCAATTACTTTGAAACAGAAGTTTTTAAAAAATCAATTGACCATATTTGCATGAGTCTATCAAGACTCTCTACTTTGTTCCATTGGTCTATTTGTCTGTCTTTTACCATTACCACACTCTTGATTACTATAGTTTCATAATTCTTTTTTTTTCCCAAATATTATTTTATTGTGTCAATATACAATGTGGTTGGTTATCATGGTCCATCACCGACACCTCCCTCCCAGCAATGTCCTTTCTGTTCATTTGTCATATCAACTTCAAGGAATTGTGACTGTTGTGTCTTGTTCCCTCCCACCCCCCGTTTTTTTGTGTATTTATTTATTTATTTTTAGCTCCCACAAATAAGTGAGAACATGTGGTATTTCTCTTTCTGTGTCTGACTTGTTTCACTTAATATAATTCTCTCAAGGTCCATCCATGTTGTTGCAAATGGCAGTATTTCATTCGTTTTTATAGCTGAGTAGTATTCCATTGTGTAGATATACCACATTTTCTGTGTCCACTCATCTGATGATGGACATTTGGGCTGGTTCCAACTCTTGGCTATTGTAAAGAGTGCTGCGATGAACATTGGGGAACAGGTATACCTTCGACTTGATGATTTCCATTCCTCTGGGTATATTCCCAACAGTGGGATAGCTGGGTCATATGGTAGATCTATCTGCAATTGTTTGAGGAACCTCCATAACATTTTCCATAGAGGCTGCACCATTTTGCAGTCCCACCAACAATGTATGAGAGTTCCTTTTTGTCTGCAACCTCGCCAGAATTTATCATTCAGAGTCTTTTGGACACTAGCCATCCTAACTGGGGTGAGATGGTATCTCAGTGTGGTTTTGATTTGCATTTCCCGGATGCTGACTGATGTTGAGCATTTTTCATGTGTCTGTTGGCCATTCATATATCTTCCTTTGAGAAATGCCTATTTAGCTCTTTTGCCCATTTTTTAATTGGGTTGCTTGTTTTTTTCTTGTAAAGCTGTTTGAGTTCCTTGTATATTCTGGATGTTAATCCTTTGTCAGATGTATATTTTGCAAATATTTTCTCCCACTCTGTTGGTTGTCTTTTAACTCTGTTAATTGTTTCTTTTGCTGTGCAGAAGCTTTTTAGTTTGATGTAATCCCATTTGTTTATTTTTTCTTTGGTTGCCCATGCTTTTGGGGTCGTATTCATGAAGTCTCTGTCCAGTCCTTCTTCCTAAAGTGTTTCTCCTATGTTTCCTTTAAGAAGTTTTATTGTTTCAGGATGTATATTTAATTCTTTAATCCATTTTGAGTTGATTTTAGTATATGGTGAGAGGTATGGGTCTAGTTTCATTCTCCTACATATGGATATCCAGTTATCCCAGCACCATTTGCTGAAGAGGCAGTCTCTTCCCCAGTGTATAGGCTTGGTGCCTTCATCAAAGATCAGATGGCTGTAGGTGTGTGGGTTGATTTCTGGATTGTCTATTCTATTCCATTGATCAATATGTCTGTTTTTATGCCAGTACCATGCTGTTTTGGTTATTATAGCTTTGTACTATAGTTTAAAGTCAGGTAGTGTTATGCCTCCAGCTTTATTTTTTGCTCAGCATTGCTTTGGCTATGCGTGGTCTTTTGTTATTCCATACAAATGTCTGGATAGTTTTTTCCATTTCTGAGAAAAATGTCATTGGAATTTTGATGTGGATTGCATTGAATTGGTATATTGCTTTGGGTAGTATGGACATTTTCACAATGTTGATTCTTCCAAAATAAGAGCATGGGATATCTTTCCATCTTCTTGTATCCTCTCTAATTTCTCCCATCAGTGGTTTGTAGTTCTCATTATAGAGATTTTTCACCTCCTTAATTAACTCTATTCATAAGTATTTTATTTTTTTGGTGGCTATTGCAAATGGGCAAGCATTCTTGATTTCTCTTTCTGCATGTTCACTATTGGAGAATAGAAATGCTACTGATTTTTGTGTGTTGATTTTGTATCCTGCTACTTTGCTGAAATCATTTATCAACTCCAAGAGTTTTTTTTGTAGAGGCTTTAGGCTGTTCGATATATAGGATCATGTCATCTGCAAACAGGGACAGTTTGACTTCATCTTTTCCAATCTGGATGCCCTTTATTTCCTTCTCTTCTCTGATTGCTCTGGCTAGTACTTCCAACACTATGTTGAATAGGAGTGGTGAGAGTGGGCATCCTTGTCTAGTTCCTGTTCTTAAAGGAAAAGCTTTCAGCTTTACCCCATTCAGGATGATATTGGCAGTGGGTTTATCATATATGCCTTTAATTATGTTGAGATACTTTCCCTCTATAACTAACTTATAGAGGGTCTTTGTCATGAATGAGTGCTGAACTTTATCAAATGCTTTTTCAGCATCTATAGAGATGATCATATGGTCCTTGTGTTTGAGTTTATTAATATGGTGTATCACATTTATTGATTTGTGTATGTTGAACCAACCTTGCATCCCTGGGATGAATCCCACGTGATCATGGTGTATAATTTTGCATATGTGTTCCTGTATTCTGTTAGCTAGTATTTTATTGAGGATTTTTGCATCTATATTCATCAAGGATATCGGCCTGTAGTTTTCTTTTCTAGTTGTATATTTACCTGGTTTTGGTTTCAGGGTGATGTTTGCTTCATAGAATGAGTTTGGGAGATTTGCCTCTGTTTCAGTCTTTTGAAATAGTTTGTAGAGAATTGGTGTCAATTCCTCTTTGAATGTTTGGTAGAATTCTGCTGTGAATCCATGTGGTCCTGGGCTTTTCTTTGTTGGGAGCCTTCTGATAACAGCTTCAATCTCTTTTATTGTTATTGGTCTGTTCAGATTTTCTACATCTTCTTGGCTCAGTTTTGGTAGTTTGTGTGTGTCCAGAAGTTTATCCATTTCCTCCAGATTTTCAAATTTGTTGGCATATAGTTGTTTCTAGTAGTCTCGAATGATTCCTTGTATTTCAGATGTATCAGTTCTAATTTTACCTTTTTCATTTCTAATTTGTGTTATTTGGATCTTCTCTCTTCTTTTTTTAGTTAGCCATGTTAATGGTTTGTCAATTTTATTTATCTTTTTAAAAAACCAACTTTTTGATTCATTGATCTTTAGTATTGTTTTCTGGGTTTCAATTTCATTGAGTTGTGCTCTGCTATTAATGTTTTCTTTCCATCTGCTAACTTTGGGTTTGGATCCTTTTTGTTTTTTAGTTTTTTAAGGTGAAGTGTTAGGTTGTTCACTTGCCATTTTTCCATTCTTCTGAAGTAAGCATTTAATGAGATAAATTTCTCCCTTAGTACTGCTTTTGCAGTATCCCACAGGTTTTGGTATGATGTATCATTATTTTCATTGGTTTTAATGAATTTTTTGATTTCCTGTTTGATTTCTTCTTGGACCCATATGTCATTAAGTAGAAGGCTGTTTCATTTCTATGTGTTTGTATAGTTTCCAGAATTTTGTTTGTTATTGATTTCTAATTTTAATCCATTGTGGTCTGAAAAAATACATGGGACAATTCCAATTTTTTTGAATTTGTTGAGACTTTATTTGTGACCTAACATGTGATCTATCCTGGAGAATGATCCATGTGCTGATGAGAAGAATGAATATTCAGAGGTTGTTGGATGGAATGTTCTGTAGATATCTGCCAAATCCAATTGGTCTAGAGTGTTGATTAGATCTTGTGTTTCTCTGCTGATTCTTTATTTAGATGATCAGTCCAATATTGACAGTGGGGTGTTTAGGTCCCCTGCTATTACGGTATTAGTGTCTATTTCCTTCTTTAGGTCTAATAGAGTTTGTTTTATAAATCTGGCTGCTCCGACTTGGGTGCGTATATATTTATGATTGTTATGTCTTCTTGATGGATGAATCCTTTTATCATTACATAGTGGCCCTCATTATCTCTTTATATGGTTTTAAGTTGTTTAAAGTCTGTTTTATCAGATATAAGAATAGCTGCTCCAGCTTGTTTTTCATTTCTGTTTGCATGGTAAATCTTTTTCCATCCTTTCACTCTTAGTCTATGTGAGTCATTATAGGTGAGGTGGGTCTCTATAAGGCAGCATATAGTTGGGTCCCCCTTTTTAATCCAGTGAGCCAGTCTGTGTCTTTTGATTAGAGAATTTAAGCCTTTTACATTAAGAGTTGTTATTGAAAAGTGTTGATTTAATCCTAGCATTTTATTGATTATTGTTTGAATGTCTTAGGTGTCTTTTGTTCCTTGCTTTCTGATTTACTTTTTGCTTTCTGTATTTGTTGGTTCCTTGGGTTGTAGATAGCCTTTTTGTTTGTTTGTTTTCTCTTCATGGATGCCATTTTCATTATACTAGTGGGTTTGGATTTTTCTTGGGTTTTTATGGCACTGGTAGTTATTTTTCAGGAACCAAACCCAGTACTCCCTTGAGGATTTCTTGTAAGGGTGGTCGTGTGGTAGTGAACTCCCGCAGTTTTTGTTTGTCTGAGAAATATACTATTTGCCCTTCATTTCGGAAGGATAGCCTTGCAGGGTAGAGTATTCTTGGCTGGCAATCTCTGTCTTTTAGTATTTTGAATATATCATCCCATTCCTTTCTAGCTTTTAGGGTTTGTGATGAAAAGTCTGATGTTAGTCTGATTGGGGCTCCCTTATAGGTGATTTGACGCTTCTCTCTTGCAGCTTTTAAGATTCTCTCTTTGTCTTTGAGTTTTGCCAATTTGACTATAACATGTCTTGGAGAAGACCTTTCTGGGTTGAATACATTTGGGGATCTTTGAGCTTCCTGAATCTGAAAGTCTGTGTCTTTTACAATAACTGGGAAGTTTTCTGCCACTATTTTGTTGAATATGTTTTCAATGCAATCTCCGTTTTCCTCCCCTTCTGGAATATCCATGACTCGAATATTTGAGCACTTAAGGTTGTCTGATATCTCTCTTAGATTTTCTTCAATGCTTTTAATTCTTTTTTTTTTATTTTTGTCTGCCTGTGTTATTTCAAACAGCCCATCTTCAAGGTCAGAAGTTCTCCCTTCTGCAAGCCTGCTGGTTAAACTCTCTGTTGTGTTTTTTATTTCGTTGAATGAATTCTTCAGCTCAGCAAGCTTTGCTACATTCTTTTTCAGGGCATTGATTTCCTTGTATGTTTCTTCTTTCAGATCCTGTATACATTTCCTCATTTCATCATGTTGTCTAGCTGAGTTTTCTTGTATCTCATTCAGTTTCCTTAGAATTATCACTCGAAATTCCTTGTCAGACATTTCAAGGGCTTCTTGTTCTATAGGATCTAGAGCTTGAGAGTTATTACCCTTTGGTGGTGTACTTTCTTGATTTTTCATATTTCTGGTATCTTTCCTTTGATGTTTATTTATTGTGGCAGGGGGTTCCACAGTCCACAGGTTTGACACTATTGTCTGGCTACAATGTGGCTGGGGTTGCCAATTTGGTATGGCTACCTCAGTGTCTGCTTTGTTGGCCACTAGTTCCTTGTGTGTGTGGTTGCCTCGGGTCTTGGGCCTCTGCAGGGAGCCACCTCTCTGGTCAGCATGCACTCAGCCAGGCTGGGGATGGAGTTGGGTGGCAGTGGTGAGGCCTACCTGCTGGGTTGTGCACCAGCACTGCAGGGCATGTGAATTTCTGAGGCTGAGAAGTCCAAAGTCCATCCGGTGGTGGTAACAGTGACCCTGGAGTCCCACATTGCAAAATGGTGGAAGCGGAGAGAGCAGAGCATAGTTTTATAATTCTTGGAGAGAGCAGAGCATAGTTTTATAATTCTTGATATCAGGTAGTGTGAATCATCCAACTTTGTGTTTTTCAAAACTGGTTTACCTATTGTAAGTCTTTTGCACTTCCTTATGAATTTTAGAATCAGCTTGTCAATTTCTACAAAAAGTCTGCTGGGATTTTGGTTATGGGATTGCTTTGAATCTACAGATCAGTACTTAATAGTATTGAACCATCTAATATCTTCGTTTTATTTTTAATTTTCGCTTTTAGCTTTCAATTGAAAACTCCCCTCGGCCAACTAAAGCTTAAGATGAGAAAGCAGGGTCCCAGCAAGTGTAGAAAATCATGCCTTCCTCTCCTGTTTAGTTAAATGGAACAGAAAATATGCAGCCTGGCAGCGTAGGTTTCTGAAACTCCAGGCTGTGGGGCAAGGGTACTTCTGCCTAAAACAATGTTGCACGTTGGTATTTTTAAAAAATTTCAAGTGTTGGGCCGAGCCCATGGCGCACTCGGGAGAGTGCGGCGCTGGGAGCGCGGCGACGCTCCCGCCGCGGGTTTGGATCCTATATGGGAATGGCCAGTGCACTCACTGGCTGAGTGCTGGTCATGAAAAAGAAAAAAAAAAAATTTCAAGTGTTACCATAGCAGTTAATGTTCCAGAAGCAAAATACATTTTTAACGTCATAATTTCTTATTACCTGTCGTATAATTTTTAATTTTTAAAAAGACCTTATTGAAACTTCCAAAAGTGGTTTGAAATTTGTAGGAGAGTGTGAAAGTTGTCAAAATCAAAATGGGGTCACTTGTGTCAAATCCTAAACAAAAATAAATAAATAAAGCTGGAAGGCTGAGAAAGAAGGGCCCTCATGCACACATGCCTATGGTGAGAACTCCTTCAGAGACTCTCCGAAGGGCTGTTATGCACAGATGCCTATAACAAGAACTTTTGCCAAGAACTTTCTAAACAGCCACTTGCCCCATGGGACAGCTAGCTGGATGCACAAGAACACTTTGTCTGACACACTGTCTCCACTAATGAACTGAGTTAACCCCCTGTAACCAGTGTTCTCTTTGTCTCAAAACAAATTACCCATACTCTTCCTTTTGACTTTAAAAGCTTCTTCTTGCCTCACCCTCTTTGGATATGCCAATGACCCCCCCACCACCACCCATATCCTGGATTTGCAAATCCTCTGCACACTCCTGAATAAACTCATTATCTTTGGAGAATCTCTCTCTGTTGTTTCAGTTGACAAGGGAAAGGTACAGATGGATTCAGGGTGGTTTTTGGTTTTTCCATTCATGTTATAAAAACAATTTTTAAAATTTCCCAACTGTTTTCGAAAGTGAAAGAAAAAAGCATGAGACCTGACAAGGTTAACATAGTGCTAGGGAAAAATCAAATCCCACTAATCCTAAGATCCTTAAGGGCAGGTTCTGTCCTACTTACTATTTTATCTCCCAGTACCTGGCATTTGTTAGCAGTTCAGTATATATCTGTTGAATGAACAAATCAATTTTGCTGTATAATTTTGTTTTTACTTATAAAGTTTGTGCCTTAATTTTTATTCTCCTGCTTCCAAAGAGGACTTATCACCTGACTACTATTCTGAGTATATAATAATAGAGTCTATATTCTTATATCCTCTGATCAAGAATCCATTTTCAAAATAATTCACAGGGAGTAAAGAAATATAAAGTCACTAATTAGAGGTTTCAAGGGGGATGTGGTTCAGAGGCAGGAGTGAGGAATCCTTGTCCCTGGTTAGGAATGTACAGATGGTGTGACATAGTCCCTGGATCAGAAAGCCAGGACCACGCGCAGAACTGCTGTGGAGGAGCAGAAACGGGCAATTTAGGATGTATCAGTTTCCTCTAGGTATGTGGGTGCTCATTCATCAGCAGGACAGTTAGTTTGTAAAATCTTCTTCCTATTACCTCCAAGTCTCCTTCACACAAGATAAATTGGAGGCATGTCAACATTCCTCGTGGGTTGGAGTGCATGATTGTAGTGAATCTTTCAGTGCATACTCTCTATGTCACTGTATTCTAATTTTATCTTGATATTCACCGGACTATCCTTTACTGGGCTTCTCACTGCAGATTTTTAGGCTACAGCACTTGATTTTGGTGGCTGAAGAGTATACCATAGCTTGGGAACTTCTGACAAAATTGATCTAAAGCAAGACCTGACTTCCAGGTAGCCTGAACTGAGCTCTCTGATCCAAGTCAATATTTTGTCACAGTCTATACAACACTTTGGTATTTCTCATTCACAAGGGAAAATTGGAGACTTTTAAATATTTCTGTGCTGAATATGGTTACCATTTTTGGATATAAATGCCTGATAAGGCAAAGCTGAAGGATTGTTTAAATAATAGTAGAATCTAGATGAGCTACTATTTAGCGATCTGTGACGAATGTATTTAATTGATTTATTTTCCCTTATAGATCATCATGTTAAGCTCTGTTTCTGACCTTCATGGCTACATTGAGAAAAGCCAACTAACACAGGAGTTAGGGGGAACTTTGGAATATCACCATAGTCGGTGGATAAATCATCGCACTGTGAGTAACAACTTATGTGCGCTTTTCACTGTCTTTCCATGTTTTCCAGAAGACAGGGGAGTTAAAGATCAACTGTTGGGAGGTCATTTTTCATGACTACTTAGCCACAGACTGGGGAAGGAGTGGGGTGGAACAGTATGGGCTGAGGTTGCTCCTGATGATGGCCTTACTTCACTGCATCTTCCGGGATGGGGGCTGGAAGACTTGACTTTGAATGCACCTGGGAGTTGTCAAAAATACCATATCTTGCTATACCTCAGAGAAATTCATTTACTTGATCTTGGATGGGTCTCAGACATTAGTGTTTCACAAAACTCCTCAGATGATTCTAATGTGCTGACAGATTGAAACCCACAAAGTCAGAGAAGCTGCATTTAAATATTGTCACCGTTGCTTATCGTCTGACTTTGAGTGAGTTACTTAAGCCTCTCTGAGATTGTTTCCTCCTCTGTTAAAATGGGACTAACCCTTTGATTCTCTGCTGAGGATAATTTTGCCCCCCAGAGGACATTTGTCAGTGTCTTTAGACATTTCTTATAGTCATAACTTTGGGTGAGAGGGTTACCAGCATCTAGTGGGTAGGGGCTAGGGACTCTGTTAACCATCTTATAAAGCACAAAACAACCCCCCACCACAAAGAATTATCTGGCCCAAAATGTGAGTAGTGCCAATAGGAGATATCCTGGACTAACAAAAGCTACCTGAAAGTTTGATGTGGGGAATAAGTGATGTGTTGTCTGTGAAAGCACCTTATATATAGTATTCTACTTTTTCTACTTACTCATATTGGTGGTTGTTAGGCTAAACTAGAAGTCTCAGTAATATTGAGGGAAAAAGTGAGATGAAACTCACTTCTGTGGTCTGAATGTTGGTGTCCCCCCAAAATTCATACATTGGAATCCAATGTGATGATGTTAAGAGGTGGGGCCTTTTGGTGAGTGATTGAATCATGAAGGCTCTTCCCTAAGTAAGTTAGTGACCTTATACAAGAGGTTGAAGGGAGCTGCTTTGCCCCGTCTGCCGTATGAGGACGCGAAGAAGCTATCTATGAGGAACAGACCCTCACAAGACATTGAACCTGCCAGCACCCTGATCTCAGACTTCCCAGTCTCCAGAACTGTGAGAAATAAATTTCTGTTGTTTATAAAGAACCTGGTCTAAGGTATTTTCGTTATAGTAGCCTGAACGGACTAAGACACTCACCAAATAATAGGTGTTTCTATATAAAGTTTCATTCTTCTTTCCCCTATCCCCTTGAAAAACTTTGATTTTCTTGCAAAATCAGAGGCTCCCTTTACCACCCTGATAAAAACTTGTGGTATCTCTGTATCTGGTCAGTTTGGAAGCATGTTGTCCAATATTTACCAATGAACACCTGAACTACATTTAATTAGGTATAAGAATTCACTCTGTTTTAGATTTTTTTTTTTTAAGGAAATTTAAGAATTAAACAAAAATAGATTTCTAGTAACAGTGCATTTCTTCCAAAGCTACAGATTCTAATTCCTATCTCATTTTGCTATGAAATTCCAAGGAAGGCATGACTTTTCCCAAAATCTAGAGGAAGGCTTACAACCTGAATCAGAACCCTTTAAACCTTTCATCAGTTTGGCCACAATAATGGTAACTTCAAGAGAATCTCATGAAGAAAAAAGAAATGGTCAAGTTCTTCATGAACATGTAATTCTAAATAAGTCTAAAAATGAGAGATATGGAGGGAAGCTCACATAGAATATCTCAATTGAGTGAATGTGATGAGGGTCACTCCAGGCTGCAATGTCATTAAAGCTCATAAAACAGTCATCACAGTAGGAGAGATAAGTGGGCATGGCAGGCAGTGCCCATGTGGCTGAGTGGAATGATTTGTGGGACTCTGAAAAGCTACTCCTGCAACTAACTCCTCTGATGGGCAGCGTCACCTTTTCTAGGATAGGCCACCTGTTTCTTAAAGCACTCTGCTAAAATGCAGATATCTCACCAGGATATTAGCTGTGAAGCCACTAACCACTTAGAAGGTATTTATTTAATGGCAGAGTAGGGTCCTTAGTAGAAGGGACACAGGACAGGCAAATTCTTATAAAGGAGACATGAGAGGAAGAAGTTCCCAGCCCCTCCCACATCTGATAGAAGCGACTCTCTTGAAGGTCACTAGTGACCTAATGACTATGTCCATCTTTTTCTTCATTGTCATGTCCTCTCAGCAGCATTTGACAAGCTTCTCAGCGGCATCGGGTAGCTGGTGTGTGTATGTGTGTGTAGGAGGGATAGAGGACAATGTTGGGGCTAGATGGGAAGGAAAGGTTAATTAGAGGGAAGGCTGGGTGGTTCTGTTCTTTGTAGCATTTCACCTAGTGTTAATCCTGGGTCAGACTTAACGTTAGGTGTTCTTAGGGTAATGAACAGAGCCCTGAACTTGAAACAGCTGACCTTGGCTGAATCCTGCCTTCCTGCCTGTCTGCCCAAGTAATATGAATATGGGCAATTAACTTGTTGGAGCTTCAGTTACTCCTCTACAAAATAGAAATAAAATGCCTCCTACTCTGGATTATTGAGATGATAGGCAAATATACAACATCAAGTACAATGTGTGGCCCTTCTCAGACACTCAAGAAATGGTAGCTGGTTCAATTATCCTTTCATTAAGAAAGGATATTGATTTTACATAACAGCTAGAAGAGAGGCTTTTGAATGTTCTTGCTACAAAGAAACAATAAGCGTCTGAGGTGATGGATACACTAACTACCCTGACCTGATCATTATACAACATACATACATATCAAAACCTCAAATTTTACCCCACAAATATGTACAATTACAATGTGTCAATTAAAATTAATTAGTTTTTTAAAAGAAAGCATACTGGTGAATGTTAATCTCTCCACATTGTTATAATCGTCTGACCTTCCAGGCCATTGAAAACTTTGCCTTGACACTGAAGACTACTGCCCAGATGCTGCAGACGTTTGGGGCCTGCCTGGCCACGACGGAGCTGCCCAGAGGCATGCCATCCACTGAAGACCTTCTCATGTCCCACACAAGGCAGCAGGACAAGATGCAGGTGAGCAGTCAGTGGCCTTTCGGAGGCCAGCCTCTGTGCCAGCAGATGGGTCAGCCTCCTGGAGAGTGGGAGCTGAATTAAAGTTAAGACCTCTTCTTCCTTCTTCTCCAGTGACTTGGCTGCCAGTGACTATCTTAAGCCTTCCAGATAGGCATTAGGTGAGGAGAAATCTCTTGGGACTGTATGGTACATGAAGACCTGTGCTAAGCCACCCAAGGAAGGGAAACTCCTTCCAGCTTTGTGCTGGTGAGGTGGGGGGTCTGGGCACCGTTTTGAGGGCAGTACTTCTATGAGCCTGCTTGGGAGAGAGCACGACAGAATGGGCTGAAATTACAGGGAGTGAGAAGCAGGTTTTTGAAGTACTTATAAAAGCTTTCCAGTGGCTATTGTGAAGTTTTGGAGCAGACTAACAAGCTGACTCATTGCTTCACTTCCTCAGGGATATGTCTTTTTATTTGAGGACTAATTTGAGAAAAAGGGCTATGGAAAGTGCTCTGAACTGAAATTAAGGAGAGACGCCTATTAAATGATTCATGAAAGTACGTCAGAACCTGCTGAGAAGGGAGCTTGGCAGGCTCTTGCAATCATGCAGTAAGGAGAAGCCTTCCTAGGCTGCTACTTACTGGATGGGTGTCAGCCCCTTTCTGCCTTGAGAAACAGACTGAAACCATTATTTCACAGAAGAGTGGTTTCCAATATGGCAGCAAACTGAGGATTAGACAGTTGATACATCTTAACATTATATGTGCCCTTGCTGCATAGAACTTGGGAAGAACTAGACTGTGACCCAAAATTTGCAAAAATGGTTTTCTAGATAGTTGATTTGTTTATTTATTCAGCATTTATTGAGTACCCACCACTACCTGCCAAGAAAACCCAAAAAATGCAACCTCAGGGAATACATAGTCTAGTTAGGGGAGTCTCAGAGTGTAGTAGTTGAGGCACATTAATTCTTCCACGTGCCAGGGAACATTGTTAAATTCTGTCTTAAGGAGGTTTTTATCCAAAAGGAGTTCAAAATGTATTCCCAAGATTACTATACTGAGTAATCAGAAAATCTAGTCTGAAACTGTGAACTCCTGGTAGCATCCTGGAAATTTTTCCTGAGATGCCTCTAGTAGCTTTACTCCCAAGATTTAACTCCAAGGGAGGCATGGGTTGTGGAAAGTAGGGTCTAGGGTGCCTCTGTGAGGTCTTCTAGGAAAGAGTTTGCAGTTGCATGGTTCAAGACCAAAGGATCTTGAACTTTTGACTGCAGAGCATCAGTCAGGACAAGGGAGCATGGTGTGAAACAGAGTTCTGTGCCTGGAGCTTGTGGACACAGTCGTTCTCTGTCTTGGTCTTAGAAGGGTTTGGAGAGGTTGCAGAGTAGAGGCATTGGGATGACAGCATGGTCAGTCAGGAAGGTCTCTGGGAAAAAAGGTAAAAAAGCTTGAATTTTGGACAAGGACTCGTATCTGGGGGATGAAAATCAGCCCTCAGGTCCTGCTGTGTGTGCTGTGGGGGTGTCCTGGGAAAGGCAGATGAGAGAGTGTTCTATCATTTCTACACAGGTGAAGAGTTCTGCAGAGGTAAAGGGGTGGGAAAGAACCAGTCTCTACGGTGGAGGAAGAGCATTTTCGTATGTGTGGTAACCAGCTGTTCTCAGAATCAAAACAGGCAGCTCTGGGAAAGGAGGCAAAAACTTCACTCAGATAATGTATTGGAGTAAATTTATAAATCCACATAGTTGGAAGTATTATTTGACATTTATAAGAACCAATTTTATATCCTAATCATTATATCTCAGTTTGCTTAAACACCCCTACTAACCTGTAAGAGAAATGAAAGGATTTAGGAGGTTCTGTTTAATTAACCTTTTAGTAAGAAAATAAATGCAGTTTTGCATAAACTAAACTATTATGCTTGCTTTTATATTCCATACTGCCCTAAAATCATGGAGAAGACCTATAATTATTTTAAGGTAAATTTCTCAAAACAATTTAATTTGTCCAATTGTTTACCTTGATAAAGAATATTAAGCGAATTTGGATTAAAAATATTATCCTGTCTTTATTTTACCAAGTCATAGTAATATCCTTTTAAAGACACACAGAGGGTTTCTAAAGGTCTTTTTGTAGTTACTAGTTATTGGCCTAATACAAATTTGATTTCTTTTTTCTTTATCTTGTAACTAAGAGCAAGAATACTCAAATCATTAAACTCGTTGCAATTTTCCACTTTCTCATTCAAAAATGCCTTAAAGAGAGAAATGGTTTATATTAGGAAAAAAGGAATACTGTTTAAATTTTTATTAATAATTCAGTAGTTTTGTGGTTATTTATTCATATTTTATTTTATTAGTGTTTTACCTACCTTTTAACCAAAGTTTCTGTAAGTAACTGAACAATTTATTTTCCATTTGGAAAGCACCTTTTCCAAGTGAAAAACCAGTACAAGATTCATTCCTTAGAACAGTGAACTTTTTAATCTATTTAAATATCTATAAAAGTCATAGCATGTGATTTACTGTTTTCTCCCAGTCTGGACAGTTTTTTTCCTAAACAGCTAGCACAGCATTAGGAGATCTCTTTTTTTTCTCCTGGGGATCTTTGAGATCCCTTATCTTAAATCCATATAATCTCCTAGTGACCTCCACAACCAATCAAAATAGGAGAGCCATTGAATTGGAGAGTTTTAACAGGCTCATTTGCTAATACTCTATGGAGTTGTTACCACTTTATTCAAAATGATCTCCCAGTAGAATCTTTCTTTTGGCCACCCTGGTATATCAAACCAATCTGTTTCCACAGGAAAAAAAAAAAAATCTTAAAATGTTCACAGCAGAACAATCTTATCAAACTTCAAAGCAAACTGATGATGACTTTAACGAAGGCTCTTCTTTAGAAACGTAAAGGCCTTCTCAGGCTGAGCTAGTTTGGATCTTATTTCATTCTTACAGTCAGAGTGCTCCCAGCTTCAATACGTGTTATTTTCTGTCTAATCAGATAGGGGGCATTTGGGCTTCGTGCTAAGATTTGAAACCTTATTTTCTCTGCTATTTCACGACCCCATCTGAGAACTGGAAAGGCAGAGCGAGTCCCGCGTACAAAACCAGCTTTTGCTTCCTCTGGGAGAGGTTAGTTCCGAAGGAAGCAGACAGGACGCAGGTCCCCATCCCCTCCAGCTTGTGTCTTTGCACCGTAGATGGAGAACCACAGCGCATGCTCAGAGCACATGCACACGGGCGTCCGACGCTCCTCTGCAAATCGAATCCTGCTCCAAGGGGAGGCGCCCATTTCCTGAGAAAAGGCAACTTGCACATGCTCTCTCTCAGTTTACAAGCAGTGTCACCCTGATACCACCGGGACTCTGGCTGCACAAAGAAAGAAAACTCACTGAAGGGGAGCATGAACTTATTTACACCTTCCCGAGCACAGTGCCCTAGCTGCTCCTCCAGCCTGAGTGCTAGCAGTAAAAAAATGAAATGCCCAAATAATTAAGGATATTTTCTTTCCAGGAAAACTGAAACTGTTTGGGGGCTGGGCAACTTACCTTTACCTTTTCCAACTACCGTAGTTCATCCATGTTTCTCTCTGTGTTTATGGCAGATTTTTGTAACCTTCCTGAAGCTAAAAATGTGGTTCAGTCCCAAAACAGTAACGAGGACACAATTTTTGCTTATTTTTTTAACAGCGTGAAGGGGATATGCAGGTGTATGACATCACTTATTAAGATTCACTTTCCGGGTCCCACACACTTTCCTTGAGCTCTGCAGCTCCTTGGATGTGTCCCTCCTCCAATGTCCCCTTCTGCTCTAGCAATATGCCTCTTCTCCTTTAGCCACCCCACTTTTCTTCCCAACTTTGTATCACAAAAGTGTTTATATACTATAAATAGTATATTAGATGTAAATCTAATAATGGATGGTGCCAGAATCCTGCTGGAAGCTCAGGGAGGTTAAGAAACTGAGTGGGAAAAACCAGGTTCCTCTTTAGTGGGTAGGAAGAAGGAAAGGCTAAAAACACTTACTTGTGGCTACTTTTTCCCATCCTATCTTTGTCTTTATCCATCTGCATCCTGTCTCTTTTAGACTGTTATTAATTTACCCAACCTACAAATATTTAATGAGCATTGACGAGATAAGAAGAAATGAGGCTGACACATGAGAATGGAAAGGAAGGGATATGTCCAATTCCCAGGCAGGAGTGCCAGCCGAGGATCTTGACCTGGGGTGGACAGAGCTACAGGGGTGTCCATAGAACTCTGAGGGGCTATCTCAGAGACGTCGCATCTGTCATCAGCCAGATCCAGGGACAAGTTTAAGGCTGGGTATGGACAACGTAATCCTTCCAGGGGAAAGACTGGAGTGGAATGGGAGACAAAAAACTAAGGCATGAAGTTGAGAGGGTTCAAGACTCCTGTGTGGCAGAGTGGAGAAGTATAAAACTTTTCCCATAGGGAATGAGCTCTTGACTGTGTGAAGTCTGAAGAGGTGCCTGGACCTGGAGGAAGAGACCCAGTGTTCATGTGCACAGAAGTGATCATTTGGTTTGAATCTTAGAACTATGTGCCTAATCTAACTCTCAAGGGCATACCAAAGCAGCATCCTGTGACCCAGGAACCAAACCCAGGACCCCTGAGAGCAAAATTCTAAGCCAGGCTCCACCCCTTTTTGCTTGTAGCCTGGGCCTTATGGTAAGGCTTAGGACAGTGAGAGATGACCTGCACTGTCCAATGAAAGGATGAGAGCTGTTGGATTTGGAAGGAAATAGCCTTCTCCAATTGCAAAGCGCTGAGTCACCATGTAAAAACAGCAGAATACAGTTACCTTGGAAGCATTTATCTTTCCATGTCAAACCGAAATTGTTTCCCATCTCTGCCAAACTTCAATAATTGAACAAAGCCACAGTTGGGGGGCAGGTGGAAGGAGAGGCAGGTATTTATTGATGAGACCAGATGAAGGATTTTCATGGTCAACTAGCAATTTTTATATTATTATTTCATGGCAGTTTCTAATACTTAACATTCAATATTTGTTATTTTCCTGTTTCTGGTCACTATTTTGGATTATAACCAGATCTTATTGACTAGTTTTGCTTTTACAACAACAGCTTGAGATACACAAAAAAATTTAACAGTCGTTGCCGTTGGAGAGGGAAAGTGGACAGGCTGGGGACAAAAGATTTATGTTTTCCAGTATATGTCCTTTTGTATATTATAAATGTTATATCATGTGCACATGTGTATTACCTGTTAAGGATAAGTTAATTAATTTCTTAAAGCTTCCTCTTGACTTCTTTAGCATTTAATTTCCTACATGAAAAATGTACTGATCTACCATCTCCTTACCTCCAAATTGATCATGAATTTCTTGTTGTTAATTTCTTCCAAGAGAGACCATATTTTTATTTTTCTAGGATGAGCTGAAATTACTTACAAAGCAAGGGGCCACATTGCTGTCATGCATCCAAGAACCAGCAACCAAAAATCCCACCAGCAGACTCAATCTCAATGAACTTGAGAATGTAGCTACCATGGAAAGGTGAGTGAGTGAAGTAGAATCTGCTTTTTCAGGACAGAATATGTAGACCTCGATGTGCTGAAACAACCAAGAACAGATTGGAGCTACTGTTGGGTCTTGGTGGGGCCAAGAAAGAATAGTATTTGAGACAAGAAAGGAAAAAAGATCATGTCCATCTGGTGTCCACCTACAGAGATCTTTTTCTGAGAATTCCATTTCCTCCTCGTCTGATATGCTCCCATCCCAGGATTTCGAGGGGGAGGGTAGTATTTGTTGAGCTTCATTTCCAGATAACGGTTTGGCTTGTGCTGTGCTTTCAACATGTGTAGTCCCAGGTGGACAAAAAGAAGGCACATGGGGGGAGGCCACCTGGAGCACATTTTAAACCACAGCAGCTGCATCTGAAGGGAAGTTTCCACCTGCACCTCGGGTGTCCTGATTGGAGAATGGAAGGTGTGGGGACCCGCTGAACCATATGAAAAGCATAGGTGGCACATACTTTCATAGCAAGGAGACTGCCATAATTAATAACACGGACAGAAAACCTAGGTGTTATATGCATGGTTCTATATGGATGTCTGTGGAAAGGAATGTTTCCGTAATTTTACTTTCTTGTTCTTTCTTGAAAGGTTATTAGTTCAATTGGATGAAACAGAAAGAGCCTTTAGTGAGTTTTGGTCTGAGCATCACCTGAAGCTCAGCCAGAGCCTACAACTACAGCGCTTTGAGCACAAGTTCTGTAAGGTACTATTTTCTTGTTTGGTGTAACTTCATTTTCTGGTTTTCTCTTCCTCCTTGAACTCTTTGATATTGTATTTCTTCTTCTCCCTAGTCCAGCTCCTTCCTCATATCCTTGCTTCTCATAGACCTCCCCCCTCCACTTCTCACTTTTTCAGTGTGGTGGAAATGTTCTAGAATCCCATTTTCCTGTTGACATACATGCACTTCAGTGATGGTCTATCTTCTTTTCTGCTTGATTTTCTGTTAAATGTTACTCTAATATTCCATCTATATGTGTCTCTGCACACCCCCCCCAGCTTAATCTGAAAGTTAATGAGCTGTAAAAAGAAGCATATATAGATACATATGGATTTTTGAGTTTTCTTAGAGCCTAACAGATGTATGCCTCCAGATGGGTGCTTGTTGGCTTACTTCTGGATTATTCTAACGTGTCTTGTAGGTTAAACTTGCCCTGGATGATTTGTTGGAAGAGCAAGCAGAGTTTACAGGCCTTGGAGACAGTGTGATGCACGTGGAGCAACTTCTTAAGGAACACAAGACACTGGAGGAAAAAGGCCAGGTTTGTTTTTTGACATTTTATGTACTAGGAAGGAACTCACTGTGGACAATGACAGATCATGTCCAATCATGACTATTGGAAGGTTGCGAAAGGATACGGGATTACCCAGTCCTGCCCTTCAGTCACCCTACCCCACCTCAGGTCCCCAAGGAGATATGCACATTAACAACTATAACAACAAATAATACTGGTAGCATAGAGTTCTTTTACAGCTGCCAGAGCATACAGTTGAGGCTGGAGGCTTAGGTGGGGTGAGGACTCTGGGCCACCCTGCCCTCTCATGGGGTCAACCACCAAGTGGGAGAAGGTCACTCACCGATTATTATCACCAATAATCTGAATCAGTTATTCCAGAGTCTCATCAATCAGCTTACAGCTCCTCCCTGGGGCCTGGATGTGGGGGTGAGGGTTAGTAGTAAGGGGGGGAAACAAGTAGGGAAAAACAAGAAAAACAGAAAAAAACAAGTGGTTTTATAACTGGAGTAAGACAGTTGGAAGGAGGAAATTTGTCCACATTAGTTGTATTGCTACACAGAATTGGCAAAACTTTCCTCTTTCTCTCCCCAAGAGTTATAAATATTAAAATTGTAAAGGGTATGTATTTTGCAATTCCCATACCAGAATTAAACAGTTTCCCAGTTCTGCACACAAGTCAGCACTTAGAAGTCATTCTATTTTACGTCCTTACAAATTT
The DNA here is from genome assembly GCF_027409185.1 of Cynocephalus volans. Classification (NCBI taxonomy): domain Eukaryota; kingdom Metazoa; phylum Chordata; class Mammalia; order Dermoptera; family Cynocephalidae; genus Cynocephalus; species Cynocephalus volans. Next base: position 107,167,684 of record NC_084460.1, on the reverse strand, counting down.
GGTTAATTGTAAGTTAAGAAAATAGAGTCATATCTTTCCAAAGAAGTTTCTTTCTGCTTTTCTTTAATTAGGTTATCTATATTTTGTCTCGGCGCCCAAGTCCCCTGTGGTTAGCACTTCCTTTTTGAGCTAATCTAGAGACGTGTTTCCCAGATGATAATTTTGTAGTACTAGAGATTTTCTTCTCAAAGTGTGTGCCTCTGGCCAGCAGCATAGGTGTCACCTGAGTGAGAGCTTCTTAGAAATATAGAATTTCAGGCCCCACCTCAGAATCAGCATCTGCATTTTTTTTTTTTAATTTTATTATGTCGATATACATTGTAGCTGATTATTGCTCCCCATCACCAAAACCTCCCTCCCTTCTCCCTCCCCCCTCCCCCCCAACAATGTCCTTTCTGTTTGCTTGTTGTATCAACTTCAAATAATTGTGGTTGTTATATCTTCTTCCCCCCCCCCCCCGGTTTGTGTGTGTGTGTGTGTATGTGTGTGTGTGAATTTATATATTAATTTTTAGCTCCCTCCAATAAGTGAGAACATGTGGTATTTCTCTTTCTGTGCCTGACTTGTTTCACTTAATATAATTCTCTCAAGGTCCATCCATGTTGTTGCAAATGGCAGTATTTCATTCGTTTTTATAGCTGAGTAGTATTCCATTGTGTAGATGTACCACATTTTCCGTATCCACTCATCTGATGATGGGCATTTGGGCTGGTTCCAACTCTTGGCGATTGTAAAGAGTGCTGCGATGAACATTGGGGAACAGGTATACCTTCGACTTGATGATTTCCATTCCTCTGGGTATATTCCCAACAGTGGGATGGCTGGGTCGTATGGTAGATCTATTTGCAATTGTTTAAGGAACCTCCATACCATTTTCCATAGAGGCTGCACCATTTTGCAGTCCCACCAACAATGTATGAGAGTTCCTTTTTCTCCGCAGCCTCGCCAGCATTTATCGTTCATAGTCTTTTGGATTTTAGCCATCCTAACTGGGGTTAGATGGTATCTCAATGTGGTTTCGATTTGCATTTCCCGGATGCTGAGTGATGTTGAGCATTTTTTCATATGTCTGTTGGCCATTTGATATCTTCCTTGGAGAAATGCCTACTTAGCTCTTTTGCCCATTTTTTAATTGGGTTGCTTGTTTTCTTCTTGTAAAGTTGTTTGAGTTCCTTATATATTCTGGATATTAATCCTTTGTCAGATGTATATTTTGCAAATATTTTCTCCCACTCTGTTGGTTGTCTTTTAACTCTTTTAATTGTTTCTTTTGCTGTGCAGAAGCTTTTTAGTTTGATATAATCCCATTTGTTTATTTTTCCTTTGGTTGCCCGTGCTTTTGGGGTCGTATTCATGAAGTCTGTGCCCAGTCCTATTTCCTGAAGTGTTTCTCCTGTGTTTTCTTTAAGAAGTTTTATTGTTTCAGGATGTATATTTAAATCCTTAATCCATTTTGAGTTGATTTTAGTATACGGTGAGAGGTATGGGTCTAGTTTCATTCTCCTGCATATCGATATCCAGTTATCCCAGCACCACTTGCTGAAGAGGCAGTCCCTTCCCCAGTGAATAGGCTTGGTGCCTTTGTCAAAGATCAGATGGCAGTAAGTGTGTGGGTTGATTTCTGGATTCTCTATTCTATTCCATTGATCAGTGTGTCTGTTTTTATGCCAGTACCATACTGTTTTGGTTATTATAGCTTTGTAGTATAGCTTAAAGTCAGGTAGTGTTATGCCTCCAGCTTTATTTTTTTTACTGAGCATTGCTTTGGCTATTCGTGGTCTTTTATTGTTCCATATAAATGTCTGAATAGTTTTTTCCATTTCTGAGAAAAATGTCTTTGGAATTTTGATGGGGATTGCATTGAATTTGTATATCACTTTGGGTAGTATGGACATTTTCACTATGTTGATTCTTCCAATCCAAGAGCATGGAATATCTTTCCATCTTCTTGTATCCTCTCTAATTTCTCTCAGCAGTGGTTTGTAGTTCTCATTATAGAGATTTTTCACCTCTTTGGTTAACTCTATTCCTAAGTATTTTATTTTTTTGGTGGCTATTGTAAATGGGCAGGCTTTCTTGATTTCTCGTTCTGCATGTTCACTATTGGAGAAAAGAAATGCTACTGATTTTTGTGTGTTGATTTTGTATCCTGCTACTGTGCTGAAATCATTTATCAATTCCAACAGTTTTTTTGTAGAGGTTTTAGGCTGTTCGATATATAGGATCATGTCATCTGCAAACAGGGACAGTTTGACTTCATCTTTTCCAATCTGGATGCCCTTTATTTCCTTCTCTTCTCTGATTGCTCTGGCTAGTACTTCCAACACTATGTTGAATAGGAGTGGTGAGAGTGGGCATCCTTTTCTAGTGCCTGTTCTTAAAGGAAAAGCTTTCAGCTTTTCCCCATTCAGGATGATATTGGCAGTGGGTTTGGCATATATGGCTTTAATTATGTTGAGATACTTTCCCTCTATACCTAACTTATAGAGGGTCTTTGTCATGAATGAGTGCTGAACTTTATCAAATGCTTTTTCAGCATCTATAGAGATGATCATATGGTCCTTGTGTTTGAGTTTATTAATATGGTGTATCACATTTATTGATTTGCGTATGTTGAACCAACCTTGCATCCCTGGGATGAATCCCACTTGATCGTGATGAATAATTTTTCGTATGTGTTGCTGTATTCTGTTTGCTAGTATTTTATTGACGATTTTTGCATCTATATTCATCAAGGATATCGGCCTGTAGTTTTCTTTTTTGGTTATATCTTTACCTGGTTTTGGTATCAGGATGATGTTTGCTTCATAGAATGAGTTTGGGAGATTTGCGTCCGTTTCAATCTTTTGGAATAGTTTGTAAAAAATCGGTGTCAATTCCTCTTTGAATGTTTGGTAAAATTCTGCTGTGAATCCATCTGGTCCTGGGCTTTTCTTTGTTGGGAGCCTTCTGATAACAGCTTCAATCTCCTTTATTGTTATTGGTCTGTTCAAATTTTCTACGTCTTCACGGTTCAGTTTTGGGAGCTTGTGTGTGTCCAGAAATTTATCCATTTCCTCCAGATTTTCAAATTTGTTGGCGTATAGTTGTTTATAGTAGTCTCGAATGATTCCTTGTATTTCAGATGAATCAGTTGTAATATCGCCTTTTTCATTTCTAATTTTTGTTATTTGAGTCTTCTCTCTTCTTTTTTTTGTTAGCCATGCTAATGGTTTGTCAATTTTATTTATCTTTTCAAAAAACCAACTTTTTGATTCGTTGATCTTTTGAATTGTTTTTTGGTTTTCAATTTCATTCAGTTCTGCTCTGATCTTAATGATTTCTTTCCGTCTGCTAACTTTAGGATTGGATTGTTCTTGTCTTTCTAGTTCTTTAAGGTGAAGTGTTAGGTTGTTCACTTGCCATCTTTCCATTCTTCTGAAGTGAGCATTTAATGCAATAAATTTTCCCCTCAATACTGCTTTTGCAGTATCCCACAGGTTTTGGTATGATGTATCATTGTTTTCATTAGTTTCAATAAACTTTTTGATTTCCTGCTTGATTTCTTCTTGGACCCATATGTCATTAAGTAGAATGCTGTTTAATTTCCACGTGTTTGTATAGTTTCCAGAGTTTTGTTTGTTATTAATTTCTAGTTTTAATCCATTGTGGTCTGAGAAGATACATGGGATAATTCCAATTTTTTTGAATTTATTGAGACTTGATTTGTGACCTAATATGTGATCTATCCTGGAGAATGATCCATGTGCTGATGAGAAGAATGAATATTCTGAGGTTGTTGGGTGGAATGTTCTGTAGATATCTGCCAATTCCAATTGGTCTAGAGTCTTGTTTAGATCTTGTGTTTCTCTACTGATTCTTTGCCTAGATGATCTGTCTAATATTGACAGTGGAGTGTTCAGGTCCCCTGCTATTATGGTATTAGTGTCTATTTCCTTCTTTAGGTCTAATAGAGTTTGTTTTATAAATCTGGCTGCTCCAACATTGGGTGCGTACATATTTATGATTGTTATGTCTTCTTGATGGATCAGTCCTTTTATCATTAAGTAGTGTCCCTCATTGTCTCTTTTTATGGTTTTTAGTTTGAAGTCTATTTTGTCAGATATAAGAATAGCCACTCCAGCTCGTTTTTCTTTTCTGTTTGCATGGTAAATCTTTTTCCATCCTTTCACTCTTAGTCTGTGTGAATCTTTATGGGTGAGGTGGGTCTCTTGTAGGCAGCATATAGTTGGGTCCTGCTTTTTGATCCAGTCAGCCAGTCTGTGTCTTTTAATTGGGGAATTTAAGCCTTTAACATTAAGAGTTGTTATTGAAAGGTGTTGATTTATTCCTAGCATTTTATTGGTTGTTTGGTTGTCTTAGGTGTCTTTTGTTCCTTGCTTTCTGATTTACTGTTTGCTTTCTTTGTTTGTTGGTTCCTTAGGTTGTAGATAGTGTTTTTGTTAGCTTGTTTTCTCTTCATGAATGCCATTTTTATTGTACTAGCGGGTTTAGATTTTTCTTAGGTTTTTATGGCAGTGGTAGTTATTTTTCAGGAACCAAACCCAGTACTCCCTTGAGGATTTCTTGTAAGGGTGGTCTTGTGGTAGTGAACTCCCGCAGTTTTTGTTTGTCTGAGAAATATACTATTTGCCCCTCATTTCGGAAGGATAGCCTTGCAGGGTAGAGTATTCTTGGCTGGCAATCTTTGTCTTTTAGTATTTTGAAAATATCATCCCATTCCTTTCTAGCTTTTAGGGTTTGTGATGAAAAGTCTGATGTTAACCTGATTGGGGCTCCCTTATAGGTGATTTGACGCTTCTCTCTTGCAGCTTTTAAGATTCTCTCTTTGTCTCTGAGTTTTGCCAATTTGACTATGACATGTCTTGGAGAAGGCCTTTTTGGGTTGAATACGTTTGGAGATCGTTGAGCTTCCTGGATCTGAAGATCTGTGATTTTTCCTATACCTGGGAGGTTTTCTGCCACTATTTTATTGAATATGTTTTCAATGGAATCTCCATTTTCCTCCCCTTCTGGAATACCCATGACTCGGATATTTGAACGCTTGAGGTTGTCTGATATCTCTCTCAGATTTTCTTCCATGTCCTTGATTCTTTTTTCTTTCTTTTTGTCTGCTTGTGTTATTTCAAACAGCCCATCTTCAAGTTCAGAGGTTCTCTCTTCAACTTCGACAAGCCTGCTGGTTAAACTCTCTGTTGTGTTTTTTATTTCGCTGAATAACTTCTTCAGTTCAGCAAGTTCTGCTACATTTTTTTTCAGGACATTGATTTCCTTGTATATTTCCTCTTTCAGATCCTGTATACTTTTCCTCATTTCATCATGATGTCTAGCTGAGTTTTCTTGTATCTCATTCAGTTTCCTTAGAATTATCACTCAAAATTCCTTGTCAGTTATTTCAAGGGCTTCTTGTTCTATAGGATCTAGAGTATGAGATTTATTAACTTTTGGTGGTGTACTTTCTTGATTTTTTGTATTTCTGGTGTCTTTTTTTTGGTGTTTATTCATTGTGGCAGGGGGTTTCACAGTCCACCGGTTTGAGACTAATGACTAACTAGGATGTTGCTGTGGTTGCCAATTTGGTATGGCTCCCGCCGTGACTGCTCAGTTGGCCTCTAGTGTCTTGTGTGTGTGGTTGCCTCGGGTCTTGGGCTTCTCCGGGGATCCACCTTTCTGGTCAGCTTGTACTTTGCTGGGCTGGTGGATCACGTACCACAGGGTGTGTGATCTCTGTTGAGCTTTCACTTTCTGTACAGGACTTCTCCCCGTTCCGTGTGCTCTGGCCCAGGCTGTTAGATCGTGCAGTGGCGACCCCACCGGGTGTGTGGTTTCTGTCGAGTCTCCGCCTCCCTGGCCGCACGTCTCCCCCCTCTGTGCACACTGTGCTGGGCTGGGGTGTGTCTTCTGCACCCCTCGTCTATCAGCTGGGCCTTCAAGACCCTGCTCAGCACCGCCTCGCCCAGGAAGTCTACCAGGTTTCTGCTAGGCACAGACGACCGGTCTCTCTGGGTGCCTTTGTAGCACTGTGTAGATCTTTCTCGGGTCTTGTTCACCTTTGTATCCCCCCGGTATAAACCGAGTCTAGTGCCCGCCTGCAGCCTGCTCTCCGGCAGGTTCAAGCGGACCTGGGAACTCTCCTGCCACACTATTCCCAACCAGAAATTCGTTAGGCTTTTTTCCAAACTGGTGGTCGCAGAGATGGTATCTGCCTCCCAGTAACAGGAAGTTTACCGGGGCCGGAGTCCAGGGTGTCGTGGAGTGACAGTCGGCCCGCCCGTACTTCCTAGCCCTCCCAACACTGGTCGGGACGCCCCACACCCCCAGCCCCGCCAGAGAACCGCGGAGGGAGTGGGAGAGGAGGCCAGCCCGCAGGGTCCGGAAAGCCCCGCGCCAGGCCAAGCAAATGGGCTCAGTGATGGCCGAGCAGGGCGGAGCTGCCCGCACCTGGGAAAATGGAGGCAGCACCGGGGCAGTGAGTGGCCTGGTGGTGCAGGCGGGAGCCGCGTGGGCATCCACCCCCCGAACAGAGCTGTGCCAGGGATCACTCACAGTGCTGTGCCAGGTCGGGCGCTCGCTCTGTCTCTGGTTTGTTGCCTTCCGTGTTCTCGGCGCTGCCGCCTCGGGCTGTTCAGTCGCGGCGCCGCTCGGGCGCTCCCAGGAATCTTCTTTAATGCCGGCCTGAAACCTCGAATCCTGAATAGGGCAGCTGGCCGCCTTCAGTGCGGCCCCAGCCTCCGGGATCCTGGCTGCATCCACAGCAGCCCTGGTGCCGTGTTCCCTGTTTCAAGACTCGCTTTTGCAGCTAAGAATCAGTTCTTTTCCTGCTCCACACTTCAAAGCTGTTGCCTGTAAATGAGGCAGCCTCTCCTGCCGGGGGCAAAGTGGCGTTGAGCCCCCACGACCGGCCAGCAGCAGCAGTCCTCCCTTAAGAGATGGCCAGAGGAAGGTCCACAAGTTTCCCGACTGCCTGAGGCCCAGTGGCCACCTTTTCCACCTCAGCTACTCCGCGCCAGCCGCCGCAGTCACCGCCATCTTGAAACCCCCAGCATCTGCATTTTAATAGGATGCCCAGATGACTGACATGCACATCACAGTTAGAGACATACTTCCCTAAAGGATACAAAACAGATGTAAACAAAGGCCACACTGACTCTAAGAGCTGTCGGTTGTGGACTCTGAGCTGGAGGTGCTTCTGTAAATGCATCGACACTCAGAAATCCCATCCTTCCTAGTGATCACTCTTTCTGTTATCAGTGATCATTTGACAGCTAAACACTTTAATGCTGAAGGCACGAGTCATCAGAAACATTTATCAAACAGTGGAAAAATGGAATTTCATATATATTTCTGAATTTTGTATCTGTGTATCTCAGATTACCCACGACAGCCCCAATTTTATGTAATTTTAATTTTTTCAAGAGAACGCCTTATTAAATACAGATACTGTGTATTTTTTTCTTATATAAATTCATATATTAGAAAAAAATGCCTCAACACTAAAAATGCCTTCATATATGAGGATACATCAAAAAATTTGTGGAAGATAGAATGCAAAGATAATAAGAATTTTTCTATGAGCTTTTTGAAGACCGCTTATAAACACATATGAAGGTGGCTCCTGACCTACCAGAGGGGCATTCATTCATCAGCAGGGGTTGCTTGTCCTAGGTTCTGTGGATATGCTGATGAACCAGACAGGAAGACTCTGCTCTTGTGGTCCTTACCATTCTACCAGGGAGAAGCAGTTAATTAAAAAACAACCAAATAAATAATAACATTCGATAGCAGCAAGTGATAAGAAAAACCAGGATATAATAGAAAGTGACTGGAGGTGGTCAAGAAAGGCCTCTCTGAGAAGGTGACTCTTGATCTGAGATCTGTAGTCATGCAGAGGTTTGGGCAATAGCGTCAAGGCAGAGGAAGCTGCAAGTGCAAAGGTCTTAAAGTGGGAATGAGGTTGGTGAGTTGGAGGAACATCGCTGGAGCATAGTGAGCAGGAAGAAATGAGGTGGGAGAGATACAGGGCCAGGAGGTCTTTTTGGGCCCTGAGATCTTTGGTGAGGATTTGAATTTTATTCTCAGAGGAACAGGAAGGCGCTCTGGGTTGAGTTTTGAATAGTGGTTACGGATCTACATGACTGCATCGCATTCTCTTTTCTGCCCACCTCCTTGGACTTGTGGTCCTTGGGGTACACTTTAAAAATTGCTGAGCAGAGCTAGGGATGAACCTGTGGTCATGGATATACGAATCTCTATAAAGCCATTGCCTATGTTTCATGGGCAAAATTCTTGATCCAGCTGGACTAACCCATCACAGATGACCTGCAGAGACAGGGGGATGGATTTTAGCCATCCTGTGCCTTGCTTACCCTGTTTTTAAACTTACTTTCTAAAAGATGCAGTGCACCTATTCCTGTCTGCCTTTAGCTGAACCAAAAAAAGCTATCTTATCATAACCAGGATCTTTTTCAGCACATCTCTCAGTTTTCTGGGAGGCATTCTTTCTTCAAATGATTAGGGCTTGGCTGGCCATTTGTCCTGTAAAGTGTTAAAGGAACAAGGTAGTGTCTGGCCAGAATCCACCAAATATCTGCTTGGGGCTTGTCCCTCTGAGCACTCAGAGCTCAGCTTCCGTCCCAGCATAACCACACACTGGTTCTGGGTGTTACCAACTTCCTCATTCTGTGCATTGATGTCATCCTCACAGGTAACCTCTGAGTCACCTCACTAGCCAGACTCCTGTCACATGCTAATTGAGCTGGTCTTTATCTTGTTCTAGTTCTGAGAGTTTAGCAATCTTTTGAATATTTCCTGAATCTGATCAACAGTGGTTTCAACTACCACCTCCTATAAAAGCAGAATTTGCTATAGGGTTGTGGCTATGAGGCAAGCTGAGACCTTTGGTGATAGGCCAGCAGAGAGCAGACCAGGACATGGTAGAGGAGAAAACAACATGATTTCAGCTTTGACCTCTCTCCCTAAGGTTACTGTGTCCAATAAAGCATGGAATTCAGGCCATTAACATCATAAGGGTATCATCTAGTGGAGGGTCATAACTGTGTGTTATGACACACAGACACAGAAGCAGATAGACTCGTACAATGAACTCCCATGTGTCTACCACTAAATTTCCACAGCCGTTAACATTCTGCCTTTCTTATTTCATCCATCCTTCCCATACATGCATCTCATTCCTACGCCATTCTGTGGGTTCGTTCTGGATTCTCTGATACAACAGTCATTTAGACTATCCAGCCTTCTGGAATTTTCATCTGAAAGATGCCAGGAAGATTTGTAGTCAGAGTACCAGATTTTAAGCCCTTTCTTTCTCATTATCTCTTTTTTACTTTGGAGGTTTTGTCAACTATTTATCTTGAGCAGGAACTATATAAACTAAAAATAAGCTGGAGGTTTTACAGTAAAGTTCTTTGTAGGCACCAGAAAGATTTCATAGGCATGGCTGTGCGGCCATCATTCATAGCACACATGGGGAGGTCAGATGGCTGGAAGGTGACAAGAACACAGGGTTTTGGAGTCAGACAGAGCTGGAGTCAAATCTCAGCTTTAACAACTTCCAGCTGCATGACCCTGGTCAGGTTTCTTAGCCTTTCTGAACATAGTCCCCTCACCTGTAAAACGGAAATGATAATTCCTACCTCAGAAAGTCCCTGTGAAGATTAAACGAGTTAGATGCATGGTGAGCACTCAGTGAGTGCCTGGAATATAGTCGGTGGTCAGTCCGTAGAAGATGTTATTATGATCCATTCATTTCTATAATAGTGATCTTCACTATGCAGTGGCTGAATCAGGGTAGCTCTTAAGTTATCTTTATGGATTTTTTTCCCCAGATCCATTTGAACTTATTACTCATATATTTCCTCTAACACCTCACATGTTTTAAGAACAGTTCTGAAGGGTAAGATGCCACATGCCCAGTGAAGGGCAGGCTGTGATTGTCACAGGACACTTTGGAAGTATCCTGTGTTGAATTTCCCTGGGCCCAGAAAACTCTATGCTATTCATAGTAAATTAGGCAGCTGAACTTAAAAAAAAAAAAAAGAAAAAAAAGTCAGCAGAGACTTGCTTGCCAAGTTTTTATGTTTCTATATTTGACTAAAGTCAGACAAGTCTGCAACCAAATGAGGTCTCTAAGCTCAGGCAGGACAAGTGCAGCCATTTTTCTGTGTGTGTGTTGGTCAGAGCCAGATTCTGGAGCCAGACTGCTTGAGTTGGAAGCCTGGCTCTTCTCTTTCTTACCTGGGTCATCTTGGGCCATTGTGCCTCCACTTCTCTTTTGTAAAACAGTATCTATACCAAAGGATTTGTTGTGAGAAGTAAAAGAAATAATCAATGTAAAGCATTCAGAACCATGCCTGGCATGTAGTAAGTTCTCAGTAAGTGTTAGCTATTGTTGTTAACATCACAGAGGTAGTGGGGTAAATCTGTGCCACAGAACATTTACTAGGTTCAGTCTCCAGGGACTGAGCAGTCTCTCATTCACTCTTCATTCAGTCTGCAAATGTTTATGGGTCTCGTACCATGCCAAGCAGAGCACTGTTCTAACTTCTGAGGACATAGTGGTGAACAAAACAGTAAAAAAATCACTGCCCGAGGAATTAGCATTTTAATATCCTTTCAGGGATGGTGACCACTGATTCTGAGCCTTTGCTGTTCAGAACAAGTGTACTAGATATTTATCCCTGAACGCTTGTAACTAGCCACTGCTTGATTTGTGTCGCCTCATTCCGCTTTCATTGCTCCTTTTTGTTGTGCATGACAATTATGTGCCATTTCCTGTTTTAAGTTGAATAAGAGCTGGTCCTTGTCCACAAGAGTCTATGGCATAGTGCCAGCAGTGGGTAAGTGGCACAGTACAGTGAAGTATGTGCTCTGATCAGGAGAAGCACGGAGTGTTGTGGGAGCGGGGCGGGGGGGGCGAGGGCATCAAATTAAAATGGTGGAGTTGGAGAAAGTGTCCTGGAGAAGGTGGACTCTGAAAGAGTTATTTCGATAGAGTTAGCTCCAGAGGAGGGTAGGTGCAGTGAGGGATGGGTGGGGATGATGCGATTAGGGAAGGATGGGGCTTTGGAGGCAGAGAGAGCAGGTGGAGCAGGCATGGAGGCCTGAAGCTGCCTGAATATTTGAGGAATTACAAATGGGTCATTAGTACAGTTGCAGCAGAGAATGGAGTTGAGGGGAGTGGAGGAGGAGGCGTGGGTGAGGTACACTGAGGTATGAGCTAGATAATGAAAGGCCCCAAGTGCATTGCTCAGGAGTTTGAACTTGCTCCTGAAGATCTTGGGGGACCAGGAAAGAATTTGAAGTTTGAGAGTGATGGAGACATGATAAGATGCTATGTTAGAATCACTGCTTTGCCAGCAGTCTGGAGCATGATTTGAAGGAGAGCCTCAAGGAAAGCAGGGAGACCAGCTGTCCCCATAAGAAAGCATAAAAGCCTGAACAGACAGTGGCAAGGAGGTGGTAGAGATGGGTCAGAATTCGAAAAGTATGAAGAAGGATGTGTGGACACTGCAGGGCTTGGTGAATGACTGTGGGGTGGGAAGTCAGGGGTTTGAGATTGTTGAAACCATAAACCAGTGCAGGTTAAGAGAGGGGCAAGTTGTCTTCACTCCATCATGACTTCTTGTATCATTGTAAAAAGCCAAACCAGGGCAGATGTGGCATGCTAGATGCACACTGTGGTTGGCAAGGGGGCTTACGGGCTTTCTGCTCCCAGAGACCTTTTGGAATACGGTGGTCATCTGTTTTAACTCAAAAGTCAGTCAGTGTTGCCTCACACAATGCCAGCCGAGCGGATCACTGCATCGTCCAGCTCAGTGGCTCATTCCTTCATTTTGTTGATTTAATATTTATTGAGTTTCCACTCAGTGCTCTCATGAGCTTACATTTTGATGGGAGTAGGTGGATGAAGATGGAATCATGCACTAAAGTAAACTGAGCAGATAACTTTCAGTTAGAGGTGAGTCCTTTTTAAAAATTAAAACAAAGTGAGAGAGAGGGCCTGGGTGGGTGGGTTGGGGGCAGTGACTTTGGATACAGTAGTCAGGGAAGGCCCTGTGAGGAGGTGACCCAGGAGCTTAGACCTGAATGGCCCAGGGAAGAGCATTCCAGAGAAGGGCCCTGAGGTAGGAACTAGTTTGGTTACCAGCCTTGTTTAAGCCCCATCTCTCAGCTGGGTTACTGCAATAGCCCCCCGTCCAGCTGGTCTCCCTGCTTTCCCTCTTGCTGTGCTGTTATGCAGATGGCAGCTGGAGCAACCCTTCCAAAAGTGTGAGTGACATCCTCTCCTCAGAATCCTCCAGAGCTTCCCATGTCACAATGAGTAAAAGCCAAAGTGCATACAATGGCAGCAATGTCCTCCCCAATCCGATGCACCTTTTTCCTCTCTAATCATGTCTTCTACTCCCTTCCGTCTTGCTCCCTCTGCTCCAGCCACACCAACCTCCTTCCTGCTACCCAAACATGTCAAACATGCCCCACCTCATGACAGGGACTTCATGGCATGTCTCTCACATCAGGTCTTGGCTCGTATGTTGAGGGTTCCCAAGAACATGCACATATTTGAAGATTTGCTAGGAGGATGGCTATGGTTTGAATGTACCCTCCAAATTTCATGAGTTAGAAACTTAATCCTCAAATGTATGTGTTCATTGGAGGTGGCACCTTTGGGAGGTAATTAGGATTAGATAAGGTCATCAGGGTGGGGCCCCCATGATGGGACTGGTGGCTTTATAAGGAGAGGAAGAGAGACCTGAGCTAGCAAGCTTGCTGTGTCTTAACATGTGATGGTTTTGCCATGTTATGATATAGCAAGAAGGCCCTCGCCAGATGCTGGTGCCATGCTCTTGGACTTTCCAGCCTCTAGAACTGTAAGAAATAAATCTCTTTTCTTTGTAAATTACCCGGTCTGTGGTATTCTGTTATAGCAACAGAAAGTGTACTAACACACAGACTCATAGGACCAGCATATAGTTGTATTTGGAGTTATTTTCTATTACAGTGAAAAGATACCAAGAAAATCAGCAAAGGAAAAAAGCACATGGGGCAAAGTCCGGAGGAAACCAGACACAGGCTTCTAATGGTCCCCTTCCAGAGGAGTCACAAAGAACATGCTTCCTTCCCCCATTAATGAGTTGTGACAACAAATGTGAAACATTATCTATCAGGGAAGCTCATCAGACACTCGGTGCCTGAGATTTATTGGCAGCTGGTCATGTAGGCAGTCTCTGCCTGGCACATACCAAAATCCCAGACTCCCAGAAGGAAAGCAGGTCTTCAGCATATAACACATTTTTGCACAAGCAGTTTAGGCACCATGAGCAGTTCATATCAGGAAATGGTAGAACCCTCCAAAATCTAAGTTCCTGGATGCCCACAAAGGGCCTGACCTTGCAAGCAGGCCTTTCTAAGGAGAGCAGTGTCAGGCCTGTGAGGTTAACTCTTTCCTGCACAGCTCGGAGAGCGCCTTCGCAGTGAGACCTTCTTTCATCATCCAATTTAAAATAGCAACACCAGCACCAGCACCCCCTGCCCTTCACTCCTGTTTTATTTTTCTCCGTCACACTCATCGCTGTCCAACAAACTATATAATCTACATATTTGATTGTGTAGTGCCTGTGTCTTCCCTTAAAATGTCAGCTTCATGAGGGCGGGGAGTTTTTCCTGCTTTGTTTCCCAACAAAGCCCCAGCCCCTAGGCCAGTACTTGGTACGTGGCAGGTCCTTATGTGATGGATGAGTGAGTGAATACTTAAAAACAAGAAAGCGTGGCACATGTGGCCAGAACAAAGTGAGCCATGTAAAAAAGAGGTAGGAAATACAGTTGATGAGCAGACAGGGTCAGAGCATACAGGGACCTTGTGGGCCTCAGGAAAGGATTTAGATAAACATATTTCTTAAGTGTCATGACCACCAGAGTTTCCCAAACCAGATCTTTAGCAGTTTCTCAACTTCATCTCATCCCCCACTTTCCTCAGAGCCAAGTGTCTGTCCTTCATTCTTTTCTTTTTAGTATACAGGAGGATTCAGAGTCTTATCATGTGCCCTATAACACTCCATGCTTCCCTGCCCTAGAGTTTATCACAATTGTAATATTTAATAATTTGTATAATTAAGTTAATATCTGAATAATCCATTAATCTGAAAATTTCTTTGTACTGGTAGGTTATGGGGGAAAACCCGAATAATTTCTCACTGAAAGAGTAACTTTCAGAGGCCAATAAGAAAACCCCAGAGCAGATACTTTTAGGAACCAAGAGGGTTTCATCTATGTGCTCTCTTGTTTTCTCTTCTTACTTGGTTTTATGTAAAAGACACAGGGAAATCACTCTGTGTGTGTGTGTGTGTGTGTGTGTGTGTGTGTGTGTGTGTGTGTGTGAGAGAGAGAAAAACTTGGACCTTTGAATGAGTTTACTGTTTATTTTTGGCCCCCTAGCCAAAAATGTCAGCTCACGAATGCAGGGATTATTGGCTGTTTTGTTTACTCCGGTGTCTAGATAATTGCCTAGTACATAGTAGGCCTTCAGTAAATAGTTGTTGAATGAAAAACCAAATGAATAAATGAAAGAAAGAAAGAAAGAATGAATGAATGAATGAATGAATGAATGAAAAGCAGAGATGGGTTCACTTTGAACTCTGCCATTTATTAGCTTTGTGCCTTGAACAAGTCATTTAAAGCTCCAGGAACCTCAATGACCATATCATAAAAGTGAAGATAATCACATTGCTTTTGTAGGATATTTGTCAGTATTTAATGATCCACTGTCCAGGACAATGCTTTGTTTGCAGTGAGTATGGATTGTAGGTGGGCTCCCTTCTCCTTCTACATGACCCTTTAATGATTTAACATGTTGTTACAGTGGAGAGTTGTGTGAAAAAGACAATTCTAAGATAAAGTGTTCTAATGGTGACTTTTAAATAAGTTGAAATCGGTATGTAACGTTGGTTATAACAAAGCATTGTCTGTCATTCTAGATTTTTCTAACATTAAGACCCAAGGTAAGAAAATAAAGTCAAACTTTATAATGATAACTGTAAGTTGATGAAATAAACATGTAATTAACAATTTCCTCATGGTTTGAATATTATAACTGTGTAATAAATCAACTCAACAGGGAAAATTGTGTGATTTTAAACAAATTCCATATTTATTCCAGGGATTTTATTCAGTACCATGTAAATAAGTTGTTTTTAATCTAAAATTAATACTTTATTTGCGAATTTGTTTGAATAATAAAACACAGTTCTTTGGCTTCAAGTGGCTGGAAGCCAAAAACTCAAATAAACTTTATATCATACTAAAGGCTAAAAAACTTTAAAAATGAATAAATAAACTGAAATTTTCTGGCTTGTTAACATTCTATCCTCAGTGTTTAGCCCAGAACTCAACAAGTATTTGAATGAATGACTGCTGTTCTTCTCAGTGTGGATGACCCTGGCTTAGGCTAGACATACTGGGGACCTGGAACCACTACAGAGCTTTCTCTGATTCCCCAGACTAAGGCCTGGATCAGCATCTCCCCAGCTTCCCTCTATGTTTGGAGCACATGGTGCCAGGCAGCTATCAGCCTCATGATGCCCTCACTTCTGATGCTTGGCTGTGGGTATTCATTTTGTAGGAGCCCTTGGAAAAGGCCCAGCAGCTTGCAGTAGTTGGGGACCAGCTCATCCAGAGTCACCATGATGCAGTGGACTCCATCAGGCCCAGGTGTGTGGAGCTCAGGCACCTCTGTGATGACTTCATCAATGAAAATAAGAAAAAACATGACATTTTAGGAAAGTCCTTGGAGTTGCATAGACAGCTGGAGAAGGTGAGCAAAACAAGGTCATGAACATTTCTGCAAGATGCTCTGTAAAACAATTTTAATCATACTTGTCCTCTTGGCCTCATGTGAATGCCGAGAGATCAACTATTTTATGTGAAAAAGTGCTCGAGGCATTGAAAACTACAGATTCTGGATTGTAGAGGTATTGAAGGTAAAAAGTGCCCAGCCATCCCACCACATCCCATTAAAATTACCTAAAGTCCATTTCCCTCTGTGTGGAACCAGATATAAAGAGTGAGTTTGGGCCTGGCCCTATGGGGACATTTCTTGATTCCCTTTCAGGTGTACAGAGAATCAAACACTATATTTGCAAAGTCCTTCCCTCATTTAAAGGCAAGAAATTGTGAATCCTCTTAGAGAAGCTTAAGTAATAATGACCATTATACTACCCTACCATTTATTGAGCACCTACTGTGTTCCTACCAGGAGCATAATTATGTCATCTCTTTAATTCTCAAGACAACCTATGAGGAAGGTATTGATGGCTTCAGTGTACAGAGGCAGAGACTGATACTCAGCGTGGTTAAGTCAGTGGGTCTCAAAATTTAGTCTGTGAGAATCACCTAGTGAGCTGGTTATAATTACAGATTCCCTGATGCTCCATTCTGAAGACTCAGATTCAGTTGGTCTGGGATGATATCCAGGAATCAGTCAAGTGCCCAAGTGACTGTGGTATAAGTGGCGCAGGGACAATGCTGAGGAATGCTGGGATAAGTGATGGCCCAAGACCACATGTAGTGTAAATAGGAGAAGCAGATTTGAAACCATGTTTGCCATATTTCACACCCAAGCTTCTTAGGTTAGACCTTTCAGGGACAGGGGTGTGCAGACTCTGGTGCCCTTCAGAGGTGACCTCTGGGGAAGTTCCCAGTCAGCAGGAGCAGTGACTTCTGGAGCCTGCCCCGTCAGCTGTTCTCAGGCAGCATGTGGCTAATGGCCATGAGTCAGCATGCTCCATCCACAGCTGCTTCTCTCTCGTGGCTGTGGGCACCCATCCAGGCCATTTACAACATTGTGTTGCCAAAGGGATTTTACTGTCAATGAAAGACAGTTGTTCCAGAAACAAGTGGCTCAGAAGGGGCTGGTGCACATTCTGCTCTGTGTGCTGAGCTCGCTGCAGGGTCAGCTGCTGTTTTCCTAACTCCTTTTCTGCTCTGGAGATGATAGGCTGGTACTAGTGTGTGTGTGAGTGTGTGTGTGTGTGTGTGTGTCTGTGTGTGTGTGTGTCTGTGTGTGTCTGTGTGTGTGTGTGTCTGTGTGTGTGTGTGTGTCTGTGTGTGTGTCTGTGTGTCTGTGTGTGTGTCTGTGTGTCTGTGTGTGTGTCTGTGTGTCTGTGTGTGTCTGTGTGTGTCTGTGTGTCTGTGTGTGTGTGTCTGGGGAAGCAAGTAGCTGCTGTAACTCTGCAGAAGACCCCAGCTTAGTGTTTTCTGCAGAACTAGGCACGATGTGTAAAGAGAAAGTTTTCATGGTATATATCAAAGCCTGATTGCATATTATTTTGAAAATCTGAAAATGTAGGAAGGAGGAGGAAAAAAATTGCTCATGAACACTACACATTCTACTACTTTCCATCTCCACACAATGGTAATCATTAATTTTAAAATATCTTTATTAGTTTTTGTTGTTCTAAACATAGTACATATTCAGTGTAGGTAATTTAGGAAAACAATAAAGACAAGCATTTAAGTTGCCTGTAATTTTCCCACTTAGAGATAACCACTCTGCAATGTGCCCTTTTGATCTTTGTCCTTTGTATAGTCATTTTACGTTGCCCTTGAGGGCAGGTGGTGAATAGAAATGCAGACATACTTGCACTGGAAGCTAAATAAATATTCAGGCAGCACAAGGGCCCCCTGTATTTCTGTTTAAGTGTCTCAGTGGAGTTCAAAAGGTCAAGGAAAACAAATCTTTTTAAAAATTGTATTGTTAGAATTCATCACCTATCTGATTTCATCCCAGCACCCAAAAAATTTGAGTATTGCTGTTCTGAGTTACAAAGCTTTGCACTCTTGGATGCTTCCTTAGGAAAGACAAATGCCAGTAAATGCAAATGTAGATCACCTGGAAATCCAAAGAAGAAAGTGGAAGTGGAATTTTTGTCAAAAGGGATATCCCCTCCCCCAGGAAGGCATATAGGAGCCAGGTCTAATGCCTCATTAATTGCTGTGTGTTTTTGTAACCAATTAGGATGTAAAACAAATGGCCTAGCAGGTAAACCTGAAAAGCCATACATTACATTTGTCTATGGTTAAGACCAACCTTAGAAATATTTAACTCTCTCCCCCTGGAGATGTAGCAATTACTGTCAGTGGAAATGAGAAGAATGTTTATACTATTCATTTTACTGACTTCCCTGAGAAACGGACAGATGTAAAATTGGTTTGGGCTTGTCTACCTCATAGTTTTGTTTACAATGGGTAGATCCCTAAACTTTATGCTGTCCCATGACAATTTCCCACTGTCTCAGAATCCTTGTAGATCCTTACAAGCTTGACATCCTGAGGACTGTGGTTGAGTCGTGGCCAGGCTAACTGCACAGGGCACTGTTTCTTTTCTAAAGGTCAGCCAGTGGTGTGAAGCGGGAATCTACCTCTTGGCTTCTCAAGCTGTAGACAAGTGCCAGTCTCGAGAAGGGGTTGACATTGCCTTGAATGACATTGAGACATTCCTGGGCACAGCCAAGGAGTATCAGCTGCTCAGCCCCAAGGAGTTTTACAACCAGTTTGAGTTGATACTCACCCTTGATGTAAAGGTAATATTTCTGGGTCATTCTGATCCTGTGGTTGGGAAAGGGATGGGGGAGGGGGGACTTTGCCTCTTGCCAATGAAAGTCCTCACAGGCAGTACTGAGTGGGCTAACCAGTTCTTGAGTGCTTTGGGCAGCCTCTTAGTCTCCTAGCCTGAACATCCGGGCAAAGTGACCCTTCATGGTCTGACTCAAGTATTAACTTCAATCATTCATTTCTCTGCAGTTACTTTTGAGCATCTCTGATGTATCGCACACTGTGCTGAGTGCTGAGGACACAATGATGAGCAGAAATAGGCATGTTTCCATCCCTCATGGAGCTTGCAGTTTAGTGGGAGAGGCTGACATTAATAAAATAATCACACAAAAATGTGTTGCAAGCTGAGATAAGCACTCTGAAGGAGGGATTCAGTGTCCTATTGAGCATGTGACAGAGGAACTCAACCTGGACTGGGGTCAGGGAAGGCTCCTAGGAAGTGTCAGTTGAGCGAAGACGTGGAGAATGAGTAGAATGAGTAGAGAAGATGGGGAAGATGTTCCTTTCCAGACAGAAGGAACAGCATGTGCAAAGGCCTCAAGGCTGGAGGGAGCCTGGCACAAGTGCAGAACCAAGGGTCAGGGTGGCCAGAGTCTAGAGAGCAAGGGAAGCCTGTTTGGCGTAAGGCTAGAGAGCGGCAGATGAGGTTGGGCTTTGTGGGCCACATTGAGGAGTTTGGTCTTTATTCTAAGAGGAGTGGGAATCCATTGAAGGATTGAAGCAGGGGAATAACTTGACTGGATTTACATTTTGAGAGGAGCACTCTTCCATGAAGCCAACAGGGTTTTAGATGCACACCTTCCTCTGAGATCCACGTCACCCAGTTGTACCTCTGTTTTAGGGGCTTCTTTACCTCTTGTGAATAATGGACCCTTTCAAGAGTCTGACTCAAATAGTTTCAGGGTTCTGCCACTCAGAGTGATTAAAAGGGGTTTGATATAGGCTCTGTTTACAAAGACATGGGCAGGATTTAGGGATGCCATCAGGGGATGATGCATCACCTTGGGGCTGGCAAGAAACAAGGATCAGTTACCATTCCTAAGCCCGAGGGCCCAGGGAGCCCAGGAAGAGCTAGAGCTGTGACTGTAAGAGAGGGCGGCCAGGAGGAACTGTGGCCTTGGGTACAGGAACGCAGTCACTGGTGGGGCAATAGGTACCCCTAATTTTCTCTCTCCCTTTCTCTGATTTCCTGGTGGTGCTTCTCATTGGCCAAAGCCAACTGAAAGCCCATGGGCTCATCTGATGGAGTCTGTAGAGGTCAGTTTCCCACAGCACAGAGCAGGGCAGAGAGTATGTAGTGGAGGAACAAACAGGGAATATTCAGCATATGTAAGTTTTTGTAGGTAATTTTATAAGTAATCCATGGACTCAGGCCAAGAATCTTTGCTTTAATATGACATGAATCACACTGCATTCTAGTTTTTTTATTTTTAATGTCTCTCTTGCTTATTACCCTGGGAGCTCCTCAAGGGCAGGCCTGTGCCTCATACTGCTCTGTGTCCCCATGTGCCTGGCCTGTGGCTGGTGTCCAGTCTATGCTTGTTGAACAAGTGGGCAGGCAGGGTGGCAGAATGGGCTGAGAACAGCAGGGGCAGCTCAGTGTGAAGCTTTACCTTAGTGATGTTTTTTCCCTGACTCTTCCCAGCAAGTTTTGGCCGTGAGGTATGATCTCAAGGTGGGGTGGGGGTGGGGGTGGGGAGGCCACCTTCCCTCAGCACAGGGACTCTTCTACTTCCCTGCAGAGGAGACAAAGAGAAGGCCCATCTGGTGTATCTACTACATTGCTGATGCTGTATCAGTAGCCCCAGGTCAAATTTCTAAGGCAGAGCAGTCTCAACCTGCTCCAACTCCACTGGCTTATCAAAGAAGTGTCACAGGTCAACCAGGGAAACTTGTGGCTTCAGCTGCAGTGCTGACCAACTTGAGCAAAACCCCACCACTACCCCCCAGAAATAGGTAAAACTTAGCACCATCTCTGGGAAATGTGGGTGAAGGGAAGGATTGGAAGAAAAATAGTAATAAATCCTGTATGTAAAATAGACCAAAATATCCCCAAAGTCCATCTTTTCTTCATTTGGTTTGGAGTAAAATTTTAGGTTGTAAGATTTAAACATACTATTGTATCAAAGAGTAGTTTTGTCCACTAGGAACTAATGGCTTTTTTGTTAGCATTGGTACTCTGTACAAATAGAAATATTCCTAGATATATGTTGGGTTGGTATAGACATATGACAGTTGAAAGGGCCTAGAAGCAATGAAACCGTAGTGTCAGCGGGCACACCTAGCACCAAGATCTTGGTTTCTAATACCGTTCTCCAATGAAAGAAGCCAGGGCTCCTTGGAGAAATGGCTGCTTCTAGGACTGGGGCAGTGCAATATGATCCTGGAGCATCCTGTCATGCTAGAAAGTAAGGAAGTGCTAAAAACCAAAACAAAATAACACACCACAATGATGGGACATAGGAGCCAATCGAAAGAGCTCTTGATGGCCAACGATGGAACAATTTGAATGCCAAAATTTATAAAGTAGATTTGGATTGCAACCCAAAGTATAAAATAGATATCCTTGAATCTATAATGATAGAAATAAATGATGGAATAAATAAATAAATGGGGGAAAGGAAACTAATCTCCTATGCAGAATAATTCTAAATTATTTGTGTAGATGCTCTACCTCAAGAAGGGGGAACATAACTCCCCCACTCCTTAAGTTTGAGCTGCATATAGCAACTTGCTTCCAAAGAGTATGAGAAGGGGGAAATAAAAGCGTAACCTTACAGTGAGAAACCGAACAAATATCACCTGACCCAGGTGATCCAGGCCACCATTGACAGTGGATGTCATGTAGATAATATGTACCCTGGATAGGATGTAGTGAAAATGGCAATTACCTCTGTGCTTTTCCTCCCAAAACCCGTATCCCTAGTCTAATTATGAGAAAAACATTAGAAAAATTCCAATTGAAGGACATTCTACAAAATGCCAGACCAATACTCTTCAAAACAGTCAATGTCTTTTCACATCTAGCCTGACTCGTGGAATTCTCTGTTTGAGACACCAAGAACTCGAATTTAGCTGGTGAAACCCGCAGTTTCCCACATCATCTTGGTTCTCTGACCAGGAACCCTGCAATTTTCCTGTAACATCTTGGTGTATTGGCTGGGATACAAAAAGGAGAGGCTGCCTCGTTTACAGGCAACAGCTTTGAAGTGTGGAGCAGGAAAAGAACTGTTTCTTAGCTGCAATGGCCAGCTGCCCTATTCAGGATTTGAGGTTTCAGGCCAGCATAAAAGAAGATTCCTGGGAGCACCTGAGCCGCGCTGCGGGACCGAGTGAGCAGCCCGAGGCGGCGGCGGCCGAGGACGGGGACGCATAAAAGAAGATTCCTGGGAGCACCCGAGCCGCGCCGCGGGACAGAGTGAGCAGCCCGAGGCGGCGGCGGCCAAGGACGGGGACGGCGACGACGCGGAGGCAGAGAGGGAGCCGCCCAGCCCAGCCCAGCCCCATGAGTGACCCCTGGCCCGGCCCTGCTCGGGGGGCGGATGCCCGCCCAGCTTCCACCTGCCTGGCTTCCGCCTGCCCCACCGGGCCACTCACCGGCCCTGTGGCTGCCTCCATTTTCTCAGGTGGTGGCAACTCCGACCCGGCTTGGCCAGACCTGTCCTCCTTGCCCGGCTCGGCTCCTCACTGAGCCTTCCCACTTGCTTGCCCCGGTGTGGGGCTTTCCAGGACCTGCGGGCCAGCCTCCCCTCCCACTCCCTCCGCGGTTCTCTGGTGGGACTGGTGGCGTGGGGTGTCCCTGGCCAGTGTCGGGAGGGCAAGGAAGTAGGGGCTGGGCCGACTGTCACTCCACCGCACCCTGGGCTCCGGCCCTCGGTAAACTTCCTGTTACCGGGAGGCAGATACCATCTCTGCGGCCACCAGTTCGGAAAAACGCCTAACCGATCTCTGGTTAGGAATAGTGTGGTCGGAGTGTTCCGGAGTTCACTTGAACCTGCCAGAGAGCTGACTGCAGGAGGGCACCGGAGTCCGTCCATGCCGGGGGGATTCAAAGGTGAACCGTGTGCTGCGGGCTCCTCCCCCGAGGAGCTCACGCTCTGGTGTGGGAGATAAGACAAGTACACAAATAACCGCGATACCAGGAGGAAGATGATAAGACCCGAGAAAGATCTACACAGTGCTACAAAGGCACCCAGAGTGACCGGTCGTCTGAGCCTAGCAGAAACCTGGTAGACTTCCTGGGCGAGGAGGTGCCGAGCAGGGTCTTGAAGGCCCAGCTGATAGACGAGGGGACGAGGGTTGCAGAAGACACGTCCCAGCCCAGCCCAGTGCGCACACAGCGGGGAGATGCCTGGCTAGGGAGGCGGAGACTTGGCAGAAAACACACACCCTGCAGGGCCGCCACTGCGAGATCCAGCAGCCCAGCCTAGTGTGCACAGAGTGGGGAGACGTCCGGCCAGGGAGGCGGAGACTCGACAGAAACCACACACACTGTGGGGCTGCCACTGCGTGATCCAGCAGTCTGGGCCAGAGCACATGGAGCAGGGAGAAGTCCTGCATGGGAAGTGGAAGCTCAGCAGAGACCACACACCCTGCGGTTTCGCCCCGTGATCCAGCAGCCCAGCAGAGTCCAAGCTGACCAGAGAGGTGGCTCCCTGGAGAGGCCCAAGACTCGAGGCAACCACACACACAAGGCACTAGAGGTCACCTGAGCAGTCATGGAGGTAGCCACACCAAATTGGCAACCACAGCAACATCTTAGTTAGTCAATAGTCTCAAACCGGTGGACTGTGAAACCCCCTGCCACAATGAATAAACATCAAAAAAAAGATACCAGAAATACAAAAAATCAAAAAAGTACACCACCAAAAGTTAATAAATCTCAAACTCTAGATCCTATAGAACAAGAAGCCCTTGAAATGACTGACAAGGAATTTCGAGTGATAATTCTAAGGAAACTGAATGAGATACAAGAAAACTCAGCTAGACATCATGATGAAATGAGGAAAAGTATACAGGATCTGAAAGAGGAAATATACAAGGAAATCAATGTCCTGAAAAAAAATGTAGCAGAACTTGCAGAACTAAAGAAGTTATTCAGCGAAATAAAAACCACAACGGAGAGTTTAACCAGCAGGCTTGTCGAAGTTGAAGAGAGAACCTCTGAACTTGAAGATGGGCTATTTGAAATAACACAAGCAGACAAAAAGAAAGAAAAAAGAATCAAAGACATTGAAGAAAATCTGAGAGAGATATCAGACAACCTTAAGCGCTCAAATATCCGAGTCATGGGTATTCCAGAAGGGGAGGAAAATGGAGATTGCATTGAAAACATATTCAACAAAATAGTGGCAGAAAACTTCCCAGGTATAGGAAAAATCATAGATCTTCAGATCCAGGAAGCTCAACGATCTCCAAACGTATTCAACCCAAAAAGGCCTTCTCCAAGACATGTCATAGTCAAATTGGCAAAACTCAGAGACAAAGAGAGAATCTTAAAAGCTGCAAGAGAGAAGTGTCAAATCACCTATAAGGGAGCCCCAATCAGGTTAACATCAGACTTTTCATCACAAACCCTAAAAGCTAGAAAGGAATGGGATGATATTTTCAAAATACTAAAAGACAGAGATTGCCAGCCAAGAATACTCTAACCTGCAAGGCTATCCTTCCGAAATGAAGGACAAATAGTATATTTCTCAGACAAATAAAAACTGCGGGAGTTCACTACCACACGACCACCCTTACAAGAAATCCTCAAGGGAGTACTGGGTTTGGTTCCTGAAAAATAACTACCACTGCCATAAAAAGCCAAGAAAAATCAAAACCAACTAGTATAATAAAAATGGCATTCATGAAGAGAAAACAAGCTAACAAAAACACTATCTACAACCTAAGGAACCAACAAACACAGAAACCAAATAGTAAATCAGAAAGAAAGGAACAAAAGACACCTAAGACAACCAAACAACCAATAAGATGCTAGAAATAAATCAACACCTTTCAATAACAACTCTTAATGTAAAAGGCTTAAATTCCCCAATCAAAAAACACAGACTGGCTGACTGGATTAAAAAGGAGGACCCAACTATATGCTGCCTACAAGAGACCCACCTCACCCATAAAGATTCACACAGACTAAGAGTGAAAGGATGGAAAAAGATTTACCATGCAAACAGAAAAGAAAAACGAGCTGGAGTAGCTATTCTTATATCTGACAAAATAGACTTTAAACTAAAAACCATAAAAAGAGACAATGAGGGACATTACTTAATGATAAAAGGACTGATGCATCAAGAAGACATAATAATCATAAATATGTGCGCACCCAATGTTGGAGCAGCCAGATTTATAAAACAAACTCTATTAGACCTAAAGAAGGAAATAGACACTAATACCATAATAGCAGGGGACCTGAACACCCCACTGTCAATATTAGACAGATCATCTAGGCAAAGAATCAGTAGAGAAACACAAGATCTAAACAAGACTCTAGACCAATTGGAATTGGCAGATATCTACAGAACATTCCATCCAACAACCTCAGAATATTCATTCTTCTCATCAGCACATGGATCATTCTCCAGGATAGATCACATATTAGGTCACAAATCAAGTCTCAACAAATTCAAAAAAATTGGAATTATCCCATGTACTTTCTCAGACCAGAATGGATTAAAACTAGAAATTAATAACAAACGAAACTCTGGAAACTATACAAACACATGGAAATTAAACAGCATTCTACTTAATGACATATGGGTCCAAGAAGAAGCCAAGCAGGAAATCAAAAAATTTATTGAAACTAATGAAAATAATGATACATCATACCAAAACCTGTCGGATACTGCAAAAGCAGTATTAAGGGGGTAATTTATTGCATTAAATGCTCACCTCAGAAGAATGGAAAGATGGCAAGTGAACAACCTAACACTTCACCTTAAAGAACTAGAAAAACAAAAACTATCAAAACCCAAAGTTGGCAAATGGAAAGAAATCATTAAGATCATAGCAGAACTCAATGAAATTGAAACCCAAAAAACAACACAAAAGATCAATGAATCAAAAAGTTGGTTTTTTGAAAAGATAAATAAAATTGACAAACCATTAGCATGGCTAACAAAAAAAGAAGAGAGAAGATTCAAATAACAAAAATTAGAAATGAAAACGGCGATATTACAACTGATTCATCTGAAATACAAGGAATCATTCGAGACTATTATAAAAAACTATATGCCAACAAATTTGAAAATCTGGAGGAAATGGATAAATTTCTGGACACACACAAACTACTAAAACTGAACCATGAAGATGGAGAAAATTTGAACAGACCAATAACAATAAAGGAGATTGAAGCTGTTATCAGAAGGCTCCCAACAAAGAAAAGCCCAGGACCAGATGGATTCACAGCAGTATTTTACCAAACATTCAAAGAGGAATTGACACCGATTCCTTATAAACTATTCCAAAAGATAGAAACAGACGCAAATCTCCCAAACTCATTCTATGAAGCAAACATCATCCTGATACCAAAACCAGGTAAAGATATAACCAAAAAAGAAAACTACAGGCCGATATCCTTGATGAATATAGATGCAAAAATCCTCACTAAAATACGAGCAAACAGAACACAGCGACACATATGTAAAATTATCCACCACGATCAAGTGGGAGTCATCCAGGGATGCAAGGTTGGTTCAACATACGCAAATCAGTAAATGTGATACACTATATTAATAAACTCAAACACAAGGACCATATGATCATCTCTATAGATGCTGAAAAAGCATTTGATAAAATTCAGCACTCATTCATGACAAAGACCCTCTATAAGTTAGGTATAGAGGGAAAGAATCTCCACATAATTAAAGCCGTATATGACAAACCCACTGCCAATATCATCCTGAATGGGGAAAAGCTGCAAGCTTTTCCTTTAAGAACAGGCACTAGACAAGGATGCCCACTCTTACCACTCCTATTCAACATAGTGCGGGAAGTACTAGCCAGAGCAATCAGAGAAGAGAAGGAAATAAAGGGCATCCAGATTGGAAAAGATGAAGTCAAACTGTCCCTGTTTGCAGATGACATGATCCTATATATCAAACAGCCTAAAACCTCTACCAAAAAACTCTTGGAATTGATAAATGATTTCAGCACAGTAGCAGGATACAAAATCAACACACAAAAATCAGTAGCATTTCCTTTCTCCAATAGTGAACATGCAGAACGAGAAATCAAGTAAGCTTGCCCATTTACAATAGCCACCAAAAAAATAAAATACTTAGGAATTGAGTTAACCAAGGAGGTGAAAAATCTCTATAACGAGAACTACAAACCACTGCTGAGAGAAATTAGAGAGGATACAAGAAGATGGAAAGATATCCCATGCTCTTGGATTGGAAGAATCAACATGGTGAAAATGTCCATACTACTCAAAGTGATATACAAATTCAATGCAATCCCCATCAAAATTCCAAAGACATTTTTCTCAGAAATGGAAAGAACTATCCAGACATTTATATGGAATAATAAAAGACCACGCGTAGCTAAAGCAATGCTGAGCAAAAAAAATAAAGCTGGAGGCATAACACTACCTGATTTTAAGCTATACTACAAAGCTATAATAACCAAAACAGCATGGTACTGGCATAAAAACAGACACACTGATCAATGGAATAGAATAGAGAATCCAGAAATCAATCCACACACTTACTGCCATCTGATCTTTGACAAAGGCACCAAGCCTGTTCACTGGGAAAGGGACTGCCTCTTCAGCAAATGGTGCTGGCATAACTGGATATCCATATGCAGGAAAATGAAACTAGACCCATACCTCTCACCATATACTAAAATCAACTCAAAATGGATTAAGGATTTAAATATACATCCTGAAACAATAAAACTTCTTAAAGAAAACACAGGAGAAATACTTCAGGAAATAGGACTGGGCACAGACTTCATGAATACTACCCCAAAAGCACGGGCAACCAAAGGAAAAATAAACAAATGGGATTATATCAAACTAAAAAGCTTCTGCACAGCAAAAGAAACAATTAACAGAGTTAAAAGACAACCAACAGAGTGGGAGAAAATATTTGCAAAATATACATCTGACAAAGGATTAATATCCCGAATATATAAGGAACTCAAACAACTTTACAAGAAAAAAACAAGCAACCCAATTAAAAAATGGGCAAAAGAGCTAAGTAGGCATTTCTCTAAGGAAGATATACAAATGGCCAACAGACATATGAAAAAATGCTCAACATCACTCAGCGTCCGGGAAATGCAAATCAAAACCACACTGAGATACCATCTAACCCCAGTTAGGATGGCTAAAATCCAAAAGACTCTGAACAATAAATGCTGGCGAGGTTGCGGAGAAAAAGGAACTCTCATACATTGTTGGTGGGACTGCAAAATGGTGCAGCCTCTATGGAAAATGGTATGGAGGTTCCTCAAACAATTGCAGATAGATCTACCATACGACCCAGCTATCCCACTGCTGGGAATATACCCAGAGGAATGGAAATCATCAAGTCGAAGGTATACCTGTTCCCCAATGTTCATCGCAGCACTCTTTACAATAGCCAAGAGTTGGAACCAGCCCAAATGTCCATCATCAGATGAGTGGATACGGAAAATGTGGTACATCTACACAATGGAATACTACTCAGCTATAAAAACGAATGAAATACTGCCATTTGCAACAACATGGATGGACCTTGAGAGAATTATATTAAGTGAAACGAGTCAGGCACAGAAAGAGAAATACCACATGTTCTCACTTATTGGTGGGAGCTAAAAATTAATATATAAATTCACACACACACACACACACACACACACACACACACACAAAAAAAAACGGGGGGGGAGGGAAGAAGATATAACAACCACAATTACTTGAAGTTGATACGACAAGCAAACAGAAAGGACATTGTTGGGTGGGAGGAGGAGAGGGAGGAGAGGGAGGAGGGAGGGAGGTTTTGGTAAGGGGCAACAATAATCAACCACAATGTACATCGACAAAATAAAATTAAAAAAAAAAAACAGTCAATGTCATAAAAAACAAGGAAAATTTGAGAAATTGTCACAGCCAATAGGAGTCGAAGAAGACATGACAGCTGGATGTAACGTGGTATCCTGGGGAAGAAAAGTACATTTGGTAAAAAACTAAGTGTTGACTTTGTTTAACAATAAAGTATCAATATTGGTTCATTAACTGTAACAAATGTACTAATATAAAATATCAACAACAGGGAAATCTGGGTATGGGGTATATGGGAACTCTACTGCTTTTCAACTTTGTTGGAGATCTAAAACTACAATAAAAAATAAAATTTATTTTTTAAAAACTGTATTCTATGTCTAAAGAATTGAATCTGTTACACTGAAGGCATAGTGACTATCAAAACTACATCAGAAATTAAACTGTTGTTCTTACAGCAGCCACCCTGTCACTGTCTGAAGCTCTTAAATGTTTCGTCCTAATACATTGCTATTGTGCTACCCTCTTAGTGCTGCTGTGATTCTTCTCCCTCATTCCCTTCCACCATGTAGTCCAGAGAGTGAAACAGTCTCAGTAGCAAACAGAAAATTTCAATTCTTCAGATATTCATTGGGCACCCAGTTTGTGCACTGCTCTGTTCTGGGAATACAATAATGTAAGTCACAGTCCTTGCCATCAAATGGGATTTATATCAAACTAAAAAGTTTCTGTCCAGCAAAATAAACAGTTAACAAATCGAAGAGACAACCTACAGAATGGGAGAAATATTTGAAAACTATGCATCTGACAAGGGATCAATATCCAGAATAGACAAGGAACCCAAACAACTTAACAGTAAAAAAACAAGTAACCCAATTTAAAAATGTGCAAAGGAGCTGAATAGGCATTCCTCAAAGGAAGATGTACAAGTGGCCAACAGACACATGGAAAAATGCTCAACGTCGCTAAGCACCAGGGAAATGCATATCAAACCCATATTGAGATATCACCTCAGGCCAGTTAGACTGGCTAGTATCAAAAAGACAGAGAATAACAAATGCTGGTGAGGATGCAGAGAAAGGGGAATCCTCCTACACTGTTGGTGGGATCAGTGCAGCCATCATGGAAAACAGTATGGAGTTTCCTCAAACAATTACAGATAGAACTGCCATACAATCCAGCAATCCCACTGCTGGGTACATTCTCAAAGGAATGAAAATCATCATCTTGAAGGGATACCTGCACTCCCGTGTTTATCACACCTCTGTTTACAATAGCTAAGAATTAGAACCAATGTACATGTCCATTGATGGACGACTGGATAAGGACAATGTGGCATATATACACAATGGAATACTACTCAGCCATAAAAAGGAATGAAATTCTGCCATTTGCAGCAACATGGATGAACTTAGAGAAAATTGTGTTAAGTGAAATAAGCCACGCACAGAAAGAGAAATACCACATGTCTTCACTCATAAGTGGGAGCTGAAAAGAAAGAAAGATACAACAATCACAATAATTCATTTAACTTTCATAAGGACAGAACAGAACTGAGGACGCCAGAGTTGGGAAAGGGGATGGGGGAGGGCAGATTATGGAGAAATTGGTAAAGGGCCACGAGAAATGTTTATACTGTGTAGTGATAAAATAAAACAAAATAATGAATTTTTAAAAAACAAAGTTTCAGTGGAACACAGTTATAGCCATCAGTTATTCGTTATCTAAAGCTACATTTATGCTACAACAGCAGAATTCAGTAGTTGCAGATGGTCTGCAAAGCTTAAAGTATTTACAATTTGGTCCTTTACAGAAAAAGATTGCTGACCCTTGATCTAGACCAGCACCGTCCAATAGAAATATAGTGCAAGTTACATATGTAATTTCAGATTTTCTAATAGCCGTATTTTAAAACATGAAAAGAAACAGGTGAAATCAATTTTAATGTTTTATTTAACCTCTATCCAAAATTTTATTTAAATATATAGTCAGTATAAAAATTAATAAAATATTTTACGTTCTTTTTCCATACTGAATTTTCAAAATCCAGTGTGTACTTTATACTTATAGCACATCTCAGTTTAGACTAGCTGCATTGCAGGTGCTCAACAGCCACATGTGGCTAGTGGTTACTGTATTGGACCAAACAGGTCTGGACTCTGAGACGCCACCCCAAAGAGTGAGACCAGCTGCAGATCTTGGTCCAGAGGTCAGCCTCGATAGGCCCTCAGGCTACAGGGGACCAGTTGTTCTATAGCTGACATCCCAGTGCTGTGGAAGCCCGTTTGCTCTAAATCCAGCCTCAGGGCTCTTTGCTCTTTTCTTTAGATAATGGCAC
The DNA here is from genome assembly GCF_027409185.1 of Cynocephalus volans. NCBI lineage: Eukaryota > Metazoa > Chordata > Mammalia > Dermoptera > Cynocephalidae > Cynocephalus > Cynocephalus volans. Next base: position 107,136,734 of record NC_084460.1, on the reverse strand, counting down.
AGCATAAAAAAGACAAGTTTACTTTTCTGGTTGCAAAATGTGCCAACCTCCCTGGGTATGTGCTGAGCCTGCACTTTAGGAATTAGTCATCCTCAGAGTACCCTGCATGGCTTATGGTGGTTCAGCTCTTCTGATTCTGGGTCCCTTCTTTGGTGGTTAAAATCATCCAGGAGACAGGTGTCAGAGTCAGTATGACAAAGAAAAGGCTACCCACTTCCCCTGACCCACCAGAGGCGGAGGGATGTCCCACTAGAAGTAGGGCCAGAGGAAGTGTATTGAGCTGAATGCGGGCCTTTGTGTAACTCACAGACTTCCTTGTCTTGTTTCCTGTTTTCCTGAGCCTTGTCACGGAGCATGTAGTTGGTTAAGGGAACATCCGTAAGCTCCATCTTTCCTCTGGCATTTCCTCCGTTTCTTGTTTCCTATTTATATAGAGAGAAGGGGTCACACAGAACAAAATTTTAAGTGTGTATCCCTTTTATTGCAGGTGCTTCGTGATTCCCTAGATCCTGCCTCAGAATTTAACCAGTTCTTTCCCCTAGAACACTTCAAATCTTTTCTCCATCTGGGCTCTTATTCAGGGTACCTTTCTTATTTTGGAATCCTCCTGTTTTGTACATTGGCCTGATGCCCTTCATCCGTGTCCTGTGGCATCCTTTCCTACTCTTAATAGACATGGCTTAGTGAACACTGATCCACTCAACCAACATTTACTGAGCACTACCTGTGCCACACAGTGTTCCAGGTACTGGAGATACCGTAAGTGGTCATTGCCCTCAAGAGTCTCAAGTGGGAGACGCAGACTCTTAGGAACCCAGTTCTGGAGTGTGGCAAGATGTGCAGTGACTTGCATAAGGATGCCCAGAGCAGGGTCACCAGAGGGAGGCAGTGGTGGGGGAGTGGGGAACCTGGGAGAAGGAGAATCCTTCATGTCCTCAGGCTCAGCTCAGAGAGACATATTCATTGTGATTTGCTTTTGTTACTGCAGGCCAAAGCCCAGAAAGTCCTGCAGAAGCTGAGCGATGTGCAAGAAATATTTCACAGGAGACAAGTGAGTCTGATGAAACTGGCAGCCAAGCAGACTCGCCCAGTGCAACCCGTGGCCCCCCATCCTGAGTCTTCTCCAAAATGGGTGTCACCGAAAACCAGCCAGCCCTGCGCCTTGGGTAGGTTATTTGGGGGAAGGAAGTTTTGTGGCTTTGTGTTTCATCAGCACCCATCAGGGTTGAGACTGTGATTGAGATGGATAATGGTCATGGTTTTGACAGATGTTATTTAAAACAAACTATAAATATGGCATAGTGCAGACATTGATGAGTTATAAACATTTAGATAACACTAAGTGCCTGTTTACAGGAGAAGCTCACAGTCTAGTAAAGGAATAATACAAATGCACAAATAACATTAGCATAAAATAAACTCCATTAAGGGCCTTTAAAAGGCTGATAATTTATTAGCAATGGAGTGGTAAAATTGGTTCTTCAGAAAGATTTTTTTTAAAAAAGTCCTTCTACCAATCCCACATGGTCTTGATTATTTTAGCTTATTAGTAAGCCTTAAGATCAGATAATATAAGTGTTTCACCTTGTTATTTTTCAAGATTGTTTTGGCTATTTTAGGTCCTTTTCAGTTCCATATAAATTTTAGAAACAACTTTCATTTTCTGTTGGGATTATGATTGGAATTGCATTGAATATATGGATCAATTTGGGGAGGACTATTATTTTACCAATACTGAATCTTACAATTCATGAATGCTATAACTCTCCACATATAGGCCATCTTTAATTTCTCTCAACAATGTAGTAGTTTTGAATGTAAGGATCTTAGGCATTTCATGTTTTTTTTTAACCCTACAGTAAACAGGATTTACTATATAAAGCTAATAATAAGAATATATTTAGGTATAGAAATACAATTATGTCATCTGTAAATAGGGATAATTTTACTTCTGTTTCAATCTTTATGCTTTTTTCCGCCTTGTGTTATAATGGCTGGGACCTCCAGCCAGTACAATACCAAACAGAAGTGGTGAGAGGAGACTTCCTTGTTGGGGAAAGAGTTCATGTTTTGCCCTTAAGTTTGATGTTAGCTGTAGGTTTTTCACAGATACCTTTTATCAGATCGAGGAAATTTCCTTCTATTCCTAGTTTTTTGAGAGTTTTTATCCTGAATGATTGTTGAATTTTTCAGATGTTCTTTTTGGTACATATATTGAGATGATCATATGGTTTTTCTCCTTTATTTGTTAATATGGTCGATTATAATGATTTATTTTCAAATGTTAAAACAACAGTACGTTTCTGGTATAGACTGCTCTTGGAAATGATGTATAGATCATTTGTTGCATCATGTATTGTGAAGCTCTGTTATTAAGCACATACACATTCATAATTTTTATGTCGTCCAGACATATTAGCCCTTTCATAATTATGAAATGTCTTTTCTTCCCTCCTTATTTCTAATAATACTCTTTGTCTTTTTTGTCTGATATTAATGTAGCAGCCATTCCAGCTTTCTTGTGCTTAGTGTTGGTATGATGTATCTTTTCCATTCTTCTCTCTTTGTATTCAAATTATATTTCTGGTAGGCAGCATATAGTTGGTCTTAGGTTTTTCAATAATTCTGTTCATCTCTGCCTTGTAATTCGAGTGTTTAGTCCATTTTCATATAATGTAATGATTGATATAGTCGGATTTAGCTATTTTGTTACTTCTTGTCTATTTGTCTCAGGTGTTTTTTATTCCTCCTTTCCTGCCTTCTTTTGGGTTAGCAAATGTTTTTTAGCATTTGGTTTTAATTCCTCTGCTGGCTTGTTAGCATGCCTCTTTGCGTTGTCACCCCCCATCCCCCATGTTTCCCTAGGGATTATCATACACATCCCTTTATCACAATTGAATTTGAGTTAGTATCATACCACTTTATGCGAAATATAGGAAATTTGCAAGTTTCATATGCCCCCCACCCATCCTCTGTGCTACTCCTATCATAAATATTACATGTATGTATGTTAAATCCCCCACTATGGTATTATAATTTTTGCTTTAAATAATCATATCTTTTAAAGAAATTAAGAGAAAAGAAGAAAAATATATGCATATGAGAGTACTTTAAAAAGTTTGTGGAAAGATTCATATTATCTTTTAATTGTTTTTCCATGAACTTTTTGAAATACCCTCATGTATCATCTTTTATATTTACCTTCTTGTTCACCATTTCTGGTGTTCTTTATTCCTTATTATAGATCTGAATTACCATATTGTGTCATTTCTCTTCAGGGTAAAGAACTTCAGTTAGCATTTCTTGTTGGGAAATCTGTTGACAACAAATTCTTTCAGTATTTGATCATCTGAAAAGTATGGGGTCTTTTGGTGATTCCCCTCTTAGTACGATTTACAGTCCCCTGTCTCCATCACTTTTTGGAAGTAAGCCTTGATAATAGTTTAGTGCATTTCTTTCCTGAATTTTTCTATGCAAAGACACTCTCTTCACAAAGAAATGATTAAGTTTTGCAATGATGGATAGTCTAATTACCCTGAATAGATCAGTACACATTGTATACATGTATTGAAATATAATTCTATACCCCGTAAGTATGCACAATAATGTTTCAATAATTTTTTTTAAAAGACTGTCATACACGTGCACACTTAGACACCCTTAGCACACACACCAGAGACACGCACACTCACATGGAGAGTGTTCTTAGTTGGCTGGAAACAGAACTTGGTTCTTTCCTCAGACTAAACTATGTTCACTTCTGTGACCTGGCCTCACTCATGGTTTCGAGGCATGTCTGTTTGTTCTGAGTAAATAAAGCAGGAATGATAACTTGTTCCTCAGCTTTTCAAACACAAGATTTCGTAAGAGATAATGCTTCTTCTCAGGGCAAACAGATCTTTAAACAGGTTTTTATTGACCTGGGTTAGGCAACTAGCTCATTTTGGGCAATGGTCCTACACTCCTATTCTTGGAGGGTAACTACTGAGTGTGCACACAGGTGGGTCACTAACAGGATTTTCAAATGCATTTGTCTGATCCCTTAGCAGCTGAGTCCGTGCCAAGATAAACAATGGCATTTCACAGTATAAGGAAGGTGGGTGGAGGAGGTTAAAGATGAGAGTGGTAATCTCAGCTCTGACTCTTGTTAGCTGGGTACCTTGGGTACACAATGTTTAATGTCTCTGAAGTTCATAAGGAATGTGAAAAAAACTTTTTAATGCCATGTGGCTATAATGATAGCTAAAATATATTGAGCACTTACCATAATCTACACACTTTGTGCATATTAACTCATTAAAAGCCTTATAACAAGCCGATAACTGTAAGCTTTCTCTTTATTCCCCACTTTAAAAATGAGGAAGCTCAGGCACAGAGATTACTCTGATAATGTGCGTCTCATGCATGGAAGAGCAAGATTTGAATGCTGGCTTCTGTGGCCCTGCCTGTTTAACCACTTCACTCTACTTACAGCATCAAAGACAAGTACTTCTCAGCCATAGGTGTCACTAGTTGTAGCCCATACATTTCTATTATCAGTTATTGTGCCTGGAATCCCTCATTTCACAGAGATCCTACAGAAAGTGAGGTGCCCAAAGCATTGTCCATTATTAAGAAGTACCTTCAGTGATCATATAACCTGGGGCAGCAAACAGTGAACTTTACTGTAGATTTCTACATAACATCTATGAAAAACCCATAGAAAGCCCAAGCTGCTTCCAGTCGCTTTACAGAATCTGAGGGCTTGGAGGGGCCTCTGGAGGGCAGATGGTCAACCTTTATCACGTTTACCAGAGATAAGAATCAGGGTGATATATTGGTGGTGATAGATAGCACTTTGGCCATGGGACCTAGAAATGTTCAAATCCTGCCTCGAGTTAATCACGTGTATCCTGTGAGTTTCCCAAGGGAGAAGTACACACAAAGGTGGTGATGGTGACAAATAAGATCTCAAAGTACCGCTTACCTATTAGCCTTGTAGCTGTCACCCCTGATACTGAGTAAAGCTGGTAAAGTGAGTTAGGAAGCCTCAAGGCCTAACCAGGGCTTCTCCTCCCCAAGTCCCAGATGGAGCCATGGAGCCTGAAGAAAGGATATCCCCCAGGTGTCTGAAGGCACTGTGGGAAGGAGAGAGGGGTGGTAGAGTGACGGGAAGAGAACAAGAACAAGACAGTCTGATTCCCTCCTCAGTCAGCTAACTGAGTCTGTCACAGTCACCTCATCCACTAATAAACGTGGCTCCATCAGTTTTAAATCCATTACGTGATTCTATTAGCAACACTCCTTCTTCTGGCCAGGGCAGGCAGGGAATCCCCTTATAATGTAAGCGCAGTATGATTGTGTGTGTGTGTGTGTGTGTGTAAGAGAGTGCATAAATAAATGTAAGATTTTAGTATTTTTCAAATTTTCTACCATAAGCACAAATTAGTTACCTTTATAATGGAAAGACATATTCAATAAAATGTGGTTCCTAGAACATAATCTAGTCCTGTAATCCAAGAACAACATCAAGTGCAAGATTACGGAGTACAAGTGATGCATGCTAAAGCTGCAGTGCACGAAAGAAGCCATGAAGTTTGTAACAGGGAAGACTTCACGAAGAAGGTGGCCTTTTAGCTGGGCCTTGAAAGTAGGAATGATGGAAACCCTGTTGTTCTTGTCACATTATATTTACTGACTCGTTGTGGTTTGATGTTTCATGTGGTGTTGGGTGTGACTTTTGTCTCTTTGGCTCAAATGTCAAGTCCTGGAGTTAAGGACTCTGTTTCTCTTCTGCATCTCTTCTTCACCTCCAATTTCATCCCTACCTAGGAAAGCACCGCAGCAGCTCAGTGAAGCTTTGCTAGTCAATCACGTCAACACGGTCCAGCTACGGTCCAAGTCAGGCAGAGTACTCTGCAATATAACCAATTTAATGTCAGGTTTTCTTTTTCCCTCTAGCTCCTCCTCAGAGAACATCTGAGGCACCTTATACAGAGACAGATTTGAACTCCCTAGAGAAGGAAGATGATGAGACTAAATTTGAAGTCAAGGTAAAATCACTTTTCTTTTGCTGATGGAAATTTCTGACATAATTATCCATAAATCAACAATTGTGTTCCCCTTTTGTACACCTGTCATCAACTCCAGAAGATGTGCCCATAAAGGCACCTAGCACAGAGCTGAGCTTTGTAGAATTTGTTCCCTTTCTTCCTTTTCTTTCTTCTTAATTGGAACTAGAAATGAAAACTGAGTGGTCATGTATATGATTGTTTGTAGATACTTTTTTATTGAAGGAAAAGTCATTTTATTCATTCCTATAATCTGACTTCATATTCTAAATTGATAGAACAGTATGTGGTTCACATATAAAAAAGAACATGACAAAATCGCATAGAGTTACATACACACACACAAGTGCATGAAGAACTGGTGAAGTTTGAATAAGCTCTGTGGATTGTGGCAATGTCAATTTTTTGGTTTTGTTATTATACTATAGTTGCATAAGATGTGAACATTGGAGGAGTTTGGGGGAGGGTACATGGGACTTCCCTGTACATTTCTTTGCAACCTCATGCAACTCTACATAATTATTTCAAAATAAAAGTAAAAGAAAGAAAAGCATAAGTTGTAAAATCAGGCAGACCTTAGTTTAAGCAACATAATCTCTCTAAACCTCAGTTTCCTGTCTGTAAAAATGGTAGAAACAAGTTACCTCTTGAAACTGTGTTGAGCATAAAATGAAAGTTTTGAAAATCATCAAGTACTTTTTAAAGTAACATTATATTTAGAAACTCAAGTAAAATGAATTGTGAATATATGTTCCTGTATAGCAACCTCAGAAGGAGTTTCCTTTCCCCTTCCTCACTGAAAATTAAATATCTGACTGGTTGATGGTTCTGAAAGCAGAGGACAGTAGATCATGGGCTCAAATGAACTTCAGCAACAGTTTTGTTCCACTATCAATCCCTAATGTATCTGAATATAGGACCCCTCAGGAACTCCACTGACCATTAAGGAGTCAGGCAGAAAGTAAGTCTTAGGCTTTTCTTCCTGGAGGCAGAAACAGTGTGGGAACTAGAGTTGTCACATACTTTTCTTACAGAGAGAAAGTTTCATTCCTCTGCCAATTTTGTTTAGTCACCCTTCTGTATTCTGGGCAGTTTAGGATGTTACCATTAGCGTTTCCAAATCCCTCATGGTTGGAGGAATTACATCACCACGTCTACCTGAGGTAGGAGACAGTTTGCCCTTTTATACTGTCTTGATCAGCCATTTAAAAAAGCAAACAGCAAATTTTTGAAATGGGTAAACATAATGGAACTTCCCCTGATTTGACACTCATGAATTCTGTGGAATCCTTAAGTGATATTAAAAGGGTTTAACTGTGGTCATCTTCAAAAGTGAACATTAGCTGTCCTTTTCTGCAGCCTTAACTTCTGAGAGAATGTCGTCTCTGAAACTGAGGACTGTGTCACGAGCACAGAGCCCAGATTTGTCTCCTGAACTCATTGACCCATGATGTGATTTGAACTCACTTCATATCTCTGTGACTTACTTTGCCCATCTTCAGACAAAATGGTTATGACCTGCACACTTTATAAAGATGCCATGAGAGTTTTAGGTACATGTAAGTTCTCATATAAAAGAATCCAAATTAAAGTGAGTTTTTTCAATAATTGTGAATAATAAATACAAGTGTTATTGTTTCATTTGTTGTAAAAGAAAAAAGTAGACAATGCAGGAGCAGGGATGGGGTAGAATCAGAGGCCTATAGGCTTGTAAAGTGTTGAGAAGAATCCAAGAAGCTCTAGCCACAGGACTTTGGGTTTCTTCCCTCTTCTGCTATGTTGTTGATTTAATTTATACTCCAGGTCCATCCTGCTAAGATGCTATCCCCCTGTGTTTGGCAGGTCACCAACCGTATGGGTACTGTTCAGCAAGCACTAGTACATGTTAAAATCGTCCTTCTGTGTTTTAGTGGTTTTTTCCCTCACCGTTGACACGTTAATGTAATTGATGAAGAGCTTTTCCCACAGCAACATGTATGTGAATAGTCAAGGTGGGGGAGGAGGCAGGCTAGGAACAGAGGCTGGTCAGACCTCTGCTTATGAAGACCTAGGCTATGAGAAGAAATGTAAGCAGAACTCCTAATGTCACGAACAACATGAGCAGGGAGAAAGTAGATTTGTACTCAAAAATCCCTCAATCCTCGACTTAGAAATGAATTTAGGACCAATAAACGCAATTAGTATTTCACAAGTTGGGTAATATAATCAGGGAAATTATCATTCCAAAATATGTAAGAAAAGCAGTAAGAAAAAGGTAGGTTAGAGAAAGAGGTTTCGATTCATGTCTGTGTGGATTATTCAAAGGGGGACAAGGCGGCCAACTAACATCAAGAACAATCATTGCTGCTTGTGTTTCGTGGCCACTGCCCAGGGGATGGTGAGAGCATGTGTCTGACTCAGGTGGCAATTCTGATATCCTTTTGGCCTTAGGCCTAGAACTTAGAGATGAAATGAAATCCCAGCCAGTTTAGTAGCATGAATCATAACATTGTGATAAATGCCACCCCTTGCCCTCAACAGTAAATAGTCAGAGAAAAAAAAATAGCTAGAACCAAAACCATTCACAATTGCTACTCAAGTCACTGATGTTCACTACCTGCAACTAAAATCATGACGTGATTTGATCATCATGAGAGAAGTAATTCCAAAGAAAGCCAATTCTCAGGAACTTGACAACCTAAACTCGACACTGGCTGACACTCTCCTTGGGCCGTCTGGTGACGGTGCTGCCACATGCTGGGCTCACTGACGTCATCTGGGAAAGCCCAGCGGTGGCGGAGATTCACTGTGGCTGTTGGCAGTAGTGGTGTGGCTGTTTCCTGTTCTTCACGTCTCCAACTGGAAGCTGAAAGCGTGACTCACGGAGCTGCTCTCCCTGGCTGCTCACGTCACAGCCTCTTTGCAAGCTGGAAAGAAGCCACAGGCGAGAATTTCTTTTTTCCCAAATGTGGACTCACAGGATAAAGGAAGAGCTAACAGTGTTCCTGAGAACCTGCTAAAGTAGCAGAGGCCTTTTCAGGCTTCTGAGCAAATAGACACCCTAATACTTTTTTTTTTTTTTTTTTTAAAAGCAAGGTCTAGAATGGAGAAGTGAGAGGAGGGTTGCTAACACTGATCAAGGGCCAGTCACTGTAGTGGGTGCTGTGTGTACCTGATTTCATCTCCAGTCCCCAGTACCTTGTGAGGACATAATGTTTCCCCTGTTGTCAGCGTGCTGGTGAGGCTCTGAGAAGTTGAGTTTCCTCGAGGGTCATACAACTAGTAAATGGTGGAGCTGGGATCTGAAACTAGCAGTTTATTAATCTAGCCATTTACTTATCGACCTAACTTACCTGCATGATTATTTACTTAATCTATCTAACTACCAGTTTACTTAATATCTAGTACCCTAAATTTACTAAATTTGCAAAATGGGCGTAAAGAATAGCAACTTCACAGGTGGTTGATTAAATGAGAAATACGTGGAGAGCGCCTAGCACAATGCCTGACACAGAGCAGGTTCTTAGTGAATTTTAGTCCCTCATTTAACCTTACGTTTATAGGCAGAATGTTCTGTGTAAAAGATGAGAGGAAGCTGAAGGAAGGTCACATGCACGCCTTAAATGGGATTCTCCTAATTTTGAATATGTACCTTTTTGCCAAATAATAACAGACCAGGGGCCAGATTCAGTTCCTTGTCTTCTCACTGCTTTGAATCCCAAAAGCTTTCTGATTCTCAACACCAGAACTATATGAACTATAAGCACATTTCAGTGCTCACCTTATGATATCTGAGACCCCAAGAGGAGATTCAGGGACTCCACCACATCCTTGAGGCAGCCCCTAACCAAGCTCTCTGACGACTTTCCAGAATGAAGATTCTCGAGGTTTCCTGTGTACGGCAGCCCTGAGATGCTTATGAGTAATGCAGATTCCTAGGCCCCACCCTCAGAGATTCTGATTAAGGAGGTCTAGGGTAAGGCCCAAGAATCTGAATTTTTAACTTGCATGTTTGATAACAAGAATGCAGGTGGTACAAAGACAACATTTTTGTAACATTGTCCTAGAGGCTTCATTTGTAGGCCATGAGGATTTGGGATAAAGGAGACTCATTAAGTTGGATGTGGATATCTCAGGCCAATACAGGGTCTAAAATTTAGGGGAGTGAAGTGGTGATTATATTAAGCTATGAGAATGTATTTTTCACTGAGGGGATTGAATAAGAAAAAGGAGAGAATAATGTTAAGATCACTGTTGACCTTGATCTTTGACCAGTAAAAAATTGACATGACTAAAATATGTGATAGATCCAATTTGGGCAGCTTATTCAGCTCAATTGAATATAATATATATAATATATTATATATATTATATATATAATAAATATAATATATTATATATATTATATATATAATAACAGACCAGGGGCCAAATTCAGTTCCTTCCTATATATATTATATATATAATGTATAATATATTATATGTATATTATATATATATATAAGGGCAGTTGCTCTGGCTCATGTGAAAACAATTCTATTATTGGGCTTAAACTTAGAAAACTTGCAAATTTCATGAGGGAAACAACATATTTCTAATAATTTATAACACAAGGTAGAATGACAAATCTGCAGTACTCTGAGGGCAGAAGAGGGAGCAGTTTATAACAAGGATATTGGGAATGGCTTACAAAGGAGGTAGCATTTGAACTCTACAGAATGAATGCAACTTTGGAAAGTGGGTAAGACAGAGAAGGGCATTCCAGGATGGGGAAGGGTTTACAGTCTCAGAAGCCTAAAGGGGCATAGGCTGTTTTGGGAATGGTTTGAGAATGCTGGGAAGACAGACCAGAGACAGGTGACTGAAGGCCTTGGTTGTGGATTGTTGACAGGAGGAGAGCACCTGTGTATTGGAAAGATAACTCTGGTAGATAATGAAGCGTGGATTAGATGAAGGCAGGCAAGCTGTCCGACTGGCAGTAGTTGTCACAGTCTAGGTGAGACTTCAGTGGTGAGAACTTACTAGTGGCAGTAACAAAAAGGGTTTGGGCAGAAATCATATCTATTGGCCCAGATGTTCTTCCCGGTGCTTGGAACACAGTAGACTCTCAGAGAAAGTTTGATGAAGGAAGGAGTAGATCAAGGCAGAGAAGATAAAGGAAAAGGTTAAATAGGGAAGGAAAGGAAGATATTGAAGATATCTTTGAGGTTTCCATCTTGGATTTCTTATGGGATGAATTTGTTGGCCCAGATAAAGTACTCAGTAGGAGCAGTAGGAAGTAAGGACTTACGAATGCTCAGTCCAGCTTTGGGGAGTCTCGTAAATCTGTAACAGCAGCCTCCATCCTCTGTTTCTGTCAGTGGGGCTAAAGCCACCCTGGAGGCTGCATCCCTCCTCACTTCAGTGACAGTAGGCCAGTCAACCCATTGACCTTGTAGCTATGTGGAAATTTTTTGTGAACTAGCTTAGGGACCAAATTTGCTGAGCCAAAGATTGGCATGATAAAGCACTTATCAGATTTATTATTGCATTTGTGTTAAGATTTACAGACATAAAAATTAAATTTACATTGATTGTGTGCATTGAGGTTAAAATCACATGAAATCAAACCACCTGAGAAAACTCAGGATGTATAGGCAACTTCTTTTCCATGGCTCGCTTATTCTTTAGATTTTCTTGGTTTGGGAATGGGAAAAGGTACCATGTAACATATTCCTCACTTTCTGATATTTTAAACAGGATTACAGACATGCAATTCATTGTTAAAACAATGTTTGCAGTCAGTTTAAGAAGACATTTATCCCATAAACAAAATATAGAGTATTAGTCCAGCCTATAAAAGCCAATTTAACCAGTTCGAAAATTGAACTAATAACTAACAACACTAGCTGGGAAATTCAAGATCTTAGATGAAAGAGACCCTGGGAAATTTTTGAAATTGGTGGAGTTTGCATTTGGGACCCGTCCCCTTATCTTTCTGTAATCATTTCCCATTTCCTCAAGCCTGCCCTTCCTGTCCAAAGGGCTTCTTCAGTCTATAAAATGTTTAATAACCTTCCTCTCACCTCCCTTCCCTCTTGGAAGCTCCTTCCCAATGAAGCTGATCTGGGCTAGAGGTAGGAGACCATCTGAACAAGCTAGTTTGTAGCAATGCACAGTAACGGGTAATCCACAGCCCCTTAACTCTCCTGGAAATACTTGCCATTTTAAAAAGTGACTGACTGTCCAATTACACAAAGGAGTCTTTAAGCAGTGGCTTTAGCAGGCAACGAAAATGAAAAATAGGAAAAGAAGGGCTGGAAAGGGCCAGGGGGATGACACAAACTAGGCAGATCAGAGAGGGTGGATTCTCTGGGTGATTCCTGCTTTTCAGAAGTTCTTCCTATGAGAACTCACTGAGTCTCAAAACAAACAAACAAACAAACAAACAACAAACAAACAACAAAAAAAACCCGCAGCACTTCCAGCAATGTAGAGAAGGCAGGGCCACCCGTTCCGGAGGCTCAGAGGTTTTCTTTCCCGTGATTTTCCCTATACCCCATTTGGTAGAGATAATTCTGTTAATTATTCAGTGTTTCTTACTTAACATACCTCTTTGGTTTACTTGTCATTTTCATAATTAATTTACATAATTAATTAATGTAATTTACAAGACCAGAAAATGCCTAACTTTTAACATTTCATGATCACTCTTTATACTTTAAATAGGAGGGTGGTATAGCCCCTTGATATCTGCCTTACCTTTTCTCTCTCAAAATTAGGTCTAATGGCTCCTCTTTTTAAAAAATGTGATAATGTAGTAAATAATACTTTCACCTGAAATTATCAGATACCGTTGCTTTAAAAGAGTTGGAACTGAAATTGCTTTCCACACATTCCTAAAAATCATAAAGTGAAATCATTTAACTTCAGGGAAAAACTAATTTGATTCTATTTAAAGGTTGCTATCTTCCCTTTAGGGAAGAAAAATCAATTGAAATTTAGCTCTTGATACCTTTTGAAATATAAGTTTTAAAAAGATTTATATATTCTTCAAAGAAATGAAATACAATTTTTTTACAAAATTCCTTCAGGCTAGAAACTTGGCCTATTTTTCCATTTGGAAAGCATGTATTTCTTCAAAATATAGTGGTGACAGAACACTTAGGTTATATTAGCTTGTTGAGAAGACATAAGAAGTCAGCACTCAAGTGCTACTGGAGAACCTGAGTGTTGGTTCATCACTTCGAAACTGAAGGGAAGCTGGGGTGGAGATGGGGGGAAGCAGAGCGATGTTGGGCCCTGGGCAGTCCCTAACCTCCCTGTCTTCGTGGCCACCCTTTTTCTTCAGGATAAAATGACTGTAAAGGAGAGGGCCGGCCCCCTTGATTGGCTTTCCATGAGGCGGCTTATGAGTTGGTTCCCTTTTACAGTGCCAGCTGGCTGAGAAACCTCCCCTCCTCAGGTGTACCCTGGGGGCAACGCTAAGTCAGAGTGACTGACTGGAAACAGGATATGATTTCAGGAAACTATTCTTGCCCTACTTTGAAGGAGTATCATTTTATAATTCAGTGAAGGCTCCTAAGGAAGCCCTAACAAAGAAATATAGCCGTAATTGGTGGATTGGTCTATGGTCAGTTTTCTTGGTTCACTACTGTATTTGAATAAAAGAAGCAGATATGCAAGCTTTTACTTGAATATGCCCTCTTCCTCCTTGAGCTTTCCAGGAAGGGTAATGTAAAATTTTCCCGAAAGTACTTTGGCAATAGCATCTACCTTGGTATTTTGTATTATAAGCAAAGGGACATTTCATAACCAAATCACACATTTCCCTTATTTTACCCAGAAGAGAATGGATGTCCAGGGAGATTGAGTGACTTGGCAAACAAACATCTCCTAGCTAGTGAGAAATATGGGTCCGTATCATGCATGAGCAAGTTGCTATTGCCCAGTACTTCCTGAGGGTCAGGCAGTGTACTTTACATAACCTCCTTTAATCTGCACAAGGTAGATATTAAAGAGCCAGCCATACATGCCATTTATTGAGCCCTTCTTTGTTCCAAGTGTTTTAATATATTATCTCTATCATCAACCCTCTGATGTAATTATTCCTATTTTACAAATGAGATAACTAAGGTGCAAAAGCCTTGTCCAAGTCTACTTTAAAATAAAAAGCCAGCAATTCTCATCAAGGGCTGCCCCTTACACCCAATTTGTGTTCTTTTGATGCTATAAGAGGTTTTCAAATTACAGGTCACAATGATGATAGTAAACTCAGTTTGGTGGGTTCACTAGCATTTAAAAATAAATAAATAAAAAGAACAGAATGAAAAGGGTAGCAGAATTTAAAAACAAAGTGTATCACATCAGTTACAATATAACAAAAAAAAGTTTTTCGTGTGTGTGTGTGTGTGTGTGTGTGTGTGTGTGTGTGTGTGTGTGTGTGTGTGTGTGTGTGTGTGTGATATGATATAAACATACTTCTTGTGGACTGTGGTCAGACCTTGAAAGACACTACACTACAACATAACTAAAATGTCTAAACCTTAACAAAACATTGGTATACACTGCAGCTACCGCACTGCGGGATCTTATTAAAGCAGTCCCAGGATTTAGCACATGGTGCTGGGAGAACTTGATATCAATATGCAGGAGAATGAAACTAGACCCACACCTTTCACCATACACTAAAGTCAACTCAAAATGGATTAAAGAATTAAATATACACCCTGAAACAATAAAACTTCTTAAAGAAAACATAGGAGAAACACTTCAGGAAATAGGACTGGACACAGACTTCATGAATACGACCCCAAAAGCACGGGCAACCAAAGGAAAAATAAACAAATGGTATTATATCAAACTAAAGAGCTTCTGCACAGCAAAAGAAACAATTAACAGAGTTAAAAGACAACCAACAGAGTGGGAGAAAATATTTGCAAAATATACATCTGACAAAGGATTAATATCCAGAATATATAAGGAACTCAAACAACTTTACAAGAAAAAAACAAGCAACCCAATTAAAAAATGGGCAAAAGAGCTAAGTAGGCATTTCTCTAAGGAAGATATACAAATGGCCAACAGACATATGAAAAAATGCTCAACATCACTCAGCGTCCGGGAAATGCAAATCAAAACCACACTGAGATACCATCTAACTCCAGTTAGGATGGCTAAAATCCAAAAGACTCTGAACAATAAATGCTGGCGAGGTTGCGGAGAAAAAGGAACTCTCATACATTGTTGGTGGGACTGCAAAATGGTGCAGCCTCTATGGAAAATGGTATGGAGGTTCCTCAAACAATTGCAGATAGATCTGCCATATGACCCAGCTATCCCACTGCTGGGAATACACCCAGAGGAATGGAAATCATCAAGTCGAAGGTATACCTGTTCCCCAATGTTCATCGCAGCACTCTTTACAATAGCCAAGACTTGGAACCAGCCCAAATGCCCATCATCAGATGAGTGGATACGGAAAATGTGGTACATCTACACAATGGAATACTACTCAGCTATGAAAACGAATGAAATACTGCCATTTGCAACAACATGGGTGGACCTTGAGAGAATTATATTAAATGAAACGAGTCAAGCACAGAAAGAGAAATACCACATGTTCTCACTTATTGGTGGGAACTAAAAATAAATAAATAAATTCACACACACACACACACAAAAAAAAAAAAACTGGGGGGGGGAGAAGACATAACTACAGTTCCTTGATGTTGATACGACAAGCAAACAGAAAGGACATTGTTGGGTGGGAGGGAGGAGAGGGAGGAGGGAGGGAGGTTTCAGTAATGGGCCACAATAATCAACCACATTGTATATCGACAAAATAAAATTAAAGAAAAAAAAAAAGCAGTCCCAGGATCTGCTTTGGATCCTTCCCATCACATCCTCAGTGGTACTGATGTTGTATTCCATCAGACTTGACTGGCAGACCAGTCACCGCCCCCCCCCCACACACCAAGAGTCTGACTTGTGGCAGCAGGAACATGGATTGACACACCCGAGTCCATGCCAAGACAACTCTGCAAGCCCATACAGGCATCTCGTGTGTGACAAAAGTCTATAAAATAGAGGAGCAATAATCAGCCACAATGTATATTGACAAAATAAAATTAAAAAAAAAAAAAAGAAGATAATGATGTCAAGCTATAGACAGTGAGATGGCCCTTAAATGTTATTGTTAAAAAAAAAAAAGTCTATAAAATAGACGTCATCATTCAGTGTAAAAGATGGCAGAGTCCATACTTACACCTTGAGTCATTGCTGTTTTTCTATCACTAGGTTATTATGATATAAGAGACTTTACAATCCACCCACAAACAATAGATGAGTAGAATTGGAAAGAGCACAATTCATTTCATAATCATGAGCAAGTTTTCGTTTTTTTACTAACAGTGGTTATTCTTTAAGAAGGCTCTGTATTTCAAGTCGGG
This sequence comes from Cynocephalus volans, assembly GCF_027409185.1. Classification (NCBI taxonomy): domain Eukaryota; kingdom Metazoa; phylum Chordata; class Mammalia; order Dermoptera; family Cynocephalidae; genus Cynocephalus; species Cynocephalus volans. The sequence goes on along the minus strand of NC_084460.1, from coordinate 107,120,275 downwards.
GATTTAAAGATAGATAAGACTGAAATGAGAGAAAGTGAGCCGAGATGCCGGGTACCGATCAAACTTTATTAAAGGAAAAGAATCTACTGGGCTGCACTCAAAGTGGGGAACAGCCTGGGGCTGCCCTGAAAATGGGGGACAACAGCAACCATGGGTTTGCGAGGGTTTATATTAGCTGTTGGGTGTGAAATGTACGGGGGTGGGACCATTAGGTTGATGTAACTGGGTGGAGAACTGCGCCAATGCAGAAGCTGGAAAGTTGTTTCTAAGTCAGGAGGCTTCCCGTAAAGGGAAGTGGGGAGGGCCTTGGTGCTGGAGTGGAAGACCAGGCCGGTGGCTACTTCATGCTGGTGCTTATTGTGTGTGCAATGGCGCCGGCCCTGTCCAAAATCCATCATGAAGTTCAAAGCCTAGTGGGTAATCCAGGCTTAGTAACATCACAGAGGGGAAGCTGGAAAAGGATACAATGTAACATTAACTGCCATATTAATTAGTTCGACTCTATATAGAAAATGTGAAGGAAGAACTTTGGTAGTGTGATAAAAATAACTAGATTGGTTTGGTAGAGGGAACTAAAATTTAGATTCTTATTAGAATGATATCCTATTTTGAAAGAAAAAATATATATTGCCATTTCATTTTAGAGTTGAATTGACAAAACTAGTATCCCAGATACTTCTTTATTTGATAGCTTGTTTTCAGGATATTATACCAGATTTGGGAAGACATCTGCAAAAAAGATTGAGGGTCTACAGTGTTAGTCCACTGAACATTTTGTACTTACTGTCTCTGTGGTTGGCATTGTGGGCAATAAAACTACCTCACCTTGACTGCTTTCTCTTCATCCAGGGAGAGGACTCTCTAGTTGCCTTGTTAGCCGCTGGCTCAACAGCCTGTCACTCTCACCCATTTGGCATCTATCCCCCAGTCTGGGGAAGAGCTCATTCTTCAACTTCCATTTCTAATTATAAGGAACCTTTATGTTTACTCATTGAATTTCCCTTAGCAATACTTTTGCAAGAGGTCCTTTTCTGAATCTATACTTCTTTCTGTGAGAATGTAAAATAACTCATTTAAACAGAATCACAACCTGAATTATAAAGTTTAAATGATGTTTCCAATGTATTATTAAAAATATTGATTGAAAAGAATAAACAAGCTGTGGTACATCCATACAATGGAATACTACTCAGTAAGAAAAAGTAGTTGACTATTGATAGGCTACAGTGGGGACACATCACAAAAGCATTTTGCTAAGTGAAAGAAGCCAGACTCCAAAAGCCACATACTTTATTCCGCAATTCCACTTACATGACATTTGGGAAAAGGCAAAACTATAAGGACAGAAATCAGAGCAGTGGTTGCCAAGGGCTGGAGGTGAGGGGAGGGCAGTGACTGCAAGAGATATATGGGAATTTGGGAGTGATGAAATGTTCTATATCTTGATTGTGGTGGCTTCATGGCTGTAGACATTTATCAAAATGCAACAAAGATTGTGCGTATAAAAGGTTAATTTTATGATACGTAACTTACACTTCAATAAACCTGATCTAAAAACAAAAGATTTTAAAAAATCAATTGAGATGGAAGTGCTTTTTTAAGAGCGGAGGAAAATTTACCTTCTCATCTTTGTTCACTCACTGGTTTGTATTTTGATCCCAGGTAAATTATTTACTCTTACTTTCAGAGACTTAAGTTTGCTATAAATAAATGGGAAAATAAAGAGTTACTTCAGAGAATCTGAGCTTCTAAATCTTAGATATTTTGTTGTACAATAAAAGAACTATTAAGAATAGAAAGTTTTACCATAAAGGATTAGCTCCATAATAACTATTTGGTTTTTAATTTAAGAGGTAGGTCTTTGTACCTCAACACACACACACACACACACACACACACATACACAATACTGACAAGTTTTTATCAATATTCACTTTCATTAGTCTCTTAGAATACTTTTATTCTATTATTACAATGTTTAAATGGTCCCAGTAACAAATATAGGGAAAACTTTGAAATAAAAAGAAGTGATTTAATGAGAAACCTATTGTCAAATACAACTTCAAAGACTTAGACTTTTCATTATAAAAAAAAGTCTCATGAAGATGGACTGTAAGAATTCATCCCTTTATTCATTTTAAAACACCTAGCACACTTCTCAGAAATTAAATAGGCATGGCTCATTTAAAAATAACACTAAGCATTTAATTCTCAAAAAGAGGCAAGATTCCTGTTTGCTCTCAAGAAAATATAGTTTTAACAATGAAAAGAATTTGTATAATACATTGATAGCAATGAGAGTTTCATAAAATTATTAACTAATAAGGAACAAGCAGATAATTAGCCAGCATCTGAGGACCTCCTGCCTGCCAGGCACTATATAAAGCATTTACACACACTCTCATTTAATCCTTACCACAACCCAATAGGCCAGTGCCATGGGGTCCATATTCTAGGTAAGGAAATTGAGGCGGCGAGGTTTAGTGAGCTTGCCCAAGATCTCGCAGCTGGTAAGTGGTGGAGTGGGGCTTCCTACCACCAGCTGGCTTTGGAGCCTGCACTGGTGACCACTCCTCCATACTGCCCAAAGAACCCGCTGCTTGATGAGGTGGTGTGGTAACCTGGACTTGGGATTACCAGTCTGCAAAAACCCACATTGAGCTTCCCTCATCTCTGCCTCTAGCTCTTTCTGGCCTTGGGCAAGTCGCAACTTCTCCAGACCTTGATTCCTTGGCAAAACATGGAGACATTGAATCCAATTATCCTTTCTAGCTCAAACTCTGAATCTTTTTTATGAATCAATGCAGGAGGGAGGAGTACAATGTGAATAGCCCTTTGTGACTAAGGAAAAAGGATATCTGCTTTTGAGAATGGTTTTTTTTTTTTTTAAAACCAGTAAGGGGATCGCAACCCTTGGCTCAGTGTGGTCAGCACCACGCTCAGCCATCCCTGTATAGGATCCGACCCTGCCGCCTCGGCGCTCCCAGCGCCACACTCTCCCAAGTGATCCCCGGGTCCGGCCCGAGAATGAGTTTTTGACGTTCCTAACAGCTCCACAGAGTTGGGGAAAACCCAAGGAAGAGCAGTATGAGAAACGGGATATGTTGCTCATCTAGAAAATCAAATCCAAAACCAAACACCGAAATTGGGGGAAAGGAAAATATGATTAAGAAGCCTTCAAAATATCTACCAAAATTTCTTTCGCTTTAGAATGAAGAAATACTTGAAAGCAGTCACGATGAGCTGGAGCAGCTTGCCAGTCACGAAGACCTTTCCCCCAGCAGGTAAGACTGGGGATCCATTGGGGGATTGGGATGGGGAGGGTGCAGGATACATTCTGTTTTAAATCTCATCACTTATCTTTCCCAGATAAAAATCACAGTATTCTATATTCTAACCTTCATTTATGTACCTAAATATAAAACTAATGAATCTCACAAAAGCAACAAGCAAAAGACCTGAAAACATTATCTTATAAACCCAAGCTTCCAAGGATAGTGTTTGAAAAAAATGGAATTTCAAGAAATATTAAATGTAAACCAGTGTTGATATTGAATCATTGGTTTAAACACATGTAAAGGATCTTGGTTCCCAAAAGACAAAATTTATACAAATTTAATGCTATTTTTGGTCTACAAGAAGGTGTTTGAACACATGTGAATGCTACGCAGTTCAGAAAGCCTAAATTTGGGAGGTAAAGACCAAAAGCGTAAGGGGAAATTCATTTTTAAAAAAAACCTTTCTATTCAGAGTCCCCATCTTAACCCTCATTCTAGCACTTGTCACATTATTTATACCCACATCATTTAATTTGTGAGCTGCTTTTATCACCAGGGTCTATCATAATGCTTGGCTCTTTCCTGGCCTCGAAAAATTCCTGCAGAATGAATGCAGAAATATCTTTAGGAACTCACCCCTTGATTAAAGCCAATATTAGTTTAATTAGACTACTTTATATTCTTTCACTTTAAGGTATACTCAAGGAAATGTATGTGGGTTCTTACTGATTGAAATGTATCCTTGAGTTATATATAGTGAATTCAGCATATCTAAGAGTGTATAGTGGGGTCTCTGAAAAGCACCATTTGGTAATGATGTGTTCTGTTGTTTTCCCTAAGTGACAGTATATCTTTTGGGACTTTTCTATTACTAAAACCCATACCTACTTTTATAATTTTAGAAGTCTTAGTTAAATGTATTCTTTAAGTTAGTTCATGAATTATTGTGTTAATTTACACAATAATCACACTTCTAATGAGAAACACAAAAGAAAAAAGTTATAGCATTTAACTAATGAAAGAAAAATATCTTTATGTTCTTGCAAAAGAACTTTGAGAAAAGGCAAAATTAGCCAGAGAATTAATCAGGAGATAGGAGAATCTATAAGACTCCTGTTTTTGTTCCATCTCTAGCTTTGAATGAATGCCTTAAGATCACCAATCTTTGCTGCACAGTTTAATCTGTATTTCCTTACTCACTCTTGATTTTATAGATTTTATAGATTTGAGTTTCAATGCATAACTCATATAAATTTGTTGGGGCTAGAGTTGATAGATATTTAGAAAACATTCAGATTTAGTTGAGTAAATTATAAACTTTTAAGTAATATAGGTCAAATGTTATACCAGATGGCATCCATTAAAGATTCTGAATAATTAATCTCTTTTCATATTTGGATGTATTGCCAGAATAACATTACCTTATTATGTTTGGGAAAAAATGATTTTGAGTACTATGTGATAGACCGGTGCTGAGTCCCTACCTTCAGAATGTACATCATAACTAGGAAAAAACACATGGAACAGGCAGTACAATAATATATGTGATTTGGGGAGGAGGGCAGGAGGACATGCTTAATGAAGGAGTGAAGGTAGTGTTGGATTTCCAAGATTTCAACAGGTAGAAGAGAAACAGTGCTCCTGGCAAGGAAATCAACTTAACAAGGTATGGTCATGAATGAGATTTGTGATGGGTATTAGTAGCAGTAGGAAAAATCAAGGAGGGGCCGACCCCGTGGCGAACTTGGGAGAGTGCGGCGCTGGGAGCGCAGCAGTGCTCCCGCCGCGGGTTCGGATCCTATATAAGGATGGCTGGTGTGCTCACTGGCTGAGCGCGGTGCGGCCTGTCACAAAAAGGCAAAAAAAAAAAAAAAAAAATCAAGGAGGAAGGGAAGATTACATAGGGCCTTGAAAACCAGGTAGAAGAGTTTAGATTTGATGCTGGAGGCAGTAAGAAGCCTTTGAGGTCCAAAGCAAAGGAATATTGTAATGAAAGCTGTGATTAAGGCTTGTCTTGCTGGAGACATGATTAGAAGGAAAACAGAGTCAGGAAGATTTCTAACATTCTTATAACATTATTATAGCGGAATGAATATCCCTGCATATCCAGAGTTCTCTGGTTTCCTTCTCAGGTTTCCTTCTCATTGCATCTATGGTGTCCAATTAAAGTCCCTAACAGGACTGGCTGGTTTGCTCAGTTGGTTACAGTGTGGTGCTGGTGACACCAAGGTCAAGGGTTCAGATCCCTGTACCAGTGAGCTGCCAGAAAAAATGAAGTCCACAAATATAGGTCAAATTAATTAATTCTTCCAAATAATCATCATTTTAGTGATGACAACTACAAACACCCCAACTAGGCCTTGCAAATCAAAAGTTCTACTAGAACCAAATAATTCAAATGCTTCCAAGTTTTAAAAAATATATAGATCGAATCATACTATATATTATGCCAAGAATTGGGCAGGAATCAGGTGAAAAGTAGATGAGAGAAAACTATGCAAATATACCAAAGCACCAAACATTCCAAAGTAGGTATAAGAGCATTCCTGACAGACATTAAGAGACTAGGGCTAAATTTGAATCTAATTTCGGACAGCTAACAATATCGAATAAAAGGAAAATATAACTTTTTCAAACGGAGTCTTAAGGCACTATGGCTGCAGATTCTCATTTTATCCCTTTTTAAACAAATTATTAGGGGAGAAGAACATTGCCTCCACCTAGACATTGCAGCATAAGTCATTTAATAAACAAACACAGACATCTTAGGTGGCTCCATAATGCAGAGGACACAATCATCCTCTATCCTGGGCACAGCAGCAAATGGAACCAGAACAGAACCAAGATTGTGTAGTACACGCCTCTCTGACATAAACAGAACAAGTCGATTATGTAAACAAATGGTGTTCATGCAGAAGTTTAATTACACATCTGCTGACAATTTTTATGTTGTTTATTGAAAATCATATTTTTTTTAAAAACCCACTAATTATTTTGCCATACAAGAGCAAAATTCAAATATAAATATTTAACATTCTGGTATAAAATTTATAATATGGAAAAAAGATGCAAACCAACTGAGAGGTAAAAAGTTTTTAACAATAACACTGTACAACCATCTTCTACTCAAGTGACCATCCAGGTTGATAGTTTATTTTCCCTTTGTTAACATTTTTAAAAAAAACAACCCTGCATTGGAGCACCAAAAAGTTTTTTCCTTCCTTTTTAAAAGGTCAGAATGCTTTTATTTACAAATACTCTTCTCAGTACTTTTAGTCTGATGAAGGAATTATCTAGCACCTTCCTTCGAAAAAAAGGAAATGCCTTCCTGTTTCCTTTAAATTTAAACCTGTTCCATTCTATTCTAAGCAAAAATAGAAAGATGAATACAGTTCAAGAGAGATCTTTCCACAAATAAATATTTGTTTCACAGAAGTATTGCTGTAAAAAAGATTGCTTCGATGGCCAGAGAGACACTGATGTTTTCAGCTAATGGCAAAATTAAATGGCACAGGTTATATATGGTCAAAAAGCAAATGGTTATTAAGGAATCAACTAATAAAAATTAATTATAAACCCGCTTTGTCAAAATGTGCTTTTGTTCTCTATGGTCTTTCAATTGGTCAGAAAATTTAAACTGTAATGATCTAAAACTTGAATCTACTCTGAAAGCAACTACAACCTAGAATATTTGATACTGCAGTTATGACATTAGGTAAAGATGCTAAATTATCTAATTGATGTAAACAGCCTCAAATTTCAAAAGAGAAAAAAATTAACAAAAATTTCTGTAAACATTAAAAAGCTACTTGCTAAAAATTATAAATATTATCATCCAGATGTGTATACTGAGAAGCCTTTTTCAATTTTGTATGTTTCAGACATCATCTTAGTAAATAAGACATCTTAGTTCTCCCTAACCAGTGCCTCTGCAGCCAAAGATTTTATAATCAGTTCAACTGCTTTTGCTGAAGTCACTATTTTGGCCTTCATATAATTTCCTTAGCAATAGATATCACCTAATTCTTTCTGTAGTAAGGGAAGGTTGTTTGCATAAAGGTCACATTTTTATCCTGCTTTGTAAAATAAATGTAACTTAATTAGATCTCAGCCACATCTCTTTGATTACGAGAAACATGCAGCTTTACAAATGCTTTAAGCCTCATTCTGCAAGCTTTTATAAAGCATTTTTATTTTGATTTCAAGTTTGAAATATTTAAAAGACGAACACCTCTGATAGTTATTTGATGAAAGAATAGATTATTTTAGATACTATAGCTTTGATTTGATGTTTAATCTCTCAATTTAAAACTGTAAACTGGGAACAAAGTATTGTGGTTTATGAGACCTTGTTGTGGAGGGATGGGCTAATTTTAATAATCAGTACAATGATTTAGACACTTAAGATTTTATTTTATAAATTATGAAGAAGCTTTTAATGTTCTATCTTTCCTTTTGAAATCCCCTCTGTTATTATATTCCTCCACACAAACTACATTCAAGCAACTACCTTAAATACAGACTAATAATGAATGTTTAAAAAACAGTTGAAAATGCATTAACTAAAATCAGCTTATTTGAATTAACTATTTCTCCCTAGGGAAGGACCCTGTGAGCAACAAATTGTCCATGTTTTGTGTTATTTTCTAATTTTTTTTTAAAAAAACAACCATATAAAGTACCAGTTAGGGTAGAGCTAATGACTTTTCTCAAATTTCACATTAAACTTTGAAAAAAAGATATAAATATATTTTAAATAACTCCAAGTCTATCTAATAGCTACATTGGATGTGACAGTAAGTGATTTGGCTGTTCATAATTAAATTGTGTACATTTGCCTACATCTCTTAAGAACAAGAGACTTTCTTGTGCCAGTTCCACGTACTTTCTCCTGTGCCAACCCTTCCCTGCCCCCACTACCTCCATCAAGTGCTCTTTAACAAAAATAAACTTGTATACTCAGTCTAATAATAGTCATTTCTTTGAAATGTTGTACTATACATTCACTTGGTATTTTCCAAAAGCAGTTATTCCAACACCAAGGCTTCTTAATAACTTCTCCATACCTCAATTATACATGTGGCATTAAATGGGAACTTGAATTTCCCTTTAGTTTTGTTTTCATTCATAAAAACATTCTGTAAATAAAAAATTCCTTGAAATGAATTTAGGCATTGAAGTAGATAAGTTATACTGAACAGCTTCTAGAATCAAAGAAACATTTTGATAGACTAGGCTTTCAAAATATTTCTTTGTCTTTCATATTAATTTTACTTACGGTACAGACAAACATTTAAAGGTTTTTCATTTAGGTTTGGCTCAGTGACAGTAAAAAAAAAAAAAAAAAAATACAGCATTCAAGTACTATTAGACAAATGCAGCCCTACAAGGATATGTATCCACATAGCTCAATTTGCAAAGGAGAGCTATCTTAATTAACCTGCAGTATATTTGACCAAAAAAACCTTTTGAAATGGTTTTTACTTTAGGATCTGTGGCATCCTTCCAAAGGTCCTGAAGATCTTGTACATGTCCATGAGATGTCATCATTTTCTCATAGATGCAGGGATGATAAGGAGTTTTGCCTTCCCCAGAAAAAAACACATGGTATTGTGGTACTATCCCCATTTTATTGGCACAGAGGCCCATGAACACATCGTCTATGTAAAGACTAGTATTTAGTGTCTGTGATGCTGAATAGACTTTGGTGGCTACGTCACTGGAGATTACATAGGCAGCTCCAGCAGTATAGTCAGGGTAAGCTGGCCACTGGTACATTTCGTAGGAGACATAGTATTTGCTGCTTTTGTCTCTAATGGGAGGGGCACCACGATGAACACGACCAATCCAGAAGTCCTGAACACCAATCTGTTCCAAACTTTGAAGGTATTCAATAAGATTTGGCATGTGGATAAATATGTCATCATCAGCAGTCATAAGGAATTTGGCACGTGGACAAAAGATATTTGCCCAACTGAACTGCAGAAGTAATTTAAGAGTAAGATTATAGAAAGAATCAACAAAGTCTTGCTGAATGATATCATTGTACATTTGATCTTCCCAAATCAATTTTCTCTGCAGTTCTTCTCCCTTCAGCGGATTAGGAGTTCCTAAGACGAACAGAGTTTTGATGTTGGCGTTAAGTTGAGTCTGAATATACCTCTCGTTGCCCCATGTTTTTCTAATTGCAGAACGTCGATTGTAGTTTTCGGGAGCAGTCTTTACAAACAGCAAAAGGAGGACGTCTTGTGCTTGACACTTCTCCTCGTGGTTAATCAAGTATGGGTAGCGAGCCCCATCTGAGCCGGGCTTAAGAGACAGGGTATCATTCACAAAGTCATAGTTATTGATGAGGTATCGGTAAGAGTAGGACTTCACGTGGCTCACAATGTGATTATCAATTGGTTCCCAAAAAAACATGAGGCTTAGTATAAAACAAGTGGCAAATAACTGAACAAACTGCCATTTTTTGACTCTTCTGCCATTAACAAACATTCTCAAGTTCATTCAGGCCCCTTTTTAATTAGGATCAGTTTTAAATGGGCACTTGCTTCTTTGAGACCATAGAACTTTGTATTTTGTAGAACAGATGTCTATCGTAATACATGTTGGTCATTAAAAATGGAAAAGGATCTCCTTATTTCACAAAATATTTTCTTTCAGTACCATTTTTTCTGAGATTGCAAAGGAGGAATAGAACACACTGTAGAATGAGGACACTGTCCCATCAAAATTCTCCCATACTGACATCCTTCTCCGATTCCGGTGAGTGGCCTCGTGCAGCTACTCCATGTAATTCTTTTTGTGGACATTAAATGAGACCTGTCAGAGTCAAAAAGAGAACAGATTAGTAAGTGAATGGGTTACTGAGTCACCAAAAGAAACAAACTACTCCTAGTTCCTTAAAAACCAAATGTAACCTGACTGATCTGGACAAAAGGTGATGAGGCAGTTAGTAGCTAGCAGGAGCACACAGCTGCTTATTGTTTTTGAGGAGTACAGGGAGAGGGAAAGAACTACTCTATACTGTCTTCCCAGTAAGAATGCAGAGACCCTTTTCTCCTCCCATTCTTAAAAAAAAGTCTCCAAAGTGGCTATCAACTTGTATACTTGAAGTTCAAATTTCACAAATGGGTATATCTATGAAAATATTGACAGTCAGGATGAAAGTAGCTATATAGCCAAGGCAAAATACTAGATGAAAAGAAATTTTATAATAGCAAAAATCCCTTAAAGGCTGCCCCAGACAAGGCAGGAATAAGAGTAAGTTTATTTCTTTCTTTTTTAATCAAGGTTCACAATCAAGGAGTCAAGATTTGCTTCTCAAAAGCATAGTCCAAAGTCTCTCTGACCAAAATTACTTTGTGAGCCCCAAATCTACACAGTCATCTTCCTTCTTTTTTTTTTTTTTTTTTTTTGTCTTTTTGTGACCGGCCGCACTGCGCTCAGCCAGTGAGCAGCGCACCGGCCATCCTTATATAGGATCCGAACCCGCGGGCGGGAGCACTGCTGCGCTCCCAGCGCCGCACTCTCCCAAGTGCGCCACGGGGTCGGCCCCAGTCATCTTCCTTCTGTACTTTCTCATTTGGAAAGAGGCTCCTCAAGTTTAACATGTTCTAAACGGGGAAGCAACAGGACAGAGCCACCAAGCACCATATTTGTGATCAGGCAATCTGAACACCGTGCTAGTGCAGCCACCTGCTGTTTGTTGGACTATATCGTGCACCTAACCCAGAAATCTGAAAAACTGTGGTAACACCGCTTAACTCAAAGTTTATACAGATGAAATAGGAATATACATAGATCTATAGACAGAGCGAAGTAGATAATTACCTAGCAAGCAGACTTACTCAAATGCCATTTCTAACGCATTCTACCACCTTCTCCTCTAAATCCTACTGTTTTCTCTTTATTTGTGCCTGATTGTACTTCACTCATCTATGCCAGATTTCTCAGTCTTTCTTTTCCTCCATTTCCACATCCCATTGTTTAATCCTATGAATCACTTCTTCTAAGTCTCTCTTCCCCCCTTCATGTTATCATCAGTTCTCACCCGGACTAGCAGCAGACAAAGTGATCCCCTGGACAACCCATCTTCCACTCTACAGACAGGAACCTTCCTAAAACTCAGATTTAATCCTGAGACTAACTGAGCTCTATAGATCCCTTCAGAGCCTCTGCATTAGTTAGTGACAAGATGAAGTCTAGGTTATGATTTAGCATGGCATGCACAACCCTTTAGAATCTGCCTCTCCAGCTATTCTATCACATCATTTGACAAAACCAGATTATTGGTTGAAAACACAGCCACACTTACCATCTCATACACTCGGCCTTTACATGAGCAGCCCTGTGGCCTGGCATGCCCTACCTCCATTGCTAATATAAAGTCTACTCATCCTAAGTTCTATAGGCATCCTTCTCTGGGCAGCCTGGTCACCCTACTCCCTCAGGGATGTTTCTCATCTGGATTGCCACACCCTATAATGAGACCTTTTAGGAACAATGTCATGGATACCCTACTCTCAGCATCCAGGTCAGCATCTAACATCTAGTAGGCATTCACCAAATATTGGTGCAAAGAACCATGCAGGGGTGGAGCCACCCTTCACTCTAAGTACTGGTTATTCAGGAAGAACTTGGGGTCAGGATGCCCAGCCAGAGACCACCTTGGATGAGATCTATGCCACAGTTGCCTATCCCATGCCCTCTCTTTCCTTCCCTCACTAGGAAACAGCACCCCCTTCCTCAAAAATTCTGGCCCCAGTGCTCACCATAAGTGAAACACTTCCTTGCCTGGAGAAATAGGCTCTCTCCCCCTCGGGTAGCATACCACTCTCCTGGGCTTTGGACAGGATTGACAGGGGGAAGGCAATGTAAGCTCCACCGAGAGCAGGCTAGGTCACAAGCACACCGTGCCCACGTCACAAGCCCCAGGGCAAAGGCCCTGCTTTGTGCTCAAAGACCTGTCCTCAAGTCCCCCCACCCTTGACCCCTAATATAAAACCAACTGTGCATACTGAGCATCCTGCAGGCTCTGATACCTCCTTCCCAACTTCAGGATTTTCAGATCCAGCTATATTTCCCATCCCTATGATAATTACAAAAACCAGGCAAGAGAAACATCCAAGGAGGGCAGGAGATTAGACCAAACCCCACTGAAACTTTGTCCAAAGATAAGCTGCATTGGTAGCACTTTATCACTTAGGGCATAGATTTTAAAACTGCACATACCACTTAGGAAGCCACAACCAGCACTAAAGAAAAAGGGGGAAAAAAGAAAAGAGCGGCAGAGTATGCTGAAAGTAGTTATGTCCAAGTATCATTTTGTGAAACTTTGAGTTTTACATATGTGTGTACTCAGGGTTGTAATGTAACATGCATTATTGTGCTTTACCATCAAAAAAGGCAGAAACAATGCTCTAAGAGATAGACTGATATCAACAATGTCCCCCATAAATATGCTGGCCATTTCTGGACTGGATGCTCTAGAGATGGGTGAGAAAGACAGCAGAAAACATCAGTTTCTGATGGTGCTATCTGCCTGAACTTTGCAAAATCACTTGCATTCCAGGGGACACTTCCTCTCAGTCTGTCCACAGTGGTCTCTCAGGTAAGAACTATCCTCTGAATGCCAAAAACAAGGGCCCTTCTGCCTCCTCCACAATACATTTTGAAGGAACTGGAGGCTTAAAGTGCGGTAACAGAGAATTCTTTACAGCATAAGTATTTAAGAATTCTAGGAAAATTCTCAATTGAAACTAATCTGCAGTTTCTACTCCAAGAGACCCTGAGAAGGAAACAAAGAGGAAAGTAAATTTTGTAATGTAAAGAATCACAAGCAAAACTAGCTTCCCATTTCTGAGCAGCTGTGCTCAGTGCGGTCCAATGCCAGCTTGCTTTGCACACATCACAGCTGCTTGCAAGTCTGAGCTTCTTCTTGCTAAACTATCAGCTCACAAGCCCAACTCCTGAAGCACCCAAGTGTGCATCTGACTCACCAGAGGTGCTAGTATCTCTCCAAAGCATAAGGATCTGTTGCACATCAGGTTGGTATGTTGCTGCTGCTGCTAACATTGCTACTATAAGCTAACAGCCAGCTTGCAACATTCATTTTATCCTCCCCCCTAACACTAAAACATGTATGTATTTACCTTATTTTCCTATATTTTTTCAACTGTTCCAAATTGACCTCAATGAGTAAAAATGTTTTCTGAAAAATGACAAAGGACCTGTCACAATGCCAACAATCCACACTACTTAATTTAGTTCGGTACAGTATGTGAGGCTCTAAAATGAGCAGTTTGTTTTTGGTTTTTGTGGGTTTTTTTTCCTGTGGCTGGCCAGTACAGGGGCCTGATCCTTGACCTTCGTGTCATAACACCACACTCTAACCAACTGAGCTAATCGGCCAGCCCACTCCTAGCAGTCTGAATTGTTAAGCCACAATTTATGTGAATCATAACCAGATTGCACTGATAACACTGGTATGATGAGAGGACAATTTAGGAAAAGTAAACTACTCACACAGCTTCACTTTTTAATAAAAGAAATCTGAATTCCTCCAAATTGAACTAGGAGGCCTTTCCCAGCCAAAAGCAAAAGCAGCGCTCCCCCTGCTCCCCTCCCCCAATCTGAATTCATCAATTAGAAGCAAACAGTGTGCATCCAGCTCTGGCTTCACTGATGGAGATCACGCATCTGCACTTGGTGCTCTCTCTTTTGGTTTCTTATGGCGTCTTTAAACCTTCTCTAAAGCACATTTTCTAGCTTCCATATTCAGAATGTAGGGGAGGCCACTGGGGAGAAGCCCACAGCTGGCAGGCCAGTCTGGTGGGAGAAAATGCTGGGCCTTACAGGAAGCAAAACGAGCCCAATAATGAATGCGAGGCTCAGCAGCCGTCCGCAACAGACTGCTGTGGGTGCAGCTTCCTTTGTGTGCCTGCAGCTGGGTCACTGGCCAGTCAACAGCCTGGAAACTCGAGGGTCACCCCTGTTTGGGGCCAGATTTATTGTGTAGCCTTGGGCACCCTTCCCATCACTCTGATTTGGTGATTTAATCTGCAAATCGGGAAGAATATCAATGTAATGTTTCTGAGGGGAAATAAAAATTATAGATGACTCCAGAGCCTGATGAAAACGGGAAATAGGAAAGAGCATGGGAGAGAACAGGGCAAATAACTGCTTAGAGGAAAATATGCAAATATCTGTGGCACAGCTTGGGTTTGTGTGTGTTTGGACTGGAGAGGTAGGAAATATGTACCTTAGTACTCTCTTTTCTAACAGAAGTAGTAAGAAGCATAAAGAATAGAAATAAAAGCAGGAAAATCAGAAAGGAAGGTGACAGGCCTCACCCACATTACAAAGCTACTTCAAAAAATTTGTGGAAAAATTTGTATTATCTTTCAATTCTATTTTTCCATGAACTTTTTAAAGTACCCTCGTATTTTCCAGACTGAGAGCTGTGCCCCTCAGTTACTCAAGATTATTTGTTCAAAGGAGACCTCTTTAAACTTTTCTGGAAAAAACTAAAATTAGTGCATATAGAGGCTATAGGTTTCCCTGTAATAATGCCAGATTTTTTCTCTACCTCACCCCTGCCGTCAGCTCATTTCTTTATTAAGTCTACTTTTATGATCTTGAAATATATGCAAAACCTGCTATAAATTTTAAAGTTTTAATCAACATGATGTGATCTGCACTTTAAGTTAAAGTCAAACAACCTCAAGTCTCCAATGTTTCAATTAATCCTACAAGTATTTAAGGATTTATTTACTATGTGAGTTCTTAGGCCAGACATAGCAGGAGATCATGAAATAGTATTTAGTAGTTTCCAATTCAAAGCATTTACAATTGATTTGAAACAAGATTCATAGTTTCCACATGAAAACACAGTTCCCGTGGACAATACAGGCACATCGTGGGAAGGTACAGACAGTGTTTCAGGGCTAACTTGGGTGATACCAACTCCAGGCACACTAAGAGAGTGGCTAGGAATAGAGAGATCAGTGAGGGTTGGATTAGTCCAGGTATTTCAGGAGGGCCTGAGGATTACCAGGATTTAGGTAGCTGCAAGAGGAGGAGCAATCTTGGTTTCAGGAAAGAAAGGAAAGAATTGCATACAGTAAATATTTGAGAAACAGGTATATATCTGAAAGCAGGGAGGATGGGGCTTGCCTATGGAGTACCTTGAAAATCTGGCAGAGGAGTCTTAGTAGGTACAAAGAGCAGCAGAAAGTCACAGAAGTTTCTGTTTTTGTTTGTAATGAAAACTCTCTTGTTCAATATTTAGTAAGTTTGAGCAAAAGGGATTAAACTGGCAATGGTGTTGCAGGATGCAGAATGCCTGAAGACCAGGATGCCGGGTTATCAGGGCCTCATGATGCAGGATGAGGTGAGGAAGGCCTAGTCTAGAGTGGTGGGAGTGGGGAGGGAAGGAAGGGATAAAGGAGAAGACCCTTTCAAGGAAAACAAACAAACAAAACCCCCCAGCAGTACATGATGAATGACCTGGGATGGGGAGTAAAGGAGGAGGAGGAGGAACGAAATCTCTTTTCAAGCACAACTGACAAAGGAGGCAAACTGGTGTCCTGGGTTAGGAGTGAAGGAAATACATTTGGCTTTAGACTTGTGTTGGGTTTGAGGATGGAGAGACCACAAGGTACCATGTCCAGTAGGTCATCTCAGACAGGAGTTACACAGGGCTGAAGGCCCAGGTGGGCACTCTGAGGGTAAGCGTGGCTGATTCCATGAACATGGGTGAGTTCTCCAGGGGGAGATGAGCAGACAGGCCTGAAGGAAAAGGGAACTCAGGGAAAGGAGGAGAGGGAGGAGTCAAAGAAAAAAGGAACTATTTTAAAGAGCTAGTTCATCAGAAAATTCACATGGGATTCACTGTGCGTACAGTGAGCAAGCAGGACAGACAGGCCCTCTTCATGGAGTCTAGTGGGGAAGACAGACATTGACCACACAGAGCTGTGCTGGGAGATACAGGAGGGTCTAAAGATGGGCCCAGCCACATGTGGGGTGGGTGTTGAGCATGGGAAGGCATCTTCCAGGAAGAGAAGCTAAACTGACTGTGAGACCTGAAGGCTGCGTGATGTTAACTAGGAAAATGGGTTTAAATTTAAAAATGTATATATTTTTGTTTCTATCCATATGTTCCTTGATGACTATTTGTTGCCATCACTGTAATTTATTAACAACATCTAATCTTAGGGAAACTATATTTCTGCATTTTATTTAGTAGGTATACAACAGTCTCAAGTCTAAGGAGAGCTTATTTTATGATGCATATACCATTTTGGTCACAATACCTCCCAACACTCAAGACAACTTAGCTAGAAAGCCATTATGTGGCTTTACTTAGAACTGCATTTCCTCTGAGATCTTAAATTCCAGGACACTCACTCCTCAACCACAGCCTCTAAATATTCATCTAGAATCCTCTGCCCACCCCTACCTGTCCCCTGAACACCCCACCCAGCAATCTCCTGTCCTTTCTTCCTTATTCAAATCCCTGTCTCAAGTGCAGAATCATCAGACACCTTTGCCCTCCCATCCCTGGTTCCTGTCCTTTGCCCTCCCATCCCTGGTTCCTTCTTCCTTATTCAAATCCCTGTCTCAAGTGCAGAATCATCAGACACCTTTGCCCTCCCATCCCTGGTTCCTGTCCTTACACCCCAACACCCCCAGACCCTGATCACTCCCATTTTCTCTACACTTACAACACCTGCAGGGCTGCTAGAGAAATGTAATGCACTGGGCAGGCAGCGTCACCACACATGGCACTATAGAGCTGTGGGCAGAGTGTTCAGTGCTGCGTGACCATCCCTGTACTTGTCCTGGACCTTCTCCCTCCTCCAGTCTCTTCAGCAGCTGTGCTAAAAGCCCTCCACTAGGGCCTGTCCCCTCACTCTGATGACTTAACCTGCTGCCTCAGGGAGAATGGAGAAGACATCAGACCCGTCATCAACCCATCCCCACATGTGCCGCCCCTTCACAGGCTCCCCAGGCTGGCCTTTTCACAGACAGGCTGGCCGACACTCTCTGTTCCCTCTGTAAAACATATTGAGCAGAGCCGGAACTAGGGAAGGCAAGTGAGGCACTTAATTTGAGCGCAAAATTTAAGGGGCTACCAAAAACATAGTAGCCAATGTAATATTTTAATGCAATATTTTTTAAAAATCAAAATTAATGCAAAAAATCCATGATGAACAAAATATCAAAACTGTAAACAGAGACTAGCTTCTTTTTTGTGCTTACACATCTCTGCCTCCTTCACTCACCCCAATCCTATCTGCTGACTGGATCCTACTGGGTGCTGAGTGCTGCTGACTCCCATGGACATGTCTGCATTCATATATGTATGTATTTGAAATAAAGTATCATAAAACAATACTAATTCTATTACATACGATGCACACTTCTATTCCTTTTTTTTTTTTTTTAATGCTGGACACCTAAACCTTCTAAACTGGTTGCATGAACCATCGGTGGATTATGTTCTGCAAATCTGAAAAAAACCCAATCTAGATGGAATCATTACTCTACTATAAAATGATCCCCTCTTATTTCAGTTGTTGCCCCCCCAAAAAAACAAAAAAACACAAAATTCTATATAAGTAGGCAATATAATTTGACAAAAAGACTAACGGATTAGAAGAAAGCTGAGTAATTTAACCATTCTATTCTAGCTCTAGGTTTTTCCCTGCTGGAGAAATAAAATATTTTAACAAAATCTGCCTCTGAATGGTCTCATAGAAAATAGGACTGAATTGATGATTGTCTTCATTTTAAATATCAATTTAATATTCATAATATCCCCATGAATCACAACATATTAGTGATACCTTTTAAAGTGATGTGCTTATATGACTATAAACTAATAAGGCTCCTCCAGTAAGTCACAGACTTTTTAAAAAACGGCTCAGTACTTTATACCTTTTACATTTGAGCTTTTATTACTTAAAGTCCCATGTGAGAGACAATTTTTGGCTCCTGTCCAGGCATAATTCAAAGGAAAGAAAGGTAAAATTTTCTGTACCATCTTATGTTGCCTTTTGTTCTACATTCCAAGTTTTTTTTTCCTGGCTTCTTCTGATCATCAGTTCTCTGTTAAACACAGCCAGTACCAATCCTCAGGAGCCAAATTGCCTTGTTGAAAGAAATCAGGAATAAAAAGCCCTGAATTTGCTGGAAAAGCTCTAATTTGATCTTCATAGATTTTTCTTGATAAGTTAGTTACAGTATATGGTGCTCAGAAACATAACTGGTTACTGTTCAGTACTAATTGCCTATTCTATTTACTTAAGAAGGAAGCAACCTGAAATTTTAAATTCACGTTGTAAGTGTGAAAAATTAGATATCCTCTCAAATGTTTTGAGTGTTTCCAGTATAAGGCCTATAAGAAAGGAAAAATTCTACCCAACAGCTGTCTTCACATGTTTTTGTGGCTGTTACTTTAGCTATGAAACTTTATGTCAAGCCATAGGCAAAAATTAGAAGCCACTAGAATTATTACTCTTCCACAAAGCAGACATTTATAGAGTTAGTTCTTTATTCAGGTTAGTCCAAAGACTTTAAATTCCATTTATTAAGCATGGACACGGGACAGAGGGGAAAGTCGTGTTAAAAGACTACTGCGTGAATCCAGCGACAAGATCCCCACCTATCTAAGTTACGTTTTTTTATGTTAAACACGGGTGTAGCTTTCTGTTTGCTGGTTAAGGGGGAAAGAAAGACAGGGAAATATCAAATAAACAAATAGGTAAAAACAGACCTAAATCTTTAATAATGAAACTGGTGGCATGGGACTATAGAGTATTATTATATTTTAGAGGATTTATATTAAGTCACTAAAAATTCTCAGTAACCAGTTTGATTATGCAGAATTTGAAAAAAGAATTAAAAAGCTGTAATATAAAGGAGACCTCAGGTCAAACATTTGCTTTTCTAAGCTTGGCCCACTATTCATTCTTGCAACATTGCTGTTTGGGTTGACAGGGCTACTGGCTCTTTAAAACACAATTCTTACCAGTTTTTTTCTTGCCTACTTAAGAAACAAACTTCTCCTTTTACCCACTCTAGCAAGTTGCTAGCATGGGTGTGTTTACTGTACACTAGGCACTGTTCTGAATGCTTTATGAATGCTTTACATATACAGTAACTCTTTAAGCTTCACAACAACCGATGAAGGAGAAATTATCTCTCCATTTTGCAGAAGAAACCGAGGCACCGAGATACCAAGTTAACTGTGTAACTTCCATAAATTCCAAACCCCGTGGCAGCTCAGAGCAGCCGATGGCTTTGGTCCTGTCCCTGAGTGCTTCACCTGCCCTTCCTCCCTGGCACAGCTCTTCCTGCAGTTCCCATCAGAAGGAAGTAGGCAGAGAAGCAGGAGGGGCAGGGTCAAGATAGAAAGAAGGCAAAGAATTGGCTTTACTGCCTGAAGTGTGGCGTCATTGATGTTTTGCTACCACCTGCACTTTGTTAGCACTTGTTCTCACTTTCTCTGTCATCTTCTTTCTCAATTTCTTTTTCACTTCCTTTTCCTAACCTTCCACTCAATTTCCCCTCCTTCCTTTTCTTGGTCTGAATAGTACTAGACAGTGGGCAAAAGCGACCTCATGAGTCTGTGTCCTTTGGGTAGATAAAGTCTTTCCTCCATAAAGAAAATTGGGAAATCTAAGGACAGAGATCCTAAGTGGCAGAAGGAGGGGGAAAGAAGGGGGTGGGGAGAAGGGAAAGAGAGGAGAGAAAAAAGTATTGGACTCAGAGAGGATGTTTTAAGCAGATATTTGATGAGCAATTACTGGACAAAATGAAAGGGAAGGAATCACACACACACACACCCTAGCCCTGGAATAGTTATCATTCTTTTATTAAAAAGCTGTACCAAAACTTTTTTTCATGTGTAAGGGAAGGGCACATTTGAAGGTATATTCAAAGTTGGCTTATGAAATGATACACAGGAAGTAAACATGATTAATGCATGTAAACAAGTTATCCATCATAAGGTTTATAACCAGTGGATGAATCAAAAATACAAGTTCACCTATCAATAGAATAAGAGTTAATGCCTAAAATGCATGCCCACCCCTTTAATATGATATAAAACATGCTGAAAATTGCCACCAATCCCAGTCCCACCCTTGCCACCCACCAAGACTTTTCAGACACAATGACTGCTTTATCTGGATCACTAGAAAAACAACGTTCATTCAAACTAGGATTTTTCAAACATTCTTGAGATTTCTTAGGATGACTTTGCCCCAGAAAAACTGACCAAGATACCTTTGCAATGTTGCATTTAGTTGGTTTGAGGCATTGTGCTGGGCGGCCCTGAAAGTAGGTAATGTCTACATTTAACTAATTCGACAAATATTAGTTTATCACATACTGTATAGTAGGCCACAAGCAGGATGCTAGGAAGACTTCGGAGATGTTCCAGGTGTAAATCCCCTACCAAAGCGTCTGTAAATGTTCCAGTGCAACCTGAATCTGGACCTGATGGAGGCGAGAGAGAGCAGAAAAACCAAGAGTTTTAGAATTTGAACAAAAGTTGATTTATATTCTGCCTCTTCCATTTACTGGTCATATGAGCTTAATTTGTCTCTAAGGTACCAGACAGTGTTTTCTGTGGATCATTTGAGATAACTTACAACAGTGTGGTCCATATCAGGTATTACATATGTGCTAATTTCCTTTTTCTAGAAACTGTTCATGTGTCTTTACCATGATGGTTTAGTTAGTAGATGGCTGATACTGGCAGGAAAAAACAATATGGTTCCCACAGCACTTAAAATACATTCCAATGAAAAAGAAACAGGTATAAAATTATAAAGCCCTGTAAATTATGGAGAAGGAAACCTGAGTTGAGTCAGCCTTTTAACTTATTTTGCTTAGAGCACTATCAAAAAGTTGCAGAAAGAGTTGTGGGAAAGGAGGAAAAGAGATGAAATATGAATTCTTAGTTGGATCTTAGGCTGTGTAACAGTATTTTGAACTTGAACTTTTGGGGTTTTGTTCTGCAGACTTGGTAGAATATTATTGTCTATAGAAAACTGGCTTCTAGAATTAAAGATACATAAGATAAATCTTAATAAGTTACACATCAAAGCCAGCCTCTGAAAAATCACTTTTGTTTATTCAAAGTTCACATCTCACCTGATCAAGTTTCTTATCGTTAAATATGAAGATTCATACACACACATACATAATAGTTAGATATTTCATACTGTAAGGAAAGTATTTAACTCTAGATCTACATTGTTCTGTTTACATCTTTGCTGACAGAGATTTGATGTCAAATTGCAGAGCTCTTGTAATAATTTGCTGTGCCTCAGTTTCTGGAACATAGATACAATGAATTCACCTCACACAAGATTATTCTAACAATAGAATAAAATAACGCCTATGGAAATATTCCAAAAAAGGCATAATGTACCATAAAATGCAAAGCTCAGATCTATTCAACTGAGGATATATAAAATTCCCAAAAGAGTACATTTTGTTTCGTTGAGAAGAGACCATTTCCTTCTGAATTTCTCCCAGTTTCTACCACATCTTGTGTTCTGAAATGCAGATTCAAATGCAATTGGGCCTCAGAAGAAATTCGACCCTTTACAATTTGAAAGTCAGCAAATGCAATGATTCTAGCCAAAGTGACCCATTTTAAAAGGTGACCCATTTTGAAACCCACGAGGAGTTATTCAAGCTGTTCTATATTTGAGAGGTAGAAAATTATTTCCTTTTCCTGCAACCTCACCATTTGAGTGTCTTTTATAAAAAGGGAAATTTGATCTCCATTTTGATGAAATATAATGTGACATTTTCTACTTGATAGGGCCTGCACTTTACATATTTTGAAAATTATTTCCCACCTTCTGAGCTTTCTTCCTTGGCAAAGCAATTTTAAGTATCTACCTCCTACTCATCCCTCATCAGCTCAGTTTCGCAGAGCTCCAGCTTGGACTTTCCCTGCCATAACACTCATCCAACCTTAAGGTGTCATGATGATCCCTGGAGGACCCAGATGGGTGAGACCGAGTCAGCCTCCTTCTCAGAGAATGCTCAATATATATGCATGGAGAGTGTGTGTGGGAGAGGCGGGAAGAGGAAGAAGGGAAGAGCAGGAGAAAATGAGCAGTTAAAACATGTAATGGATACATTTCAGGTATTGAATTTATCTTGCTTTACATACTAGTTAAAGTATGTAATGGAAACATTTCAGGTATTGAATCTATTTTGCTAAGGCAAAAACAGTTGGCCCAAAAAAGCAGGTCTCCGCCCCCATCCCCCCCCCGCAAGATATAAAATCTACCATAAATTTCTTTTGAGAAAGTTAAAACCTCAACTGCGAATCACTAACCATTCTTTCAAAAAGTTGAGGGTGCGATCATTTCTGCATCACCACTTAATACAACTACCTTCACTCATCCTTTTCTGGGTCAATTTCAGCTTTTCACATCCCTCTTTCTTCCCCCAAAGGGACCAGGAAAGGTTTCCCAAAACAAAGGCACAGAGGAACAAATCCAATTCGAAAGGATGTACTGTCATCAAAGAATTACCCTAAATATGAGCTACAAGCCACCACCAGCCACTCTGCGGTTACAACATCGGTGTCCCTTTAACATGAGCCATAAACCTATGAAAACCAACACTGGGAAAGAAAAATACAGAGTGCATAGAGTCGAATTACAAGTTGTTACTTTACCTGTATGGTACCTGAGCAAGCAACTGACTCTGTCTCATCAGGATGCAAAATGAAATTCAGCAGAGTCAAAGTAAAATACTAGCAACCAAAACCTCCCCGTTAGGGAGGGAGCTTGGTTTCCCAGTTTCCCCTGCCTGCCCACTTCCCTGTCTCCATTTCTCCAGCCTACTCGCCGAACGCTTCCCCTGTCCGCGGGTTTCCGCATTTCCCACCGACGCAGGCTTTCCAGCCCAGGGCTGCAGCGCAGCTGGGGCCCCCAGGCGGAACCGAGCAGGGGGCGCGGAGTTAGCCTCGAGGCTCCCGCGCTCGGGCCAGTGTCCCCATCGCGAAGCTGTCCAGGGAGGGAGAACCCGCCCGGCCCCGGGCAACTGCCCCCAGCCGGACCTGCCAGCCCCGAGCCTACCTGCCGCACCTGGGCGGCGGCTCGGCCGGGAGCCACGGCCGCGGGGCGCCCGCTCCGACAGGCCCGAGCGAACAAAGGCGCTCGGCGGAGGGAACGCGCCCTCCACCCCGCCTCGCTTTCGGACGGCGGGCAGCCCTGCCCCGCGGCGGGAAGGGCCTCCCGCCGCTGGGCCGCGCGGACCCCGCCAGAGCGGCCGAACGGGGCCGGATGTCGCCTGAGCCACGCGTCCCCGGCCCGAGCGCGCATTCCAACCTGACGTCCTGGAGCCACCCGCGTGAAAGAGTGCGCCTTCACCTCCCCGCGGCGCTTCCCTTGTCGGCCCTACGGTGACCTCGCCCGGCCCAGAGCGGGCCGAGAGGCGCGAGCCTCCTTCGCCCAAGGCCGAGGGCTGCTGGGCCGGGAGACGCGGGGAGGCGCGGGGAGGCCCGGCCGGCCAGGGGCGGGGCGGCGGCTGGGCGGCCCACAGCCCCTCGCGCCCGGAGCCCTCCCAGGGGACCCGGGCAGCCCGTCTCCGGCCCGCGGCACAAAGAACAAACCGTGTAGGGACCTGAGGCTTAGCCCGCCAAGCGTACTAGCGCTTTCCCCACTTAGTGATCCGAAGAAAAGACGCATTCCCACCCAGAGGGACCTCGGCCCCCGGGAAGATGCCGGCGGCTGCATCGCAGGAGTGAGAGCAACTATTAACTCCACACGAAACAACGGGCCTCATGCACGCTGCATCAAGAAGTAGAGTTTGCTCCACCGACGGCCCATTCGTTGAGGACACGCGACAGCTCCTCACACACGGGAGCGAAGTTTGGACCGAGTCGCGGTTTTCTGACCCTAATTCGGTTTCGAGCAAGAGTTCTAACGGCAGGGGAATCTTTCTAAAAGGTTTCTGGTCACACCACTCATGCCCTGAACTTCTGGGGACCTACATGACAAAGGAAGGAAACTGTAACTTACAGCAAGCGAAGGCTGCCCTGGAGGTCCGTCTTTAAAACGCGAGGGTCGGGGAGGACACCCCCGCCGCGCCCCAGCCCGCGGGCCAGCTCCCGCAATGGCTTTACCTTCACACCCCGCTTAATTTCAAAGAGCAGAACTCACCGAGTCCGAGCCCGGCTCCTCAGACATCCGAGTCGGAGGTCGGCTTTCCTCCCGGCACGGGAGCGAAAGTCGTTGGGCTCAAGAACAACACTTGCGCGCTTTAAATCTTGGACGAGGACCGGAAGGCCAGCGCCGGGCCCGCTCGCCTCCCGGGCGGGGACCCTGCTGCGGGGGGCGGGCCCAGTCCGGGGCTCCGCGCGGAGGGCGGGGCGCGGCGGCCCGGGGTCTCCCCCGCGGCGCGTTCCTGCTGCTCCCGGCGGCACTGCCAGAGCCCGGCCGCCGCCGTCCGGCCGTGTTCGTGAAGGTGCTGGGCCCCGCCCGAATCTGTTGTCGTAGGTGGATGAAAACCTCCAGGAAATGTTTCCCGGCGCCTCTCCAGCTCACTCAGATGGTTTGCTCAGATGACCCGAAGCTGGAATCCACATGAATGTCCCCTCTGAGCTGTTCTCCGCATTCAACGTACCTAAAGCTGCTGACTAGCAATATCAAGAGACTGCAGACTTCTACGGAAGGAAAGTTAAAATAAATCCTTTAGGTGTTTGGTTTCCTGTTCTTCAAATGTTGTCTAGATCTCTCCTTACAGAACAAAACATTACCGTTTAACGGAGGTAATATTTTGAACAGTTTTGTAATTGTGCATATTTCCGCACATGACAGAAAAAGATTAACCCAAATACTTCAAATAAAAACTTTGCGTTTGTTATTGTAAAAGGAATAAGACAGGTAATGAGTTACAAGTAGTTTATTGAATGAGAGTTTCTTACTGTAAACACGACATTGTACGTGTTATTTCAAACTAGACTTCTAGGAAGTTTTGTAATTGCTTTCTTTAAGACCCTCAGCTTATTTTCAATCACGCAATTCATACAGTATGTATGGCAGACATGGCTCAGCACCTGCTATTATTACCTTGGAGATTATAGTGCTACCTGCACATCAGACCACAGACAGAAAAATTTATATAATGTGATTAGTAGGGGAGTCACTGACAGTGACCCACAGATAAGCTGATTCATTAATAGCACAGTGCTTCCATAATAAAATCTGGACTGTCATCCCACATACGTTCCTCCAGCTCTCATATGTGTATGCCCTTTTTATGTGCAGATATTCAATTATGATTATATTCCTTTCACATCATTTGGAACTAGGCCCACGTGTCAGCATGGGTGCGTTCCACATGCATGAACACATAGGACTGTACCCACAAGGAATACAAATTGACCCAACATTGACAAACATATATAAAAATCACATGTTCACATCATCCTATATACAGATCAACACATCAGAAAGATAAATTATTTTGAAAGTAAATCAGGGGATTGGTGAGAGGATGTGGGGCTTTGGGTGGTAGGAGGGGAGAGGATGTGGATGAGAGAAGGGGATGGGCAGAGTGGCCCAGAATGCCTGCCCTGGGACTCACCCACTCACACACCACACAGGGAAGGGGCAGGGAAGGGAGGCTCCTTTACCCATCTGGGAAGATTTTCTAGAGCAGATTGTCTCCGCATCCCACACCAGACAAAGGGGAAGAGAATGGTAGATTGGATGGTACAGTACTCAGTTACTTTCATTGGGAGGAAGTGCGTGAAAATTTTGAGATGAGTTGGAAATAAAATTAGACAACAGCAATTATGCTGACTCGGCCAGCATGGAGAAAGAGGACACTGTTGGCCTGCTCTCCTTGTCCATGGTAGCTGCTTGTGAGCATTGAGCCCTGCGATTAGACTTATAAATGACTTTGAATCCCACTGTCAAGGATGTGCTTTGCGGAGCACTAAAGACCTATGGAAAGTACTGGGAAAAGAAAACTGTAACATCAAAATGGTAAACTTGAAAAATGAGAGGGGTTAGATTTGCATGTTTACAGGGACAGATAAGTCAGAGAAAGAGCAGAGTGAGAAGCAGATTTAGGAGAGAGGACCAGAGAGCAGGGCAGTAAGACATGCATCATCAGTTACTGGGAGAGAAGACCAAACCCTAAGCGTAAGAGAACCTAGGAGATGGGGGCAGCAATAGGGACCCAAAGAAGAGGCCAGTGTTACTGAATCATGAAAGGAGAAGCAGGTTTGGTAACTGACTGAGTTAATGCCCAGCACAACTGAAGCAGAGCAGCATAGTGTCAGGCTTGACCTGCTCAGCTACACTTGCTCTTTCTGGATTCTGGTAGATCAGGAGATTTCCTCACAGGCCCTGTGCAGACCCTGCCCTGTGCATTCAGATGCACTGCCAGCCATGTATTCTGAACCTGGCTAGCATCCATGCAAGGCCTGAGCTGTTAGAGAGATGCTGGCTGGAGCCTGACCTAGCCTCCTACATGAGTCTTGGCAAGTTACCCGGCTTCTGTGCACCTCAGTAATGCCAGCCTGCGAGGGTAAGTGAGGACTGAGGACAATCACAATGACAAGTGTGGAGTGCTGGGCTCAGCGTCTGGGGCCTTCTCAGTGAGCAAGAGGAATGATCAGCATCCTCATGCCCACCACCGCTGCAGAGAGCTCCTGTCACCTGGGGACAGACAGAGGCAGCTGTCATGCTGTGTCCCAGAATCCTCACTACAGAAGGGTCTGCTGTATTTCACATCTCTGGAATTTCCTTTCTGTTAATACAGCAGCACCCCGTTAAAATGATAGGTGGCATCTCCTTGGCTGCTTCCTCCCCTTCTTTATAGCCCCCAGCCCCCTCCCGCCCACACACAGCCTTCCCAGGTGTTCTTTTCTCTCCACTCTTGCCCCTGGTGACCTTGCCCATTGCCTTAACGAAGCCAGCCGTACTAGGTGCACCCAGAACTGGCAGGTGAAAGAACAAACAGCACAAAGGCACTCACCTGCAGGCCATGCCAGAGCCCATTTGTTTCACTCTCTTTTCCTCTGCCCAGGGGAGGGGCCCCAGTAACTGATCATCTCCTCTTATGTGCCACCTAGCACTCAGTCAGGGCCCCAGAGGGACAGGGACAGTCTCAGAGGCTCAGGCCCTGCTTGCTGGGCCACTCCTTGGTCCAGTAGAGCTGTGCTGTGGGTAGGGTGGGCTTCACCTGGGAGGGGGGTTCAGGGATGGTGAGGCTGATACAGGTTTTCCCTCGATGCTGCGTGGCTCAGACAGCCCCTGTGACAATGACCTGGTGCCATTTCCTGGCAGTGGGTCTCTGGGCATTTCTTCTCCCCTCCCCACCAGCAGATCAGACCCACAGTCCACACTCCCGGGGCATACAGGGTTCTGTACAGGTTCCAAGGGGCCGTCTCTAACTCACCTCTTTCTCACCTACTCAGGAGGGCACATCCAAACTGAACGAATTAGTGACATTTTTATAAGGACGGTCTTGAATGCTATCTGATTAACACATATTTTAAAAGACAATTGGCACTGAGCCTTGCCAAAGCTATCTAAACTGAGCAAAATGATTTGGGTTCTGTGATGGGGTACAGAGAAAAGGAAAATTACAGCACGTGGAAGTATTCAGAAAGTAGTTACTAACTGTGATACAGGGACTATGTATATGCCTGGCCAGAGGCAATTGTTCGTGTTGGGAATTTTGCACTAAAATTTGGTTCTGTTGATATTTAAGGGACAACTAAAATATAATTTCCTATTTCCCTTTCCTTTACAGTTAATAATTACTAAGTGCTAACTGCCTGCTTTATGGAGCTACATGATTCAAATCCCACACAAACCAATTTAAAAGGCAATTAAAAGTCTGCCTGGGATTTATATTGAGTTATTACTTAACGTAAGGAGACCACTAGTTGAGAATTAGGAATAGTTTGCTGTACTGCTATTTTTCTTATGACTGGACTCCTAAAAAGCCAATTCTAAAGTCCTCGATAAATCCACATGATGCAAAACCATATACATTTCATAAATCGGTGTTGGTTGGTCTGGTGGTCTAAAGTTATAAAACCCAATATTGACATCTAATTGGCCCTGCTGATTTAGGACTAAGTAATCTTAGAAAGAAAGGGCAATATGTGTAAGAGAGATGTTTGTATCATACTAAATAAATAAATAAACCCTCAGGAAAAAAAGGAATCAATAGAATAATAGGATATCTGCTTGTAGATGAAGATGCAAACAGGTCTGCATAAAGGGATACAGGGCAGAGAATGGATAAACAAAATGTGGTATATATACATACACCATTTACGGAAGATATTCAGCCTTAAAAAGGAATCAAATTCTGATACATACTACAACATAGATGAACCTTGGAAACATTATGTGACGTGAAATAAACCAGACATTAAAGAACACATAATGTATGATTCCACTTATATGAGGTACCTAGAAGAAGAATATTCATAGAGACAGAAAGTAGAATAGAGGTTGTTGGAGGCTTGGGGGAGGTGGAGGATGGGGAGGTGGTGTTGAATGGGTACACAGTTTCAGATGAAAAAGTTCTGGAAACAGGTAGTGGTGATGGTTGCACAACACTGTGAATGTACTTAATACCACTGAATTGTACACTTAAAAACGGTTTAAGTGATAAATTTAATGTATATTTTAAAAAAAACTTTATAATCCCTAAAATGTTATACAAATGCAAGGATTGTTAACTTGAATTAGGACTAAGTGGGATTATGTTTATAATCCATCCCTCTTTTAAAAAGTGGTGTATGCAATGAAATTTATTCTGTCATTACTTGTTACGTGATATTGGAGAGCACCATCCAGATAAATTTTAATAATAATATATGTCCCATCTTGAGGTAATTTACTTGAGGTAGTTTACTCTAAAAACATTAGAGTGAGTCCAAACCCAATTAATATAAAAAACAAAATTTAGAAACTGAGATACAAAAGGAGAGAGGAAGGAATAGATGGCAGGCCAGCAACTAAGCAAAACTCTCCCTCCAGGAGCCAGGCAAGTGTTCATATTCATCAGATCTTTATTAAAGCTTAAAAAACCATTCATTTTAACATGATCATTGTGTGGGTCCATAGTGCTTCGTGTGTTACTATTTACAGTTCTGGGAATTTATTATGTAATTATGGAGCACCTAATTGAAACAGAAGAAGGATGTAAAACTGAGAACATGCTCCCGTAAGTCTGAGCCCTCGGGACCTTATTCTGTGTTTAACGAAACAGGTTCCTGGACAGTTGTCTGCCCTGCTTGCCATGGTCCAACCCATCTCCACATGTTCCCCTGCCCTCCTCCACTGTGTCTGCACTCAGCCTGGCATGACAACCATCTCCTCAGTTGGCTCCCCTGCCTCCCATGCTCCCCATCCCAACCCTCCCTGACAGCCTGGTTCCTGCAAGTCTCCACACGTGGCCACGACCCTAGCCCCTGCTGTGCTGCCTCTTCCTGGAACCTGCTCCTGTCTTCTGGACAAGCCCCACACCTACTGCAGAGGACAGGTCAGATTTCACCTTCTCCAAGTCCTTTCCAGCCCAGTCCATTCCCATTCCCCTTGCTGTCAGTATTTAGCACTCTAGTTACACAGTAACTATCTAGTTAATCAAGGTTGCAAATGAATAGAAAGTCCTATGACCTTTGTTTCATTTCTTATGAGAAATGAAAAGCAAGGACAATTAGACCAACAATCACATCATATCTCTTATTAGAGGTGATGTGTCTACAGAATACTCTATAAGAGCCAAGGGGGATAGTCAAGATTATCTATCAATCCAGTCCTTTGACACACAAAGAAACTGAGACCCTGAGAAAGGAAATGACTTGCTCAAGATTACCCAGCACAGAGGCAAGAAACAGAGCATACCCAGAGTCCTAAGGCAGGAGTCAAGGGCAGCCTCCTCCACCTGGATGCTGGCAAGAAACAGAGCATTCCTGGGGTCCTTAGGTAGGAGCCGAGGGCAGCATTCCCAGGAGCACACCAAAAACACCACTTCTGCATAGGTGGCCCACCACAGGCACCATCACAGCCATGGATGCCACAAAAACATTAGATGCCACAGCAGTAGCCACAGCTACCATGCAGGTGACTCACCAGACACTCAACTACACTGACACAAGGAGAGTCACCAGCAGAGATCAGAAAAGAAAAGGACGTCTCTCTCCTCAAAGCCCACTCCAGAGTAATAGAAGAAGCAACTGCTATACCAGATGACCAGACATCAACGAAGAGATACTAGAAATACAAAAACCCAAGAAAATATGACACCATCAAAAGAATACAGTAATTCTCAAATACCTAGACCCTGTAGAGCAGGAAAGCCTTGAAATGACCAAAGAGGAATTCTGAGCCACAATCTTAAGAAAACTCAGTGAGATATGAGAAGACTCAGACAACACAATGAAACAAGGTAAAAAGTCTAGGACATGAAGGAGGAAATTTACAAAGAGATTAACACCTTAAAAAAGAATGTAGCATTTTAATATAGGTGTTTACAAGTACAAATTCTCCTCTAAACACTGCATGAGCCCTACATCCTGTAAATTTTGATATGTTGCACTTTGATTTTTATCTAAAAGTACTCTCTAATTTCCCTGTGATATTTCTTTTTTACTCATTGTTTATTTAGGAGAGTGTTGTTTAATTTTTACACGTTTGCAAGTTTTCTAAATTTCATTCTGTTATTGTGGTCAGAGAACATATTTTCTATGATCTTAGTCTTTTTAAATGTATTAGGACTTGTTTTCTGGCAAAAAATGAAAAATAAATAACTTTTTGTAAAAAAAGAAAAAATTACCCTCTATGTGTTCTAGAAGTAGAAATAGAATTGAAACCGCAATTTTCTGAAATCCAGTATTGGTAGAACACCATGCTAGTTTTGTTTTAATTTGTTTAATAATCAGCAGATAGTTCTTTAGATGCACCCCAAACGTAGGCCAAGAGTGACAATGCAGTAGGAAGAACACTTGTTTCGCCAAAGCTGTAGACCTTGGGCAAGTCACTTCACACCTCTGGGACTCTCTGTTTTCACCTGTAAGAGAAGGGATGGATTGGATCATCTTTATGGTTATATCTGCTTCTAGCACTTTAGGAACCTACCAGATGGTTGGCCTGGCTCCACCAAAAAATGTGCCAGTAGTTGGTGCACCATCACTCCCTCTGCTCCCTCCTGAATGCCATTACCCTCAGCCTGGGACACACTTCCCCTCCTTCTCCCCCTTGCTTGCTTTTTAAAAAAAACTCTGCTTAAACTTTACTCAACTCAAAATTATCAGTGCCTCCCCCACCCCTGGCTTAATTAGGTGCCCCTCATCTGCACCTGACTGACTACCCTGTTACCTTATCACACTAATTAGAGTCATTGATTTTCTTGCTTCTTCTGTTAGACTGTGAATTTACTAAGGTTGGGATTATGGTACATTTCTCTATCCCAAATGCCTATCAAGGTGCCTGGCTTGTAGCACGGAGCCAGTAAGTGTTTGGTAAATGAATATAATGATCTTGGGATGGAAACAGGGGTGACTGTGGTACTGATTTCATGTAAAGCTGTTAGAGTTTTTAAGGATGATTGGAATTTGAAAGAAGGTGGAAAATAGTGACAACAGTGGCCTAGCTGAAGGAAGGGGAGGTTCCTAAAAGCAGTGGGTCAGATTAGTGTTATTTAGCTGAATAGGGGGACCATCTGCATTAGAAGCATCTGAGGTGCTTGTGAAAATTGCAGATTTTACCTTTAACTCCTGCACACCACTTCTCATTCTGAATGTGTAAATCTAGATTTACCTTTAGAGCAAGCTCCTGAAGAAGATCCTTATCCCATGGATATGGATAAGGCATGGATGGAGAGTCTTAAAATCCTGGAAGGAACTTTGGCAGTTGTAGGCAATTGAAAGCTACTGAAATGAAGTTCTTGAAGAGAGAGAATGAGTACATGATGGAAATGAGCTTTAGGAAGGCATAGTCTGGTGGTCTACTGTGAATTATGCATAAGACAAATGTCCTTCACAGGGACTGGTTTTCCAAAGCCTTGCAGTTTCAAATATTCACCTTGCAAAGGACAGAAAATTTTCCCCAGGCTATATAGTCTCTGTTGTAAGATAAAGAATTGTAACACAGCAAGGCTGCTGGCTCAAAGACAGACAGGTACTGATTGATATGTAAAGATACTGGGAAATTGCTGTAAGAAGAGAATGTTTGCTAAAATTAAGCTTTTGTTGAAAATTGCATTATAGAAGGTCACCTTGCTTGTCTTACTGAATGTTACCAGCTTCTATTGTTAAACTTGTTAAACTATACTTAGCAAAAACCCCACCTATGTTCTCTTCCTGGAACTTCCTAGTCTGGAGAATAAATGCAGGAAGAGAACCCCAATTCGTGGTTAATTTCCCAAATGGAAGGAATGCCTTGCTCTTGAGGGTTCTGGGAGATTAACCCCTTTTCAGGGATTCTCACTGCTCAGAAGAGATGGGCTTTGAGTAATCTTTGGCAGCTCTGTCACCCAGGGGAAAAGGGGTGACAAATCTGTGGGAGACAAAGCAACAGTCTACAACATAGCCTGATGACAGTGAGATCTCAGGGGCAATGGGGAGCTGCCGGGAGTGCACCAAAGTGTACATGATGAGAGCAATTGACAGCTTGCTTTGTGGTGGAGGCATCAGAAGTAGAGAAAAAGCAGTAACTCCAGGAAGCATGTGGAGGGATGAAATGACAAGCCTTGGTGACAGATTGATATAAAGGAAGATGATAGGGAGAGTTTGAAATAACAATGTTTTAGGAACCCTAGAAAAGTGGCATTTCCACTAATACACATGCTATTTCCATCTAATGAATTCTATTTCAACTTGATGTGATCCAGGTGTCCGGGAGGCATCCAGGTGAAAACAATACAGACCATTGGCAACTTGACCAAAGGTCTGGGAGGACCACAAAATTGTAGAAGTCAACAATGTGAGGGAAGAAGATGGAAGGAAACCTGGAAACCTGAATTTTTAAAAAGTGAAAATCTGTAATTCTTTATAACATGTATGATGTGATAGGAGGAGTCAATGAAAATGCTTGATGGCAAATTGTGTTGACAATAATGAGCAAAATTAGACTTCTGACAGTCTGGTTCCTAGGAGGAAACTCTTCCACTGAGAAATGGGAGTAGTAGGGATGAGGGGCAAGAGTTCAAAGGGGGTGCGGATTAGGGTGCATGGACAAGGAAGAAACTTATCAGGAAATCCTAACTTGTATGCAGTTTAATGGTTTTGCTTACCAAACAGGGTTGCATTTTTTTTTTTAAGAGGCATATTCTTTCTGTTCTTGCTCCTTGGTTGTGGTATCATCTGAAACACGTAGGAGGTGTCTTATAGAATGGAACCACATATCCAAAGCTCTATTTTTATGCTACAACAAAATGTGGCTTCGGAGAAGAAACATTTCTTTGAAATACATTATGCCTGCCTTTCTCCCTTAATGACCTAGAGGATGGGGGGATTCATTTTGAAATGTGAAGCCAGGATATACACTGGTGGTACACTAATGCAGGCTGCTTGGCATTATAAATTCCATTTGTTTTCCTAATTATAATCCCCCACCTCTGGGTAGTTATCCATCAGGACATAAATTATTGTACATGCTTAAATTGTTCATCTGCATTATATGTATATACTTTAGATGGTAAATACTTGAGTCTTTTCTATGAACAAAGTTAACATGCTTTGGAATAATAAAGTAGGCAATCATCAGTAAGAGTCATAAATTTTCTCCTACTTTATAAATTTACTTGAAAGGAAAAGAGAAAAGGAAAGAAAGAATGATGGCTTAATGATGGTATAAGACTATTTTTTTAATTACTAATTTGAATCAAAACGTAACCAATCAGTGTTCTGGGGAATTCCTATCACTGGACTTTTACCTGTTGTATTCCAACAGGTAAAACGAAGCAGTTGGATGAGATTGCTAGACTATTTTCCAAACTATAAACTGGGACATGACCTCATAAGGGATTTTTTTCTTCTGAGTTGTGAATATATCCTGTGTCAGATTCCTAAAAACTCCTGACAGTTTCTTAAGTCCCTACGTAATTGCTGAATAATAAGATTTATTTCTACCACCTAGTTATTTCTTTGCCTTCTAACTTCATTTAATTGTCAATACATCCTTACACTGACGTGCCAAGTTGCTTAAGCTCAATGCTTCATGAGGGCATAAGAGGCTGGTTGTCTTCTGCTTTTCTATGAATGTTATGAACTATTGATGTGGTCTTACTTGATGTCAGGGCTCATAAAAACATATTGGTATCAAGGCCTGTATTTCCTTTTGACATAGCAACTGTCATTGTTTCAGAATGATTTATAAAAAGCACAGGAACCTCTTACTTAGTGACTCTCCTAGCTAGGTATGATCTTAAAGTAACTTTTTCATAGTCTTTATACTTCTGGAAATTGTCTCTCCTGTCAGTGTGTATCCTTTACTGGTTAGCTCAGTTGGTTAGAACATGGTGCTGGTAACACCAATGTCCAGGGTTCGATCCTTATACCAGCTAGCCACCAAAACAAAAACAAAAACAGTAATTGTTGAGCTATTCAATATGTAAATTGTATGATTTATTTATATCTCTCAAATGGGGTTTACATGTCATTACTTCTGGTTACATTCATTTTAAAATGTCATGTAAGCCATTATTTTAAATTATAAAAGCAGCAAATGTTTCTTTTTTAAAAAATCAAACATTGCAGAAGAGTATAGAGTAAAATGTAGAAATTCTCCTTCCCCATATTCTAGCCTTCACTGTCAGTCTTCAAAAATAATCACTGTTAACAATGTCTTAAATTTCTTTGCATAAATCTTCTAAACATATACAATGTTACATACATTTATAAGAACACACTCATTTTTACACAAATAGTTGTGTTCTACATCTTGCCTTTTATTTTCCCACTTAAAATATCTAGACTCTGTCATGTTGGCACATATCAATCTTTCTCATTCTTTTTAACAACTGCGTGGCATTTCATTATATGTACGTACCATAATTTTTTGATGAACATTTAAGTAATTTCCACTTTATATCTGGTTGTTGTTGAAGTTCTATTGTTCTAATTACAAACAAGGAACATTCTCCTAAAAGTAAAATTACCGAGTCAAGGAGCACATTTTTAAAATTTTGATGAGATATTTTCAAATTATCTTCCAAAGAGCTTGCACAAATTTACACTTCCACCAGTATTACTGAGAGTGTTTCCACATCCTCATCTGCCTATCTTCCTTTGAGGTTTGAAATTTCTGCCATTCTAGTAGATAAAAATTGTTACTCCTTTTTAATATACGTTTGTTGGATTAGGGTGGACCGAGCATTTTTTTCATAAGATTAATGGTGTTTGTGTATTTGTATGAACTTCCTATTTTGTGTCCTTTCTCCATTTTTTTTTCTGTTAAATTATTAGTCTTTTGCTCTGTTCATTTTTATGAGAGAAAAAGATATCCTTTGTTAGGATAGGCTACCATTTAATAGATAACCCACCGAAAGTTCACGGGAAATCATCAGTGTATATATTCTATTCATGAACTCTTGTATAACCGCTCACCCACTGGAAGCACTAAAAGAAAACATAAGTGTAGCCACATAACCTAAGGAGAGAAAGAAAACATTCTGTCTGGGATAGATGTGGGGACTGGCCTCACTTTTCCTATTGATTTTCTATTGCTATATAAAAAATGACTCAAAACTTAGCAGATTAGCTCACAGTTTCCCTGGGACAGGAGTCTGGGCACAGCATGACTGGCTTTTCTGCTTAGAGTCCCACAAAGCTAAAATCAAGGTGTTGGCTGGCTGTGTTCTCATGTGGAGCTCTGGATCTTCTGTGTTCTTGTGGTTATGGCAGCATTCAGTTCCCTGCAACTGTAGGACTGAACTCCCTGCTTCCTTGCAGCCTGTCAGCTGGGGGCCACTCTCAGCTCCTAGAGGCCCACATTCCTTGCTGCATGGCCCCCTCCATCTCCAAAGCCAGCAAAGGGGAATATCCCTTGTGCTGACTCCTTATGCTTTGAATTTCTGACCTCTAGACCCAGACGTAGGAGTTCATGTGATCAGGACAGGCCCAACTGGACTACCTATTTTAAGGTCAGCTGAAGAGCAAAATCCCTTCACAGAGCACCTAAATTACTGTTTGATTGACTATCTTGGGGGAGGTGCGTGTACACCAGGGGCCAGGATTCTTGCAGCCTATCTCAGAATTCTGCCTCCCACACCCTCCAACTACCTTTCTTGAGGGAAGCAGACAGAACTCTTATCTTTTGCCTTAGGAAATCAAATGGAAACATCCAATGCCAGAGGAAGGAGTCATGACTAGCCTCCATCTAACTCCACATACAACAAAATAAATCCACGTGGGTCAAAGATCTTGATGTGAGCAATGAAATAGCAGAAAACCGGAGGAAAAAGTAGGGAACCACATGTACTAGGTAGGGAGTCAGACAGACTTTCCTTGACCATGGATCCAAACCTGACATTTCCGACTCCAACAACTGCCCTCTTGACCTCCATGCTACATGGCCCACCCAGAGGACAGGTCATTCACTGGCTGCACTAATGGATTTTGAGTCCTCTAACCTTACTGTTTCTTCTTGATACCAGT
This sequence comes from Cynocephalus volans, assembly GCF_027409185.1. Classification (NCBI taxonomy): domain Eukaryota; kingdom Metazoa; phylum Chordata; class Mammalia; order Dermoptera; family Cynocephalidae; genus Cynocephalus; species Cynocephalus volans. Next base: position 107,083,321 of record NC_084460.1, on the reverse strand, counting down.
GTGACCAGAGTGTGCTTTTGTGAGATGCTGGCCTTGGGTTTTCAATAGAACAAAGTAAACTGACCAGAACCTAAGTAGGTGAGCCACTAAGGGGAACCATATCGATGAGCACTATTCTCAAAAAGCATTCTCCTGTCCCTCTGTCTCTCTCTTTCAACCTCTCACCTGATGCTGTGATTCAGGCGCATTATACGTGACTTGCTTGAGACTGAAGAGATTTATATAAAAGAAATTAAGAGCATAATTGATGTAAGTAGATTTGCGAGGTGGGAGGTGAGTGTTAAATGTACATGCAAACTGGAGAAGTTTTGTTGTACAAAGAGACTCAAAATAGTTGCCATATCTCTAGAATTCCCACCAAGGTTTCAGGTCTTATAACATCACGAGTGTCTCTCCAGTAGAAATAGGTTAGGAGCATTTTGATGGCTCGTGATCCACGTAACCAATTAGCTCCAAAATATTATGCCAATTCATACTGATTCCAGCAATGTTCACCATAGGTGTGCCAATAAAGGATATTATAACTGAAATGTTTTTGATACTTTTAAAAGGAAAGATTGTTTCTCATTTTTTAAAGTAGCCTTTTTCCTGGAGAGTAAAAATACATATTTCCCTTCTTTTCCCAAGGGAATAATCTTAAGGAAAAAACTATATGTACAAAGCTATTTATTATAACATTTTTTAGCAATAAACTATCAGAAGCAACCCAAATGTCCAATAAAAAAGGGAAATGGTTAATAAAGTATGATATACATGCTGCATAAACATTATTCAACTGTTAAAAAATAATTTTGGATAATATGTAGCAACATGGAAAAATGCCCTGATATAAGATTAAGTTAAAAACAATACATATGTAGAACTTTATAAGCTGAGTCTTAAATGTACACGGAAAAACAATATAAAATTATATACGTATTGTGATTATAACTAAATCAAATGAGCTTTTTAAAAGTCATGAAGGAAATATAAGATAATGTAATAGTAATTGCATCAAGTCATAAAATGATAGGTAAGTTTTTTCCTTTCTTTTACATTAGAATTGTATAACTTACATTTTTTAAAAAATTTGTTTTTCCCATAAAAATGCCATTTTATTTTCATTGCCATTAAGTCCTCTCCTTCTGAAGGTGGAAAATGATAGCAAAAGAAAGTATTTGCTAGAATAGCTTTCAGGAAACATGTGTGCTGTATTCTCCAATTATTTCATTAAAGTCCTGGTTCCTGGGGTAGCTAATTCAGATCACCTCTTTATGTTCCTATCTGTAAAACCTACCTTGTTTCCACCTCTGCAGGGATATATCACTCCAATGGATTTTATCTGGCTGAAGCATCTGATTCCAGATGTTCTTCAGAATAACAAAGACTTTCTCTTTGGGAATATTAGAGAACTTTATGAATTTCACAACAGGTATATAATTCACATTATCAGGAAAAATGGAAAGTAAGAGAAGGGTGGAAATCAGACTGATGGGATTTGGAGATGAAAGTGCTTAGACGTTTTCATCTTAAGCAGGTGGTTTGGAGTCAGTGGATTGGGTTGGGGAGGGATGGGGTGTGAAGGAGGGAGAAGCTCCACAGGACCCCTGAGGACTGTGGAGCATGTCCTGGGTGTCAGAACTGAAGAAGAAGGGACTTTTTAGAAACTGTCTTTCAACCCTTTCATTTTGCCCATGAGGAAACTGCAGATTGTTAACTCATGTTACTCACTGTGATGTCCCCAAGATCGCACACCTAATTAATGAAGTGGGAAAGACTGCTTGGTGAATTGAACCACGGTTGTTTCCTAACCCCCTCCCTTGTCCATGGGTCAGAAACAAAACTGAAATGGAAGCCCGTTTCTGCTACTTTCCCTAGAGAGGTTATTCAGCCTCTTTGAGCCTCAGGTTTCACATATATGAACCCTATCTTGCAGGATTTGGTGTGGGATTAAATGAGATATTGTTTGTGAAGCACTGTGCTTGTGCCTGGCTTACGGTAAGCTCCCAGTGATATGGGTAAGAGCAGCAGCAGCAGTTCCTACAAACATCATCATCATGTCGTGGGGAGCCTCAGCGTATCCAGTTTGTCCGTGGCTAGTGCATAGAGTTATCAGAACAGCTGTGGCTGGTTTCAGGGTAACCATAATGACTCAGAATCTTTTTTTTTTCTTCCAAATTACTGTGTAGAAGATGAGTCAAGAGCGATAAAGCCTGGAGAACAACATTTTTCTAGGCACCTCTTAAAACTTTACGTGATTTTACTTTTGAAAAAATTTTAACCCCATGCATGTAAAAATCAAGGCTTTGTTATATATACTTTCATTTCCCTAGGACTTTTCTAAAAGAATTGGAAAAGTGTGCTGAAAACCCTGAACTTCTGGCACATTGCTTTCTCAAGAGAGTAAGTCTGTGTTCCCGAGAAATCAAAATAACCATGTGATTAAAGTCAGCCCTTAATTCTGTGCAAGAGCAAATGGAAACACCAGTGGTCTAAAACTTACATCTGCTTTCCCTGAGCCATCTGCTTTATTGAAGTATACTTGACAAATAAAAATTGCACATATTCAAGGTGTACAATATGATGGTTTCATATACGGGTACACTGTAAAATGATTACTGCGATCAAGTTAATTAATACATCCATCATCTCTCATATTCACCATTGTGTGTTTGTGTGTGTGTGTCTGTGTAATCTAAAAAAGTTGAACTCATAGAAGCAGAGTAGAAGGGTGCTTGCCAGGGGCCAGGGGTAGGGGAAATGGGGAGATGTTGGTCAAAGGGTACAAACTTTCAGTTGTAGGATGAACGTAACACATTGATTCTGGAGATATAATGCATAACATATTGACTATAGTTAATAATACTGTACTGTACACTTGAAATTTGCTAAGAGAGTAGATCTTATACCTGTCTTTTGAATGTGAAACGGGAGGCCTTTGCAGCACTGCTGGCATTCCTATTCTCCCTCACTTCATCCATGAGTCCAGTGAGACTGAGCTCACACTGATAGGTGGGAGAAGCTGCCAGCCTGGTTTCCTGCAAGCCCCATGAAATTGGAGGCTGGCCACCCAGAGCCCCCAAAGCAGATGACCCTCTTCTGAACAACTGAGCTATGTTTTAGGACAAGAATTATACAGCAGGCTTAAAGTACCATATTCTCAGGAGAAGTACTGGTGTTAAACTAAAAATCTCAGAAAATATATTTTCTTCCATTTTATTTTTTACAGCATAGAAGATGATTAGAAATATTTAAATCTACAGCCTCTCTTAGGCTTAGCACCCAATTTGTGAACTTCCTGTCTTACAACACCATACCTCCAACTACCTCCCCTTCCTCACCACTCGGACTTCTTCCCTCTTTCCCTGTTTCTCCACCCCTGCTTTGGGAGCTAAACAAGCTGTTTGGGCCAATGGGAGCTGGCACTGAGAAATGTTTTACCCAGCACTGTTCCCCACCACATGCTTTCTTCCCCTTTAGGATGGCCATGCAAATGATCCTAATGCCCTGCACTTTCTAAATCTTTCCAATTTCTCCTTTCTCTCCCAGCTAGCCGTTCTAATTCTCTTTCTTGTTTTTCTTTTTGTGTGCCCACGACAACAGATGAAACAACTTAAAGTTTTTTAAACAACCCAAATAATACTTGTGATAAATTGAAAGCTAGCAAACAAAAATGTCCAGATTTCAAGGTATTTGACATAATGGAGAAACAGAGTCTTTAACCAGCAGAGCCCTTCCGTGGTCCTGCAGGGACTCTCCAGCCCCAGCACAGGCTTTTCAAGTGCCAGAACTCCAGAGACACTAAACACTTCCTGTACTCACTCTGATTCATTTCCTTTTTGAATTTCTGTAACATTGTTAGTGTTTTGCACTTATTTGAACTTTTGCACTTTTGCACTCATCAAAGCACTAATGTGAAATCTAGTTTCAGAGTTCAGAAATATTTTATGGTTGCTTGTCATGAATGCGAAGATCATTTAAATTGTTGAATGAACTAAGGGCCAAATTCCTGTGGAAAAAAATGCATATTATAAAATAAAGATTGTTCAAATATGAGGAAATGGTCAGGGAATCGCTGTCTAAACATCTTCTCTTGAAAGAATTTCTTTCCTAAAGTTTCACAAAGCTTTTTATAGCCCCCCATGTTGAGAAGAATCTTGGAAATCAATTAATCCAGACTGCAAATCCTCATCTAATCTTACATGATTTATGAGGTTGGAGACAAAATACAAGTAATAAATTTTATCAAGCACAAAGTTATTCTCTAAGACAAATGGAGTAATTAAAAACACGATTACCGGTTCTCGACAGTTTCAAGATGGCGGCGGCTGCGGCGGCTGGCGCGGAGTAGCTGAGGTGGAAAAGGTGGCCACTGGGCCTCAGGCAGCCGGGAAACTTGTGGACCTTCCTCTGGCCATCTCTTAAGGGAGGACTGCTGCTGCTGGCCGGTCGTGGGGGCTCAACGCCACTTTGCCCCCGGCAGGAGAGGCTGCCTCATTTACAGGCAACAGCTTTGAAGTGTGGAGCAGGAAAAGAACTGATTCTTAGCTGCAAAAGTGAGTCTTGAAACAGGGAACACGGCGCCAGGGCTGCTGTGGATGCAGCCAGGATCCCGGAGGCTGGGGCCGCACTGAAGGCGGCCAGCTGCCCTATTCAGGATTCGAGGTTTCAGGCCGGCATTAAAGAAGATTCCTGGGAGCGCCCGAGCGGCGCCGCGACTGAACAGCCCGAGGCGGCAGCGCCGAGAACACGGAAGGCAACAAACCAGAGACAGAGCGAGCGCCCGACCTGGCACAGCACTGTGAGTGATCCCTGGCACAGCTCTGTTCGGGGGGTGAATGCCCACGCGGCTTCCGCCTGCACCACCAGGCCACTCACTGCCCCGGTGCTGCCTCCATTTTCCCAGGTGCGGGCAGCTCCGCCCTGCTCGGCCATCACTGAGCCCATTTGCTTGGCCTGGCGCGGGGCTTTCCGGACCCTGCGGGCCGACCTCCTCTCCCACTCCCTCCGCGGTTCTCTGGCAGGACTGGGGGTGTGGGGCGTCCCGACCAGTTTGGGGAGGGCTAGGAAGTACGGGCGGGCCGACTGTCACTCCACCACACCCTGGACTCCGGCCCCGGTAAACTTCCTGTTACTGGGAGGCAGATACCATCTCTGCGACCACCAGTTTGGAAAAAAGCCTAACGAATTTCTGGTTGGGAATAGTGTGTGGTAGGAGAGTTCCCAGGTCCGCTTGAACCTGCCGGAGAGCAGGCTGCAGGCGGGCACTAGACTCGGTTTATACCGGGGGGATACAAAGGTGAACAAGACCCGAGAAAGATCTACACAGTGCTACAAAGGCACCCAGAGAGACCGGTCGTCTGTGCCTAGCAGAAACCTGGTAGACTTCCTGGGCGAGGCGGTGCTGAGCAGGATCTTGAAGGCCCAGCTGATAGACGAGGGGTGCAGAAGACACGCCCCAGCCCAGCACAGTGTGCACAGAGCGGGGAGACGTGCGGCCAGGGAGGCGGAGTCTCGACAGAAACCACACACCCGGTGGGGTCGCCACTGCACGATCTAACAGCCTGGGCCAGAGCACACGGAACGGGGAGAAGTCCTGTACAGAAAGTGAAAGCTCAACAGAGATCACACACCCTGTGGTACGTGATCCACCAGCCCAGCAGAGTACAAGCTGACCAGAAAGGTGGATCCCCGGAGAAGCCCAAGACCCGAGGCAACCACACACACAAGACACTAGAGGCCAACTGAGCAGTCACGGCGGGAGCCATACCAAATTGGCAACCACAGCAACATCCTAGTTAGACATTAGTCTTAAACCGGTGGACTGTGAAACCCCCTGCAACAATGAATAAACACCAAAAAAAAGACACCAGAAATACAAAAAATCAAGAAAGTACACCACCAAAAGTTAATAAATCTCATACTCTAGATCCTATAGAACAAGAAGCCCTTGAAATAACTGACAAGGAATTTCGAGTGATAATTCTAAGGAAACTGAATGAGATACAAGAAAACTCAGCTAGACATCATGATGAAATGAGGAAAAGTATACAGGATCTGAAAGTGGAAATATACAAGGAAATCAATGTCCTGAAAAAAAATGTAGCAGAACTTGCTGAACTGAAGAAGTTATTCAGCGAAATAAAAAACACAACGGAGAGTTTAACCAGCAGGCTTGTCGAAGTTGAAGAGAGAACCTCTGAACTTGAAGATGGGCTGTTTGAAATAACACAAGCAGACAAAAAGAAAGAAAAAAGAATCAAGGACATGGAAGAAAATCTGAGAGAGATATCAGACAACCTCAAGCGCTCAAATATCCGAGTCATGGGTATTCCAGAAGGGGAGGAAAATGGAGATTCCATTGAAAACATATTCAAAAAAATAGTGGCAGAAAACTTCCCAGGTATAGGAAAAATCACAGATCTTCAGATCCAGGAAGCTCAACGATCTCCAAACGTATTCAACCCAAAAAGGCCTTCTCCAAGACATGTCATAGTCAAATTGGCAAAACTCAGAGACAAAGAGAGAATCTTAAAAGCTGCAAGAGAGAAGCGTCAAATCACCTATAAGGGAGCCCCAATCAGGTTAACATCAGACTTTTCATCACAAACCCTAAAAGCTAGAAAGGAATGGGATGATATTTTCAAAATACTAAAAGACAAAGATTGCCAGCCAAGAATACTCTACCCTGCAAGGCTATCCTTCCGAAATGAGGGGCAAATAGTATATTTCTCAGACAAACAAAAACTGCGGGAGTTCACTACCACAAGACCACCCTTACAAGAAATCCTCAAGGGAGTACTGGGTTTGGTTCCTGAAAAATAACTACCACTGCCATAAAAACCTAAGAAAAATCTAAACCCGCTAGTACAATAAAAATGGCATTCATGAAGAGAAAACAAGCTAACAAAAACACTATCTACAACCTAAGGAACCAACAAACAAAGAAACCAAACAGTAAATCAGAAAGCAAGGAACAAAAGACACCTAAGACAACCAAACAACCAATAAAATGCTAGGAATAAATCAACACCTTTCAATAACAACTCTTAATGTTAAAGGCTTAAATTCCCCAATTAAACGACACAGACTGGCTGACTGGATCAAAAAGCAGGACCCAACTATATGCTGCCTACAAGAGACCCACCTCACCCATAAAGATTCACACAGACTAAGAGTGAAAGGATGGAAAAAGATTTACCATGCAAACAGAAAAGAAAAACGAGCTGGAGTAGCTATTCTTATATCTGACAAAATAGACTTTAAACTAAAAACCATAAAAAGAGACAATGAGGGACACTACTTAATGATAAAAGGACTGATCCATCAAGAAGACATAACAATCATAAATATGTACGCACCCAATGTTGGAGCAGCCAGATTTATAAAACAAACTCTATTAGACCTAAAGAAGGAAATAGACACTAATACCATAATAGCAGGGGACCTGAACACTCCACTGTCAATATTAGACAGATCATCTAGGCAAAGAATCAGTAGAGAAACACAAGATCTAAACAAGACTCTAGACCAATTGGAATTGGCAGATATCTACAGAACATTCCACCCAACAACCTCAGAATATTCATTCTTCTCATCAGCACATGGATCATTCTCCAGGATAGATCACATATTAGGTCACAAATCAAGTCTCAGTAAATTCAAAAAAATTGGAATTATCCCATGTATCTTCTCAGACCACAATGGATTAAAACTAGAAATTAATAACAAACAAAACTCTGGAAACTATACAAACACATGGAAATTAAACAGCATTCTACTTAATGACATATGGGTCCAAGAAGAAATCAAGCAGGAAATCAAAAAGTTTATTGAAACTAATGAAAACAATGATACATCATACCAAAACCTGTGGGATACTGCAAAAGCAGTATTGAGGGGAAAATTTATTGCATTAAATGCTCACTTCAGAAGAATGGAAAGATGGCAAGTGAACAACCTAACACTTCACCTTAAAGAACTAGAAAAACAAGAACAATCCAATCCTAAAGTTAGCAGACGGAAAGAAATCATTAAGATCAGAGCAGAACTGAATGAAATTGAAAACCAAAAAACAATTCAAAAGATCAACGAATCAAAAAGTTGGTTTTTTGAAAAGATAAATAAAATTGACAAACCATTAGCATGGCTAACAAAAAAAAGAAGAGAGAAGACTCAAATAACAAAAATTAGAAATGAAAAAGGCGATATTACAACTGATTCATCTGAAATACAAGGAATCATTCGAGACTACTATAAACAACTGTACGCCAACAAATTTGAAAATCTGGAGGAAATGGATAAATTTCTGGACACACACAAGCTCCCAAAACTGAACCGTGAAGACGTAGAAAATCTGAACAGACCAATAACAATAAAGGAGATTGAAGCTGTTATCAGAAGGCTCCCAACAAAGAAAAGCCCAGGACCAGATGGATTCACAGCAGAATTTTACCAAACATTCAAAGAGGAATTGACACCGATTCTTTACAAACTATTCCAAAAGATTGAAACGGACGCAAATCTCCCAAACTCATTCTATGAAGCAAACATCATCCTGATACCAAAACCAGGTAAAGATATAACCAAAAAAGAAAACTACAGGCCGATATCCTTGATGAATATAGATGCAAAAATCCTCACTAAAATACTAGCAAACAGAATACAGCAACACATACGAAAAATTATTCATCACGATCAAGTGGGATTCATCCCAGGGATGCAAGGTTGGTTCAACATACGCAAATCAATAAATGTGATACACCATATTAATAAACTCAAACACAAGGACCATATGATCATCTCTATAGATGCTGAAAAAGCATTTGATAAAGTTCAGCACTCATTCATGACAAAGACCCTCTATAAGTTAGGTATAGAGGGAAAGTATCTCAACATAATTAAAGCCATATATGACAAACCCACTGCCAATATCATCCTGAATGGGGAAAAGCTGAAAGCTTTTCCTTTAAGAACAGGCACTAGACAAGGATGCCCACTCTCACCACTCCTATTCAACATAGTGTTGGAAGTACTAGTCAGAGCAATCAGAGAAGAGAAGGAAATAAAGGGCATCCAGATTGGAAAAGATGAAGTCAAACTGTCCTTGTTTGCAGATGACATGATCCTATATATCGAACAGCCTAAAACCTCTACAAAAAAACTGTTGGAATTGATAAATGATTTCAGCACAGTAGCAGGATACAAAATCAACACACATAAATCAGTAGCATTTATTTTCTCCAATAGTGAACATGCAGAAGGAGAAATCAAGAAAGCCTGCCCATTTACAATAGCCACCAAAAAAATAAAATACTTAGGAATTGAGTTAACCAAGGAGGTGAAAAATCTCTATAATGAGAACTACAAACCACTGCTGAGAGAAATTAGAGAGGATACTAGAAGATGGAAAGATATTCCATGCTCTTGGATTGGAAGAATCAACATAGTGAAAATGTCCATACTACCCAAAGTGATATACAAATTCAATGCAATCCCCATCAAAATTCCAAAGACATTTTTCTCAGAAATGGAAAAAACTATTCAGACATTTATATGGAACAATAAAAGACCACGAATAGCCAAAGCAATGCTCAGCAAAAAAAATAAAGCTGGAGGCATAACACTACCTGACTTTAAGCTATACTACAAAGCTATAATAACCAAAACAGTATGGTACTGGCATAAAAACAGACACACTGACCAATGGAATAGAATAGAGAATCCAGAAATCAACCCACACACTTACTGCCATCTGATCTTTGACAAAGGCACCAAACCTATTCACTGGGGAAGGGACTGCCTCTTCAGCAAGTGGTGCTGGGATAACTGGATATCGATAGGCAGGAGAATGAAACTAGATCCATACCTCTCACCGTATACTAAAATCAACTCAAAATGGATTAAGGATTTAAATATACACCCTGAGACAATAAAACTTCTTAAAGAAAACATAGGGGAAACACTTCAGGAAATAGGACTGGGCACAGACTTCATGAATACGACCCCAAAAGCACGGGCAACCAAAGGAAAAATAAACAAATGGGATTATATCAAACTAAAAAGCTTCTGCACAGCAAAAGAAACAATTAAAAGAGTTAAAAGACAACCAACAGAGTGGGAGAAAATATTTGCAAAATATACATCTGACAAAGGATTAATATCCAGAATATATAAGGAACTCAAACAACTTTACAAGAAGAAAACAAGCAACCCAATTAAAAAATGGGCAAAAGAGCTAAGTAGGCATTTCTCTAAGGAAGATATACAAATGGCTAACAGACATATGAAAAAATGCTCAACATCACTCAGCATCCGGGAAATGCAAATCAAAACCACATTGAGATACCATCTAACCCCAGTTAGGATGGCTAAAATCCAAAAGACTATGAACGATAAATGCTGGCGAGGCTGCGGAGAAAAAGGAACTCTCATTCATTGTTGGTGGGACTGCAAAATGGTGCAGCCTCTATGGAAAATGGTATGGAGGTTCCTTAAACAATTGCAAATAGATCTACCATACGACCCAGCCATCCCACTGTTGGGAATATACCCAGAGGAATGGAAATCATCAAGTCGAAGGTATACCTGTTCCCCAATGTTCATCGCAGCACTCTTTACAATAGCCAAGAGTTGGAACCAGCCCAAATGCCCATCATCAGATGAGTGGATACGGAAAATGTGGTACATCTACACAATGGAATACTACTCAGCTATAAAAACGAATGAAATACTGCCATTTGCAACAACATGGATGGACCTTGAGAGAATTATATTAAGTGAAACAAGTCAGGCACAGAAAGAGAAATACCACATGTTCTCACTTATTGGAGGGAGCTAAAAATTAATATATAAATTCACACACACACATACACACATACACACACAAACCGGGGGGCGGGGAGGAAGAAGATATAACAACCACAATTATTTGAAGTTGATACAACAAACAAACAGAAAGGACATTGTTGGGGGGGAGGGGGGGGAGGGAGAAGGGAGGGAGGTTTTGGTGATGGGGAGCATTAATCAGCTACAATGTATATCGACAAAATAAAATTTAAAAAAAAAAAAAAAAAAAAAAAAAAACACGATTACCTAATCTCTGAGACTTGCTGGAGGGAGATCACAAACTCCTATTGGTTAGCTAGTGAGGCAGACCCATCACTCTTTACTATAGCAGTTTAGTGTTTCTCAATAATGTTTGAAGAATTCCACTAATCTTGGAAATGAATTTTGAAATATTCTTCTGGCCAAGGGTTTAAATCAGACTCTGCAGCCTGTATCATCCAGGAAGAGTCTTCCCCAGAGACCATGCTCTTTACAGTAGTTCACTTTGAGTTCCAACTGTTCTGAGGTCTCACATGGCAAAATGGAAATAGCCTGGGATGGGAGTCAGGAAACATAACTTCTCATCTAAGCTGAACCTCTTGCTATATGCCTGACCTCAAGGAAATAACTGAAACCCTTGGAATCTCACTTTCCTCCTCCATACCATAAGCTTACTACTGCCAGTATATAAAGTCGTTGTGGGAAACAAATAAAATAATGGATGCAGAGGAATTCTACAAAGTAAAGTTTTTTGACAATAGCTACCATTTGTTGAGTACTCTGCATATACTGGTCATTTGTTGAGAGGTTTCTATGCATCATCTCATTTAATCTCAGAGCAATCCTAGGAGTTGACCACTGTTACGAGCCCAACTTAACACATGAGGAAATTGAAGTCTAAGAAGGTCTCAGGCCATATCTTTTGTAATTGACAAAGACAAGAACTGAACTTGGACCATCTACCACCAGATTCCGTATTCTTAATCCATTAATCAGCCAAGTCTCCTTGTGTGAATATGAGCTTTTGGTAACAATTTTATAGCCTCCTCATTTATTCTGTAAGGAGGTCATGGGAATCAGGCACTTTCCTATGTTACTGGTTAGTGCATATCCTTTCTCCAAGGAGTTTTGGACTGTTAGCCTGTGGAAGAAGAAATTTAGGTCAACAGTTATATTTTGGTACTTGAGGTCCTATATAATATTCTGTGTTGCTCTCAGGACCAAGGGATGAAGGTTTCAGGAAGGCAGGTTTCAGCTCAGTGCCCGTCAGTAGAACAGGGTACCTTTGTCACTAGGAGAATTCAGGAAAATGTAGTTGACTGTTGAGGATGTTGCACTGGGTGGGAGACTAGGTCTCCAAAATCTCCTCCAGATTCTGAGAGTATTCTAGTGGATGAGAGTTGAAAGCACTGAGACCTTGAGCTGTTTTAGGCACTAGTGGCCAGTGCCTTCGTGCTCTGACAGACCAAATGTGTATGAGATGCTTTAATCTCACCCATATGTACATATATGCACATACATACATATGGGTACTTCAAAAAGCTTATGGAAAAATTAAATTAAAAGATTATACAAATCCTTCCATGAACTTATTGAAGTGCCTTCATATATATACATTAATGTAATGTTTTATAAGCCTGGCATTCAGTATGGAAAAAATGTTCCTCACGTTTAGGCTACTATACTATGTGAGCCATTGAGTTTAACAAATGTATTTAGCATAGTGCCTGGCATATCAAAGGCTCTCAGTAGATAGTCCTTGAGTGAATGAATATTGGGCATATTACTGTTAAGCTCTAAATTATTATTCTGGTTCCTCAGCCAGTCTGAACAACATTTTTTAAGGGCTATCTCTCCACCTAAATGTGTGCGTGTATAATTTTTCTTCCTGGAGGGAGCAGCAAAGGACAGAGTTGCTGCAGTTTTTGTGCTCAAATGACCACTAACCCTCTATCTGGAGAGAGGAAGAACTACAGAATGGAAGTCATTCACCGTAGCAGTGTGTTCAGAAGTAAAATAGACATCATTGAAGTTGGGAGGGAAAAAATATCCTATGTTGACATGAAGGAAATGAAGAGTTAGCCTGAGCAGGAGGGCAGGGACACAGAAATCTGCAAGGAGGTGGCACATGGGCTTCACCACCACAGCAGCATGGGCTCTGTGGTCAGCAAGCTGACTCCATAGGCTTGGGGTGTCCTTTCTAACTGGGGTCTTGGCAGATGAGTACTCACATTTCTTTAATGAGAATCGAGGTCACACAGCACTTTGAGCCCTTCATGGTCTCAGCTCTGAACTAGTTGCATAACTCTCCCTGTCTCAGGGTCTTGTGCTGCAGGGTGAAAGTGGCATCTAAGGCAGAGCTCACCACTTTGAGTGTTACCCAGGTGACTTAGATCTCTGTTGTTCAAACTGCTCCTTGTTCCTTCTGGGGTGTTTCTGTCTTTCGGTTGTTTCTTAGGTCTCTTTGTGGGGTTGGCAACATGATGACTGTTACAAAGAGAGGGTGGGAAGAGAGAAAGGAGAGCCATCAGTCACCCACGTTTTTTCTGTCAGTTATCTCACTCACTGCAGAACTGTTGTGGGGTGATGGTGTCCTGGACAAACAGCAGGAGAGGAAAGATAAAGATAAAAACCAACTCCTGTTGGTGCACTTACTTATTTGTTTACCAGCAGCCCCTGTAGATGCTTCCACAGTCCTGTGTGTGTATCTGTGTTTTGTACTTATGGTGCTTTCTAGCCCTCTGTTTTATTCCCATCACACAACCCAACGTAAGGTTATTTATCGTAAGTCTCTACTTCCTTACACTTTGAAATACTCAGTCTTGTTGAATGAATGCATAAACTGTATTGTCCCATACACTCATTGAAAAATGTTACCTGATTGATTCATTCTAATTTTTTTCCCACCCAGAAAGAAGATCTTCAAATATATTTTAAATACCATAAGAATCTGCCCCGAGCTAGGGCAATCTGGGAAGAGTGTCAAGGCTGTGCCTACTTTGGGGTAATGTTGAGATTATGAAGTCTCCCACACATTGTTCTCCCTGGAAAATGTTTATGTGCATCAAATTTTTAAAGAAATCAAAAGTGTGAACTAAGCAGAGGAATTTGGCATTGAGATTTATGTTTATTAAAAGTCTCCTATACTTTGAAATTACACTTTAGAAGTTTCAATGATGCCCATGGTCTCTATGGGACAGGCCTGTGAAGAGCAGCCACAGTCTGGTGAGAAAACCAGCATCCTCTTGTAGGATAGGGAACTGTGTCAAAAAGGGCACACTTTGTGGCCCCCTGGAATGATATCTATGAGCCATTTCAACCCACAAGACTCAAAATGACCTGAACAGACTCTGTTCCTCCCCCACATTCCACTTGCAGATGGACTGCCTCATTTCCAGAAGGACTTGAAATGTCCCACTATCTTCTAGTGGACTTGCTTTCTAAAAGGAATAAATGGTCTGGCTTCCCTAGTTGCCTATAAAAATATTAGCCAAGCCATCCCCTTTCCTCTTTCTCTCATTTCACAGTGTTTCTGAAAGACTGCAAAACTCTATAGCATTATAAAACTTACTGGTCCCTTGTCTGAGAAAAGCCCATTTTGTTTCTTGTATCTAAAGCTGCCACTTTTGATCTGTATGTGTATTGTTTGCTGGTTTTGTTTTATGTTGTTTCTGTTTGCCTTTTAAAGGTATGCCAGCGCCAATTAGATCACAATTTCCCTCTTTTTAAGTATCTTGGAGAACCAAGCCAGAGACTCATAAAATACCAGATGCTGTTGAAGGTATAGTCAATGAGACAGTGCTTTTCTGTGCTGGGAAAACTGATGCCTGCACTATGGTGGTCTCTTCCTTAGATGTGCAGAGTTGAGACTTGGTTTTCTGAGGATGAAGATATGTCTATCCTTTGGGCTTTTTCTTTCCTCCAAGTCTAAATCAGCCCTCCTCAATGAGGAGTTAGGCCAGAGAATCATATGCTTATGATTATGCTTAATTAATAATGGGCTCAGAAATTAATAATAAAAAAGATGAACAACAGACAGAAGCTGTTTACGAAAGAATAAATGCTAATAGCAAACTGCTTTTTTAAAAAAGTTCTACCTCACTAGTTATCTGAGAAATTCAAATGAAAACAACAGTGAGATATTATTCTCTGCTGATGCAATTGGCAAAGACTTTTGATCAGATAGAAATACTCTATGTAGGCTTGGTGCTGGTGAAACAGGCTTTCGTATTTTGTTGGCAGGAACACAGTCCTTCTCTAAAGAGCTCAGAAATATGCCTCAAAACTCTTAACATTTACAATTCCACCTCTAGGAATTTATCCTTAGAAAAAATGCACAAAAATTATTGTTGTTATTATTGCAAAAATTGTTGAACTTAAATGTTTAGTGGTAGACACCGTAATTCATAATCATAATTATGTCTTATCTATAAGATGCAATACTCTGCCACAATCAAAAACCATGTTTTAGAAAAATATGATGTTATAGGAAAATGTCCTGATATATTGTTGAGTAAGAAAAAGCAGGCTATGAAATAGTGTATAATCTGATTCTATGTTTGTGGAAAGAACTCTTTGCTGACTCTAACACTCATTCTTTCCATCTCAGAAATTTACACACATTCTAGTTTAGCATTGGCTGTAAATTGTTTCACAGTAGATTTTGTTGGTAATCTACTTTTTGATTTTCAATAAGGCTTTTTGGTTAATGCAGGGTCTGCTGGATTTTGAGTCTCCTGAAGATTTGGAGACAGACTCACGTGACCTACAAGGAGGCTCAGCTAAGGTACTGGGTATTAAATATTACATTTTATATAAATAATTTTAATAGTGTTTGACTGTGGATGGGAGGATTTACCGCAATTTTATTTTCCTTTCTTACAATCTTTATGGTCTAAATTTTCTAAAGTAGTATGTATCCTATAATTCATAGTCAGGAACATGCAAAAAAATTAAAGGCAATTTCAAAGTAGGGATTTGTAGCCTGATGAGAAGTGGTAACATATTTTGCAGCCCAGTGAGAAGCGGTAATATATTTTCTTCTTTCCACATAAAAAACTTTTCATGGGAATTCAAAACTAAGTGAATCCATAAAATGCATACAGAAAAGATTGGAAATAAATATAATAAAATCTCTGCTGTGGTTTTCTGGCATGATAAGATTATATAAGATTTATATTTTCTTCTTCTTTGTACCGTACTTCTTAATATATCGAATTTGTATACATACTGCCTTGGTCTCCTCCATGCGTGTGTGTGTGTGTGTGTGTGTGTGTGTGTGTGTGTGTGTGTGTGTGAATTCTAAGAGAGACTGCAATGCTCCCTTGGAGAAAGTTGTATTAGTCCATTTTTGTGTTGCTATAACAGAATACCTGAGACTGGGTAATTTATAAAGAAAAGAGGTTTATTCGACTCATGATTATGGGACAGCTGCATCTGGCATGGGCCTCAGGCAGCTTCGACTCATGCCAGGCAGCTTGTGGGTGCAAGGAGATCACATGGCAAGAGCCAGGAAGCAAGAGACAGACAGGGGGGTGCCAGACTCCTTTTAACAACCGGCTTTCTGGAGAACTAATCCATTCCTGTGAGAGCCCCACCTCCCATCACGGGGAGGCATCCGCCCCCATGACCCAAACACCTCCCAACACTGCCCCATTGAGGATCAGATTTCAACATGAGCTTTGAGGGGACAAACATACCCGAACTATGTCAGAAGTGGAGGCTACAACAGGTTAGGAAGAAATTTATGGCTCAAGTAGTGGGATTTCTTTTCAATTTCCTATAGAATATTTTTATTTTAACAACAAAAACTCGAGAAGTGTCTCAAGGAGCAGTCATTTGCATGCCCTCTCTGCTCAAATGTGTGATGAAGACCCCTTGAAAATAGAGGCAGCTTCGGGCACAGGTAATAATTTTATAGCCTAGAGTAAGGGGAGATAGCCCAATTTGCTGGGTTTAATAATATGTGTAAAGATGTTTCTGAGCCCTACATTGCACAGTGTAAAACTAGCTACCTGATGTATTTGTGAGATGAGGGCTAGTGGGAAGGAGAGGGGATAGGAGCAGGTAAGTATCTAAAAAGAAGTTGAGTTTTATGTGTTGGGTAAAGAGGAAGATGACTCGTATAAAAACTTTAAATCCCTTATTGATGACATTAGAATAAACTCAGGTGAGAGTCTGTCATCTTTCACCAGGAACTGAAACTTATTTATTATGAGCGAGAAGGTAAGAACCATGGCACATGGAGATCTGTTCCGTTCATCAGCCTGTCACTCATATCTCTAATCAGCAGCAATTAAGTAAATATACAACCCTTTGACTACCTCATGTTGCAGAGGGCAAAAAGAGGTGAGGTTAAATGCGGAGCAGCAAAGAGCTACCTATTCTTGTTGTAGAAATTGAAGTGTTAAAAAAAATACACGGGATAAACCAGAATCTTTTTGTTTGTATTTACCAGATAATAGATAAATATGCTGTGTAGGAAGAAGGGGAATAAAATACCAAAACCCCAAGCAAAAGCCTTTTGAGCTTAAACAATCATCCCTATCACATCCTAAGTGTCACCGTGGTAATAATTGGAACATGGGTCTCTTTAATTAGCAGTTAGTGTTTTTCCACTTAATGCCAAGTCTTTATGTTTGGGAGGCCCAGACCATGTTGGCTTATCTCTTTGGCGTCTTTAATGTGGTGGAATGTGGGGAGGGCTGGGGGGGGAGTGGAGGGAGGAAGGGCAGAGCTGGGGGAGATTCAACGTGGCAAATGTGACTATTATGGTTTGTACATATAAATCATTAGTAGACCCCCACATGGCATCCTATTCTTCGCCACTGTAGGAGTTTACAAATATTCTCCATTGGGAGATTTTAAGTGCAGTGTAATTTTACCCATACGAATAAGACTTTCACATTAAATAAAGGAACATGATACTCAGATTGTATTTCTCAACAAGCCCCAGGGGGTAGGGATGTAAAATGGGGAAAAGCCTATTTCAAGGGACTAGGTTTCTTCATGATTTAAAAAAAAGCTGTGTTCTGTGTGTTTCTTATATAGTAGGAATATAATGTCCATGATTTTATGAACTTTATTCTTCATTAGTATGACATGTGGAAGGTGTAGTAGATAATTTTGCTTGTATATATACCATATATTTAAACCAGCAAATATCTTTCACCACCATTTTTTGGGAACAGGGAGACCGATCAATGCACCCATCTTTTCAGTCAGAGCTGGCTGGACCCGCAGCTCCTCATTTCTGTCCTGTTTTCCTTTTTCACTTGGTAGATGGTGTACGTTTGATTTTTAACAAGGTGTTTATTTTTCATAGAATGGGCCAAAGGAGACCAACCATTCAGCATTCTCGGCTGAACTGCAACAAGCTTTGGTGGTGGTAGAGGATTTGATCAAGTCCTGTGAGTTGGCCGTGGACCTAGCAGCAGTCACTGGATGTCCGGTATGTTCAATAGTAAGTGCCGGGACATTTCACACAAAAGGCAGGTACAGCACTAGTAAGGCAGGAGAAGCTGCGCAAAAGTTAGAGAAATAATCTACAGTACAGGAATCTGACTCTGAGGAACATCATCTAAATCAGTCTGCAAACCTGTGCTACGAGATTCCAAGCAGCACTCAGCATTTTCAAGAATCTTGGGTTCCATCCCTCAGGGTCCTAGATGTTGGAACTGACCCACACTCTGGACAAACTAGAAATTCAGGGGCCAGGACATATAGGGCGGGGAAAAAGTGCTGACAGAGTAATTTATTTTCTAACTCATGCCACTATTAAAGTATTAATAGATTTAAAAGATTTTTCTTCTTGCCTCAGAGTTTCTCTGTGAAAAGTATTTTGGTTTTATTTGGGGGGGGCTGTCGTTCTAATTTGCATTTATTTTATTGCTAGCGAGGTGCAATGGATTCAATTCCTTTCCTACAAATTGCATTTTCTGGTAAAGAAGCAAAACACCAGTAACAATGAACTGGCTCAAGCCCGTGGTCCCAGTCCCTGAGACAGCATGGAAGAAAAAGAGCATGAATGATAATTTAAATGAGAAGAGCTACCACTTACAGAGCATTTACTAGGATCAAGCATTGTGCCTGACCCATCCATTCACTGCTGTTTATTTTATTTTATTTTATTTTATTTTGTCAATATAAAACATGGTTGACTATTGTGGCCCATTACCGAAACCTCCCTTCCTCCTACCTCTCCCCCCTCCCTCCCAAGAATGTCCTTTCTGTTCGCTTGTCGTATCAACTTCAAGGAATTGTAATTATTGTGCCTTCTTCCCTCCCCACCCCCCAGGTTGTCTGTGTATTTATTTATTTATTTTTAGCTCCCACAAATAAGTGAGAACATGTGATATTTCTCTTTCTGTGCCTGGCTTGTTTCACTTAATATAATTCTCTCTAGATCCATACATGTCGTTGCAAAGGGCAGTATTTCATTCTTTTTTATAACAGAGTAGTATTCCATTGTGTAGATATGCCACATTTTCCATATCCACTCATCTGATGATGGACATTTGGGCTGGTTCCAACTCTTGGCTTTTGTAAGGAGTGCTGCGATGAACATTGGGGAACAGGTATACCTTCGACTTGATGATTTCCATTCCTCTGGGTATATTCCCAGCAGTGGGATAGGTGGGTCATATGGTAGATCTCTCTGCAATAGTTTGAGGAACCTCCATACCATTTTCCATAGAGGCTGCACCATTTTGCAGTCCCACCAACAATGCATGAGAGTTCCTTCTGCAACCTCACCAGCATTTATCATTCACAATCTTTTGGATATTAGCCATCCTAACTGGGGTGAGATGGCATCTCAGTGTGGTTTTGATTCGCATCTCCTGAATGCAGAGTGATGTTGAGCATTTTTTCATGTGTCTGTTGGCCATTCGTATATCTTCCTTTGAGAAATGCCTGTTTAGCTCTTAAGCCCATTTTTTAACTGGGTTACTTGTTTTTTTTCTTGTAAAGTTGTTTGAGTTCCTTGTATATTCTGGATATTAATCCTTTGTTAGATGTATATTTTGCAAATATTTTCTCCCACTCTGTTGGTGGTCTTTCAACTCTTTTAATTGTTTCTTTTGCTGTGCAGAAGCCTTTGAGTTTGATATAATACCATTTGTTTATTTTTCCTTTGGTAGCCTGTGCTTTTGGGGTAATATTCATGAAGTCTGTGTCCATTCCTACTTCCTGAAGTGTTTCTCCTATGTTTTCTTTGAGAAGTTTTATTGTATCAGGGTGTATATATAATTCTTTAATTCATTTTGAGTTGATTTTAGTGTATGGTGAGAGATATGGGTCTAATTTCATTCTCCTGCATATTGATATCCAGTTAACCCAGCACCATTTGCTGAAGAGGCAGTCTCTTCCCCGGTGTATAGGCTTGGTGCCTTTGTCAAAGATCAGATGGCTGTAGGTGTGTGGGTTGATTTCTGGATTCTCTATTCTATTCCATTGATCCATGTGTCTGTTTTTATGCCAGTACCATGCTGTTTTGGTTATTATAGCTTTGTACTATAGTTTAAAGTCAGGTAGTGTTATGCCTCCAGCTTTATGTTGTTTGCTCAGAATTGCTTTGGCTATGCATGGTCTTTTGTTATTCCATAAAAATGTCTGGATAGTTTTTTCCATTTCTGAGAAAAATGTCCTTGGAATTTTGATGCAGATTGCATTGAATTTGTATATCACTTTGGGTAGTATGGACATTTTCACTATGCTGATTCTTCCAGTCCAGGAGCATGGGATATCTTTCCATCTTCTTGTATCCTCTCTAATTTCTCTCAGCAGTGGTTTGTAGTTCTCATTATAGGGATTTTTCACATCCTTGGTTAACTCAATTCCTAAGTATTTTATTTTTTTGGTGGCTATTGTAAATGGGCAAGCATTCTTGATTTCTCTTTCTGCATGTTCACTATTGGAGAATAGAAATGCTACTGATTTTTGTGTGTTGATTTTGTATCCTGCTACTGTGCTGAAATCATTTATCAACTCCAAGAGTTTTTTTGTAGAGGCTTTAGGCTGTTCGATATATAGGATCATGTCATCTGCAAACAGGGACAGTTTGACTTCATCTTTTCCAATCTGGATGCCCTTTATTTCCTTCTCTTCTCTGATTGCTCTGGCTAGTACTTCCAACACTATGTTGAATAGGAGTGGTGAGAGTGGGCATCCTTGTCTAGTGCCTGTTCTTAAAGGAAAAGCTTTCAGCTTTTCCCCATTCAAGATGATATTGGCACTGGGTTTGTCATATATGCCTTTAATTATGTTGAGATACTTTCCATCTATACCTAACTTATAGAGGGTCTTTATCATGAATGAGTGTTGAATTTTACCAAATGCATTTTCAGCATCTATAGAGATGATCATATGGTCCTTGTGCTTGATTTTATTGATATGGCGTATCACATTTATTGATTTGCATATGTTGAACCCAGCTTGCATCCCTGGGATGAATCCCACTTGATCATGGTGTATAATTTCGCATATGTGTTGCTGTATTCTGTTAGCTAGTATGTTATTGAGGATTTTTGCATCTATATTCAGCAAGGATATCGGCCTATAGTTTTCTTTTTTAGTTGTATCTTTACCTGGTTTTGGTATCAGGGTGATGTTTGCTTCATAGAATGAGTTTGGGAGATTTGCCTCTGTTTCAATCTTTTGGAATAGTTTGTAGAGAATTGGTGTCAATTCATCTTTGAATGTTTGGTAGAATTCTGCTGTGAATCCATCTGGTCCTGAGCTTTTCTTTGTTGGGAGCCTTCTGATAACAGCTTCAATCTCTTTTATTGTTATTGGTCTATTCAAATTTTCAACATCTTCTTGGCTCAGTTTTGGTAGTTTGTGTGTGTCCAGAAATTTATCCATTTCCTCTAGTTTTCAAATTTGTTGGCATATAGTTCTTTACAGTAATCTCAAATGATTCCTTGTATTTCAGATGTATCAGTTGTAATATAATCTTTTTCATTTCTAATTTTTTTATTTGGATCTCGCTCTTCTAATGGTTTGTCAATTTTATTTATCTTTTCAAAAAACCAACTTTTTGATTCATTGATCTTTTGTGTTGTTTTTTGGGTTTCAATTTCATTGAGTTCTGCTATGATCTTAATGATTTCTTTCCATTTGCCAACTTTGGGTTTTGATAGTTTTTGTTTTTCTAGTTCTTTAAGGTGAAGTGTTAGGTTGTTCACTTGCCATCTTTCCATTCTTCTGAAGTAAGCATTTAATGAGATAAATTTCCCCGTTAGTACTGCTTTTGCAGTATCCCACATGTTTTGGTATGATGTATCCTTATTTTTATTAGTTTCAATAAATTTTTTGATTTCCTGTTTGATTTCTTCTTGGACCCATATGTCATTAAGTAGAATGCTGTTTAATTTCCATGTGTTTGTATAGTTTCCAGAATTTCATTTGTTATTGATTTCTAATTTTAATCCATTGTGGTCTGAAAAAATACATGGGATAATTCCAAATTTTTTGAATTTGTTGAGACTTGATTTGTGACCTAACATGTGATCTATCCTGGAGAATGATCCATGTGCTGATGAAAAGAATGAATATTCAGAGGTTGTTGGATGGAATGTTCTGTAGATATCTGCCAAGTCCAATTGGACTAGAGTGTTGTTTAGATCTTGTGTTTCTCTGCTGATCCTTTGCCTAGATGATGTGTCCAATATTGACAGTTGGGTGTTCAGGTCCCCTGCTATTATGGTATTAGTGTCTATTTCCTTCTTCAGGTCTAATAGAGTTTGCTTTATAAATCTGGCTGCTCCTACAGTGGGTGCATATATATTTATGATTGTTATGTCTTCTTGATGGATGAATCCTTTTATCATTAATTAGTGTCCCTCATTATCTCTTTTTATGGTTTTTACTTTCAAGTCTATTTTATCAGATATAAGAATAGCTACTCCAGGTCGTTTTCCTTTTCTGTTTGCATGGTAAATCTTTTTCCATCCTTTCACTCTTGGTCTATGTGAGTCTTATAGGTGAGGTGGGTCTCTTGAAGGCAGCATATAGTTGGGTCCTCCTTTTTAATCCAGTCAGCCAGTCTGTGTCTTTTGATTGGGGAATTTAAGCCTTTTACATTAAGAGTTGTTATTGAAAAGTGTTGATTTAAATCTAGCATTTTATTGATTATTGTTTGGATGTCTTAGGTATCTTTTGTTTCTTTCTTTCTGATTTACTGTTTGTTTTCTGTATTTGTTGGTTTCCTGGGTTGTAGATAGCCTTTTTGTTTGTTTGTTTTCTCTTCATTATTGCCATTTTTATTATATTAGTGGGTTTTGATTTTTCTTGGGTTTTTATGGCAGTGGTAGTTATTTTTCAGGTAACAGACCCAGTACTCCCTTGATAATTTCTTGTAAGGGTGGTCATGTGGTAGCGAACTCCTGCAGTTTTTGTTTGTCTGAGAAATATACTATTTTCCCTTCATTTCAGAAGTATAGCCTTGTGTGGTAGAGTATTCTTGGCTGGCAATCTCTGTCTTTTAGTATTTTGAATATATCATCCCATTCCTTTCTGGCTTTTAGGGTTTGTGGTGAAAAGTCTGATGTTAGTCCTATTGGGGCTCCCTTATAGGTGATTTGACACTTCTCTCTTGCAGCTTTTAAGGTTCTCTCTTTGTCTTTGAGTTTTGCCAATTTGACTGTAACATGTCTTGGAGAAGACCTTTTCGGGTTGAATACATTTAGTGATCTTTGAGCTTCCTGAATATGAAGATCTATGTCTTTTCCTATACCTGGGAAGTTTTCTGCCAGTATTTTGTTGAATATGTTTTCAATGCAATCTCCTTTTTCCTCCCCTTCTGGAATACCCATGACTTGGATATTTGAGCTCTTAATGTCTGATATTTCTCTTAGATTTTCTTCTATAGGATCTAGAGCTTGAGAGTTATTACCCTTTGGTGGTGTACTTTCTTGATTTTTCATATTTCTGGTATCTTTCCTTTGATGTTTAGTCATTGTGGCAGGGGATTTCACGGTCCACTGGTTTGACACTATTGTCTGGCTAAGATGCTGCCGGGGCTGCCAATTTGGTACGGCTGCCTCAGTGTCTGCTTGGTTGCCCACTATTGCCTTGGGTGTGTGGTCACCTTGGGTCTTGGGCCTCTCTGGGGAGGCACCTCTCTGGTCAGCATGCACTCGGCTGGGCTGGGGATGGAGTTGGGCGGTGGCGGCAAGGCCTACCTGCTGGGTCACGCACTGGTACTGCAGGGTGCATGGTCTACACGGATCTTGTGAGAAGTATTTTGAAAATGACTCCTAAGTGAGAGTCTAGCCCCATATTATATCACAGATCCCAGAAGAGGGCCAGGAAGTATATATTGTACATCCTTTAATCTAAATGGTTGCAAAAAGAACCAGGCGAATGCATTTACAGGCTGGGGAGTTGAGCTGTCTCAGCTCTAGAATGAGTGTTGATCCCGAACAGGCTAGGCCCAGGCATTTTGGGCCTAACATCTTCCATGACTGTATGATCCCTTTGGATCGTACATAGTTAATATTCAACTGCTTTTCACTTTGAAGTACTCTAGATTCAAGCATATGTTTTCTGTTTTCATATTTGTTATAAGAAATTACCACAAGCTCAGTGGCTTAGAACCTCATAAATTTATTGTCTTACAGTTTCAGGGTCAGAAATTCAACACAGTCTCATGGGCTAAAATCAAAATGTCTGCCTTCTTTTATGGAGACTCTGGGAGCAAATATATTTCCTTGAGTTTTTCAGCTTGAGGAAAGGCCGCCCACACTCTTGGGTCCGTGGCCTCTTCCTCCAGCTTCACAGCCAGCAGCAGCAGGTCGAGTTCTTCTCTTATCACAGTGCTCTGACCTACTTCTCTGATTCTCTGCCACTTGTAAGGACCCTTGTGATTACATTGGGCCCAACCACATAATCCAAGATAATCTCTCCACTTTGAAGTCAGCTGATCAACAATCTTAATTCCGCCTGCAACCTTAATTCCCACTTGCCATGTAACCTGACATATTCTCAGATTCTGGGGATTAAGATGTGGACATCTTTGGGAGGCCATTATTCTGCCTACCACATAGGGTTCCAGCATTCCGAGAATTACATTTCAGACAGAGACTTTCTTTCACTTTTTTTCCTTCTCATTTTTACCTGGTTCTGAAAATACTGTTTATTGAGTTCTTGGCAGATGAAATGACCTTTCTTTTCTTTTCTCGTCATAAATCAAACCATGCAAATTGATTAGGGGCAAAAAAGTGTGATTTTTTTTTTTACTTCCCTCCCTCTTGTTATTTCTCTGGCCAGCATTCCAGAAACTTAGCTCCACTGGGTTTGCTGTGGTCACAGTCAGCAATGCTGTTCCTGTCCTCTGGGACTCCATGGTGCTCTCTGCTGATGACGGATGCATGATTCAAGAGTGTATTCATGAACCATAGGGTGAGGTTAGGGTATGTGGGAGAGTTATTTTCTTGGTAATAAATTTTCTTCTTTGCCTAAGGAAAGTCAAGGGAACAATTTCTTTAATCACTTTGGGATATCATTTTGTTTTTTCTTTTCATCTTGAATTACATGTCAGCTCCTCCAATTAGATGTCCTGGAAACAATACGCAGATCAAGACAGTCCCAGCTATTCTTCTGAGTGTAAATAACATAGGAGGAGGAAGTTGTGAGGACAGAATGATTACAACATGAGGAAATAGCAATCTGCCCTGATTTCATTCCAGGCCAGCATGTGTGCAAATAAGATGAACCAGCTCATAGAATTTTAGAGTTTACACCAAATGCAGAAGACCGTTTTTCCCCTCCATTTTCTCACAATTGTGCCTGTGACATATGCTCTGTGGTTTCTTTTCTTCTAAGACTTTAACTTGCTTTTATATCTGATACATTAGCTAATTTATCTTGACAGTTTTGTATAATCCTATTGAATAATGGAGGAGCAGGCTTTGGAATTTTCAGTTTTCTGATTCAAGAGCAGATCCATGGAAAGAATAGTTAACTTACCTAAGACCACCTGGGTGTCAGCTTGGACTATTTCTTGCTCACTCCCTATCCAGGGTACCATCCACCGTCTTTATTTGGTTCTGATTAGAGTTGACTAACAATTCTAGTTAACTACTACTAACTTAGATCTACTGATTCCAAGATCCTTTGCCTTAGTTTCGTAGAGCTTTATCACAAGGTGTTTACAATCACATGCTGTGTGCATAGGTGAATCAGACCATAACCTCACTGTTTCTCTACTTGAAATCCAATATTAACCTGGTTTTATAAAATAAAAGAAATTGAATGTGAGTGGGTCAATTTATAATTAAAACAACTAGGAGAAAGTCCTTTCTGATATTTACATTTTCTCCCTGTTGTGTGCACTCAGTTAGTCCTTGGTTTAATTTAATCACAGAAGTTTAAAAAAAACCTTTTTTTAGACAGTTGGTTTTGTTGAACGCTGAGATGTAATTTACTTCCCTCCATTTGCAAAAGAAGAAAAATGTTTTTTTGCTATTCGAATCCAATGCATACCAGAGATGCATTTAAATTCTGACTTGTCAGGACCAAATTCCAAAGTTGAATAGTAAAGGTTGAATGAAACATTTTTCTTTTCTGGAACAAATTTATATAATTCAATAAAGAATGTATTTTTGTTACAAGTTCACTGAAGGCTAGAGCTAGGTATTTTATTTCTATTACAGTTCCCACTTTTTTTTTTTTTTAAACCATAATGTTGACTGTAGAGATAAGGCCAAGTAAACAATCTCAGTGACTCAATGGAATTGTTGTGTGCACCTTCCCACCCTTATGATACCTATGTCAAAGGGTGGTTGTCAAGAGCAAGTGAGAATTAAATCACAGGTAAGGCAGCCTTAGTGCTGAATAATTTGGGGACCTGATCAGGCTGGAAAAGAAGGAAACTCTTTGCTTCCGGCTATTGTATTCAAAGGTTCCCACAGCTTCTGCTTCTCATTTCTGGACTAGGATTGGTGTTGATTCATTTATCCAGATGTTTCCCTGCTTCTTTGTGCAAGAAATATATTCTCTGTCACGTTAGCTGTCACTGCCAGGAATGAAAACTTGGGCACCCAAAAAGGTGTCTTTCTCAGGTTAGCTTCCCTAGATTCTCTCTCTCTTAGCCAAATTTTCACTCAGCCAATGTAGTCACATTTAAAATTCTTATATCAGAGCTCCTACCTATGAAATGCCCATGCATGAAAATGGTTGCATTCACTAGCTTATTTTGCCATCACTTCCCAAATGGAAGAAGCCATCTGACTTATCACTTGCTTATTAGTTTGAGCCGCTGTGTTCCATCTCTGAGCCCACAACCATCAGTGTCCAATGACACTTTGTCACTGAATGAAAACAGTTGGGAGTATATTACTTTTCTATGGCTGCTGTATCAAGTACCACAAATTGGGTGACTTAAACAACAGAAATTATCTCATAGTTTTGAAGGCAAGCTGTCCAAAGTCAAGGTGTCAGCAGGCCTGTGCTCTCTGAAGGCCCTAGGGAAGAGTCCTGAATTGTCTCTCCTACTTTGAGTGGTTGCCAGCAATGCTGAAAGTCCTCGGCTGATGGCTGCATCACTCCAATTTCTGCCTGTTTTCATGTCGCTCACTTCCTTCTGCGTGTGTCTCCGAATCTCTGTTCTCTTTTTATAAGGACACCAGTCATTGAATTAGGACTCACCCTAATCTCTATGACCTTATTTTAACTAATCACATCCGCAAACACCCTCTTTCCAAATAAGGTCACATTCTGAGGTTCTGGTGGACATGAGTTTTGGGGGGCACAGTGTTGAACCCAGTACAGGGGCATCACTTCAATAAATTAATACTTATGATGCCAAGTATTTAGTTCATGCACCCCACCTCCAGGTACCACTAAATGCCAGCAAATGAGTAAATACTTACTAGGAGACAAGTATCTGAAAGAGTCTGGTGCATGTATTCTGTGGCCTTAGGACCAACTACAGTCTGGTTGGAAAGAAAAGATACATATGGTTGAGAAGATGGCCAAGGGCCATCCTTGGTCTTGCTCAGGGGAATTGCCCGGCTGGCTTCTCTTTGGAGGTGAGGTGGCCTCCGTGTGTGCATGAGTTCTGCTGACAGTAAAGCGTGTATGCCTGTCCTTCATCAGCACTGTACAGGACGCATGCCCTTGCCCACTGGAGGTTGGACCTTGAGCACCAAAGTGTCCAATCCCACCATGAGCGTGGTCCTGAGAACACTTATGCGAGATGACCCAGAGAGCATGTGGCCATATGTTTCAGCCGGAGTTGAAAGACCCAGCGATTCCTTCCAGTGGCCTCCAGTGATGATGGGCTTACTGGAAAAACCAACCCACAGAGCCTTGGGAAGCGTGAGAACAGTGGTGGAGCCAGGCTCACAGATATGGGCCCGAACAAGCAAGCCCAGGACCCACAGTAGCCCCAGGGCCTCAGCGTAGGGAGGGAGTTGGGGTTCTCACCTGTGTGCCCTGCCTATATGTGACAGGTACGCCCATGTGCCTGCTCTCTCCTTCCCCACCACCCACTGACCGTTTCTTTCCCTCCATCAGTGTCTTTTCCTCATCATAGTTTCGGGTGACTGACCTTCTTTGTAGCTCTGCTTCCTTCTCGTTTATTCCACTGCCTGCCCTCTGGTAAAGCATATCATAGCTGCAATTCCTGTGGGCTGCTGCTTCCACCTCGGTTCTCTTCAATTCAGAGAGGAAGCACCTTGGCCACCTGCATATCTTTTCTATATTGGGGCCCTGTGGTCAGCTGCTGACTTCTCTCTGGATTTACATCCTTGGGTCGATTGCCTACCAAGGTACAAGCAGCTATGGCTGTGGGTGGAGTGAGGGGGGACATTCAGAGGTAATAATGTATAAAAACATTGCTGCCTAAGGTTGCTTCTTTATCAGGGCTGTGGTCAGGCCTGTTTCCTCTACAACCCCCATGGCCTTGGCCACCACCTTAACTAACATCCCCAGTCTTCTGCAGGTCATTGGAGTGTATCCCTGGACTTGTTCCTCTCTCCCCCATCACAATTCTCTTTTAGAATTGCTTTTACAGCTGTGGCCTCCACACTGACCAAATGTGTTCTTATGAGCTGCTTTACCTGAAATACATTCATCTATATATTGTGAAATGTGGTTGAGGATATTACTCAGTATTTGACTCAGTGACACTATGCAACAGATAAACTTCTCTTATGTCTTATGAACAGGAATTGTCATGCTTTTCTTGAACAACTGGTTTGTGTATGTCTTTGGACATAATGATGAATCATATAACTCATGGTGTTTCTCTCTGTATTGTTTACTAGAAGGTCAGAGCCAATTCTGCAACAAGGTTACGTAGCTTTACTTTATAGATTTTACATACAACCTCTCCATCTTGTTTTTTATCTTTATCTTTTCACCCTAATTTCCTGTTATTTTCTGTCTACCTGTACTATATATTTTTGGTAAGATGTATGAAATTTTTGAAATGAGGTGGAATACAAATACATTTTAAAATATAAACTGATGACAGTTGTTCATGTGACAAACATTAAGCACCTACTTTTGCCATTTGCCTTAACTAAAGCATACTTCCTGCACAATTTATGTCTATGTTGAGTATAAATTGAACTGGGTTTAAAGGAGAAAGTGATCACTGAGGGATGGAGTGATTACATTTGAATGGGTCCTCGAAGGATGTGGATAGAGGGAAAAACTTCTCAAGGGTCCTCATGGACCCATCCACCCATCTGTCCTGGAACATATCATTATGGGGGCCCTATTCTTCCCTCTAGTGAGGGTTTTATTCACCACAGGTGATGCATGTAAAATTTCCAAAGCACAAAGAGAAAATTAGCACAGAAAATAATGCCACAGGTCCGGTAGAAATGACTAGCGTTTATTGCTCTTGAAGTTTTTATTTTGCAATATCAGAAGAATAGTTAATTCTTTTTAAAAATATATTTACAGTTTGCTCAACATATAAACAATAAATTACAGAAATGTCCAATCAGTTATAAATAAAGTTCATATTTCTAGTATTAGCTCTCAGCAATCATAAGGATTTATCTCAGTAAGATGTAACTCAGTGAAATTTCTTTATCCTTGTACTTTTCAAAAATTTTCTCCTTTATAATAATTTTTTAAAAAATTTCTCCTTTTGTGTTTTGATTCAGGGAAATAAATTCTTGATCATCTGCTTTGAGTGATCTAATTTTTGAAAAATACCACATCCATAGTTCATCTCCCTCCACTACCCTTTGGAGAAAGCTCAGAGAAGGCAGGGTCATCTCATTTGGACTTTCATCTAGACATGAGAAAGGCAGGCTTGCTAGTGGCAGGAAAGGCATCACAGTGTGACCCCTGGAGCCAAAGGGACTTTTAAAACATCTGCCATTTGGAGTTGTCTTTACCCTATCGACTCACTTTGAAAAAGACAATGTTATGAAGACTAGGTCATACTAACTTCCTCCTTTCAGAACAGAGCTCGTGTTCTCAGGTTCTCATATACCTGAATCACATGTTAGGATGCAGATGTGACACATGATTATCATAGGTCCATCGTGTAGCAAAAATTTTGTCTCTCCTGAACGTAATTAAAAATGTTAATTTCTTGCCCTTGCCTTTTTTAAATAAACTGTTATGTATCAAACACAAACAGGAAGAAATGGAATTCTACTAGCTAAAATTTATTACCACACTATCATAGTACCACACTATCTTTAGTTCCAGTTATTTCTAACATGCCTTATGTATATTACCTTTCATAGTTGAATAAATTTCCAAGCTCAGTGAAGCTACCAAAATTGTCATTTTTATTTAGTGACAGATTAGCCTAAGTGACACTTTTAGAGTTGTAAACCTCAAGTAAGCATACTTTATCATTTGAAAACAGACCCCTAAGTGTTCTTTCCCTGTCGAGTAATTTAACAGCTTCTTTTTCTGCATGTCTGTGTTTCCAAAAGGATGATATTGGAAAACTGGGCAAGCTGTTAATGCATGGCCCTTTCAACGTCTGGACAATTCACAAGGATCGTTATAAAATGAAGGATTTTATCCGATTTAAGCCCAGCCAGAGGCAAATCTATCTATTTGAAAGGGGAATAGTGTTCTGTAAGATAAGAATAGAGCCCAGCGACCAGGGTCTATCTCCTCATTACAGCTTTAAGAAGTCTATGAAGGTAAAGGGGGGTCCTATTGCATCTGGGAGTCACTACAACCCTACGGAAAGTTGGGGGGCGGGGGAGAGATATTATCTTCATTTTACAGATGAGGAAGCTGAAGCTTAGAGGTGATGGTAACTTGCCAAACGCCATAGGACAGGGCTAGAATCCACACCCAGGACACACTCTGACTTCAGAGCCAGGGCTTGTAATTAGTCCCCTGGATAGAGGTGGCCATTGCACTAGGTAGAGAAAAGGGACCATAGGGTAGCCTTTCTGGACAAACTAATTAGTAAAAGTTCCCTCTTCCCTCTGGGCAGAGGGGTGAGAAACTTGGTGATTAGAGCGTGGGCTGGATTTTGTTTTAGAGTTGCTCTTCTCAACTGCACATCTTTGTGTACAAGTGCAGGCAGCATCCTGACCCTGGGCCCAGGAGCCCACGTCCACACCAAGCTTGTCTCTCGCCTATGTAGGAAATGTTTCACAGCCAGCTAGCTCTGAGACACACACACACACATACACACACACACACACACATATGCACACACAGAGTCTTATGCTGTTGTGATTAAAGCTGTTAATTTATTCTTAGTAACCTTTGTTATTTACATATCTTAATGGATAGTCATTCAGTTGCTATTATGTAGAGATTTGTGAAATAGCTGTTAAAGGAAAGATGATCTCCTCACTTAAAGGTTGAGAGCTACAGTTCTCCTTTTGGAAAGATAAAGTCTTATTAACTTCTGAAACAAGCAAGACAGATGACACTGTACCAGATTGTGTTTTATGCTGTCTTGGGGCCATTAACAGAGGAAAGCAAAACACTTAGAAGGAAGATGGAAGAGGGTAGCTGTCGAGGGTAGAAGGGATTAGAGTAACTGATGGGGACAATTTTAAAACCAGAAAATGATGGTATAGAACATTTCTCTTGCTTCTTTACAATAGTTGGTGACACTTTCAATTCGCCAACTTGGAAGGGGGAGCAATAAAAAGTTTGAAATTGCCAGCCGAAATGGACTTGAGAAATACATCTTGCAGGTAAAGTTCATGCCTTCCCCATAGGTCTCCTCTACTCTTTTCCTGTTGTGTTCCCATGACTTGATAAGTGTTTTCTCTCATTATTCTAAAGGTCACTGGGAGAATAAAAGCCTCGTGCAATTAATATTCAGGTTGATCTGATACTCATAGCATTTTCTTACCTGTAATTGCAGGCAGCTTCGAAAGAAATCAGAGATTGTTGGTTTTCAGAAATCAGTAAATTATTGATGGAACAACAAAACAATAAGAAAGGTAGGTTATGCCCGCTGACTTAGTTTGGAAACTTATATTGATTCCACCATTGTGGTGGGTATGCAGATTGGGGGTATTGTTAAACAAAATGGTTTGCCAAGGAGATAACTGTGGCCAGTCCCTGGAGGCACCTGTGCTTTTGCTTTAGGGTGTGTGGGGTTTTTTTTTGTGTGTGTGTGGTTGTGTGTGGTTGTGTTGGTGTGTCCCTTTTAGTTGTGTTTCCCCCGCACACCTAATTACCAAAGTTAACTTCTCAATCAAAAATCCCAAGCCACCCAAAAAAGTGTTAACAGAGATTCAGATGGCCAATACTGCCTTGAGAAACTGTACTACTTTTTTTAAACATGAAATATAATTAACATACCATAAAATTCACTCTCTTTAAGCATACAACTCAGTGGGTTTCAGATTATTCACAAGGTTGAATAACCACCACCACTCAAATTCTATTTTTAATTCCAGGTCATTTTCACAAGACCTCAAATCCTGTGCCAAGTAGCAATTATTCCTCATCTTTCTCCTCCCTCCAGCCCCTGGCAACCACTAATCTGCTTTCTGTCTCTATTGGATTTTCCTATTCTAGACATTGTATACTGATGGACTCACATAAAATGTGGCCTTTTCCGTCTAGCTTCTTTTACTTGGCATAATGTTTTCAAGATTCATCTACTGCAGCAATATCAGCACTGTGTCCCTTATTTATAGCTGAATATAATAGTCCATTGTATGGATATGCCACATTTATTTATCCATTCATTAGTTGATGAACATTTAGTTTGCCATCAAGTTAGCTTAAGTTTGAGAGTGCTGTTTTTGTTTTGTTTGTTTTTTAATTTCAGGCCAAGAGAAGCTACAGGTTGAAGCAAGTATTAGGTGAGTTCTGATTTTTTTTCTTTTTTTAAGATATGTCCAAACTGCATGCAGATAGTTCATACTGATTCTATGTTGATTGCTCTTACTGATTTTCTTCAACACTTAGCTTATTATAAGGAACTTCCCATTTTCAAAAAATATCCTGCCAGTTAGGATGTCTTTTCTAATGCTTGCTTGCTGTGTTGCCAGTTGAGGTTGTACTTGCCATTTTGAAACCTCCCTTAATTGCCCTTGCTTCTGTCTGTTTTGGGGTGGGTGTTCACATGAGAACCTCTGATTCTACTTCTGTTTGGCCAGGCTGCCCTGCCTCCTACGTGCCCTCTGATGTTAGCTCCTCAGCTTCCCTGTCTCCTCTCAGAGCTCTCCTCATGGTCACTGTTCCTCTGTCACTCCCTCTTGCCTGGGAGGAAGATGCGCTCACAGTTCTTTCAGGGCTAAGTCCTCACCGGTGCTCCTTGCACCGTCTGTTCCTGCCTACTTATAAACTTTCCCCATCTATAACTCCTCTCTCTGTCCAAGGCCCTCAGGAAGTACCGATATATGCTTGTTGAATAAACCTGTAGGCTGTGATGCAGTTCAGGTACAGGAGCCTGCTTAGTTTTTCTAGGCTCATTTGGCCTGATCCTAATGGTGCCTCCCAGGCCCTAACCCAAAGAGATGATAGAGGTGGGAAGGGGAGGGCTGTAGAAGACAGCTGGTTTTCTTCTCTCCTTCCTCTCTGCACCCACTGTGCTTATGGAGTAGTCTATTACAGCATTTAACATGCTATATTATAATTTTATGATGTGTTTAAGTTTTTCCTCCCTACTAGACCATGAATTCCTCTAGGGCTTTTAGCTTCCCTTGGGCCTCATATACAGAGCCTGACACTTGCATAGGTTCTCAGTAAATGTTTGGGGAATAAACAAAGGATAGGACTCACTGAGTAATCAGATGAGACTAGCAAACTACTCTGCAAGCAAAGCCAGGAGATGATGAGGTTTAGCTCAGGCATATTTATCTTGGACTTCCAATTTATCTTGGACCTCTGATGCCTAGTAGGTGTTTATTTATTGAACTAATCTAACCCAAAAGAGTTACTGTAACAGTTGGCATTTGAGGCCAATAAAAAGGGAAGAAGGGAGCTATAGTGAGCCAGTGAAACAGTTTTTGAGAAGACAAAAAGGGATTCCTCCTCCTCACCTCTCCCTTTAAGCTTTGTAGCCAGTTACATGACAACTATATAATCCAGCAAGTGATGTCCTTTGAACATTCTCCTAATGAATATCATGCACAGAGCTGGGGCAGGTCTTAGACCAGAGGTAAGGGAGGAAACTGAAGCAAGGTTGTGAGACTTTACACAGTTTACAAGGTTGTGTGAGCCAGCACACTCCGATTGGCAGAGGCAGGGATGCGTGAGCCACTCTTTTCAATGATCCAATGTTTGTGTGTATTTCCCTAAAGCAAAGGTGATGGAGTGGAGCGTGCACCCCGGATTGAAAATACAGGAAGAGCTACCATTAGTAAGGAAGACGCATTCTCCAGCACACGTGGGATTAAAGGTAGGATTCAATGGGAGAGCAGAGCACAGAAGTAGTGGGGTGAAACCAGCTGCTTAGATGCTGAGAAAGACATCGCCTGAGTCCCAGCCCTTGCTTAATTATAAGAGGGATAAAAAAGGAAAGCATTTATACCATCTGTGTGATATAAAATCTATTTCTTGCTATTCATTGTGTAGATCTAGGCCAGATTAAAATGAAGGGCAAATTTCTCACACTGAGAAGTTACTCCCTCTTCAGAAGAGCTGTCCTCTTAAGGAAACGGTTGTAGGAATAAGAGCATTGCTGGAATGTCTGTGCTTTAGAGAAAGACCCTGGATGGTGGCACTTTATTTCTTTCTCTGTCCAGGACTTAACCATAGAAAGGATAAGAGCTCCTGATCCAGGCACTTCCCCACAAGAGTTGAGCTCTAACCTCTTTGGGCATCAATTTTCCTATAGGCAGAATTGAGTAGGAGATTAAAAAGTAAAGCACGTGTGGAGGCATTTTTATATTTTATATTTAATGACATATGATAGATTATGTGTTCATGGGGTTTGAATGTGCTATTTTTGTTGTCATCTTTTCTTTTATTAACTGTTTAAACTAAAATAATTTTTTTCCAAAAGATTTTTTATTTTATGCTTTCACCACTGCCCATAATCAAAGCCTTGGGAATTCAGTATTTGAAGTTTTGGTTTTAGACTATGTCTTACTCAGCTCAAGCTGCCATAAACAAAATACCATAGACGGAGTGGCTTAAACAACAGAAATTTATTTTTTCACAGCTATGAAGGCTGGAAGTCTGAGATCAGAGAGCCAGCATGGTTGGGTTCTAGTAAAGGCTCTCTTCCTGGCTTGCAGATGGCTGCCTTCTTACTATGCACTCACATGAACTCTGCTTTCAGGGGTCAGGGGCAGAGAATAAACTCTCTTATGTCTCTTCTTTTAAGGGCATTAATCCTATCAGACAGGGCCCCACCCTCATGACTTCATCTAACCCTAATTATCTCCTAAAGGCCCCATCTCCAAATACTACCACATTGGGGTGTAGGGCTTCAACATATGAATTTGGGGGAGGGGCACAAACATTCAGTCTATAGCAGACTATTTGTGATTAACTTGGTAGAACATGAAATATGCACAGAAAGAGAAATACCACATGTTCTCACTTATTGGTGGGAGCTAAAAATTAATATATAAATTCACACACACACACACACACACACACACACACACACACACACACAAAAACCGGGCGGGGGGGAAGAAGATATAACAACCACAATTATTTGAAGTTGATACGACAAGCAAACAGAAAGGACATTGTTGGGGGGGAGGGGGGGAGGGAGAAGGGAGGGAGGTTTTGGTGATGGGGAGCAATAATCAGCCACAATGTATATCGACAAAATAAAATTAAAAAATAAATAAATAAATAAATAAAATGAGGATAATAATAGTATCTACCAAAAAAAAAAAAAGAACATGAAATATATACTTTATAAAGTATATACTTTATTTGTCAAAGCCCTCCGGAAGAAGTTTTAGTTCAAAATACATTCATTGAGCACTAGACAGTACAAGAAGCCATTGAACAAACGTACACACAGACCCCTTTTCCTGCCACTATCCATGCCAGTGCAAGGCTAACTAATGTACGTATTTTTAGGGTTCTAGACCCTTGGATGCTAATGATCACGAATGGCAAATTAAACAGGAAGAGGGTCACATCATTAAGAAATTGGATTTCAGTCCTGGTCAACAAATACAGTTGGCCCTCCATATCCATGGGTTCTGCATCTATGGATTCAACCAGCCTCGGATCAAAAATATTTGGGAAAAAAATTGTGTCTGTACTGAATATTTACAGACTTTTTTTCCTTGTCATTATTCCCTCAGCCATACAGAATAAAACTATTTACACAGCATTTACATAGGTAATCTATAAATGATTTAAGGTATGTGGGTGAATATACATAGGTTATATGCAAATACTACACCTTTTTATATCAGGGACTTGATCATCTGAGGTTTTTGGTACCTGCGGGAGATCCTGGAACCAATCCCCCATGGATGCAGAGAGACAACTGTATTAATAGCAATGTCATTTAATAAGACAGGGTGTGCATGAGTGTTATAAAATTTTATATTTGGAAGATGAAAAAGTACCTATTTTCTTCATAATCCAGATTACGAAAAGTAAGGCTTGAGAAAAATCTTGGTTGGGGAGGGTTTATAGAATATAGTGCCTAAATCGTCTTTTCATGATAAGGCCTGTTACTGTATGGGATGTAGCAGAATCTCTGGGAAGTATGACATTTTTATGTTTTGTTTTCCTATGAAGATTTTAGGTTGGCTTGTGAAAAACTTTTTTGAGAAAAAATAAAACCAGATTTTCATCTCCTAAATAACCCGTTGTATCCCCCAATACTGTCTCAGACTTACTATAGTAATAGATCAAGCCACATTTTGGCTTCCTCTATTTTGGAAAAGCTCAAAGTGAAGGAAGACCCTCTGGTACTGGACTCCTCTTTAAGCTGGGGCTGAAAATGTGTTGAATCTTCTGTTCTCAACCTAGTAGGTTGTTGTTTATTAACCAGGTGATTCTTCAGATTATCAGGGACTTTTAGAAAATCAAACCTATCAAACCTGGTCAAGTCATAACGTATGTTGTGTTCTTGAGATATTTAACTCCTTTTTTCATGTGCCAGGAATCCCTTAAAGAGACCTTTATTAGACCATTCACTTGAGAACAGAAGGGTCAACATATGCAAAATCTATAAATTTGCTGATCACCAGTAGCTATGAGCCAGTTGATGGGTTTATAACTCCTCTTTTATCCAGGACTTAAAGATGTGGATCATCCAGGTGCCTTTCTTTCCTTCTTTCTGTCTCTATCCTGCTAATTTAAGGTCATCAGACCCAAATGCAACATTCATGCACATACCTTCAGTGTTAGGAAAGCAGGCCGGTTTCAGGAGACAGAAAGGTAACAGTGGAATGACTATTTTGTTACTGTGAGCTTAGATGACTTTTTCACTGGTTAGGCTCACAAAAAACAGTCAGTTCTCGAGAAGTTTGGTTGACACTTCAAAAAACTCAGAGTTATGTTGTAGAAAGTAGTATAATACAGTGAAAACAAATACCTTTGAGGGTGCAGAGCAACAGGAACTCTCATTCATTGCTGGTGGGAATGCAAAATGGTACAGCCACTCTGGAAAACAGTTTGGCAGCTTCTTACAAAACTAAACATATTCTTACTGTATCATCCAGCAGTCATGCTTGGTATTTACCCAAAGGAATTATAAACGTATGTCCACACAAATACCTGCACATGGATGTTTATAGCAGCTTTATTCATAATTGCCAAAACTTGGAAGCAAACAAAACATCTTTCAGTAGATGAATGGATATATAAATCACAGTACATCCAAACAATGGAGTATTTTTCAGCACTAAAAAAAATGAGCTATTAAGCTGTGAAGAGACATGGAGAAACCTTACACGTATATTATTCAGTGAAAGAAGCCAATCTGAAAAGGCTATATTCTGATTGATCCCAACTTTATGACACTCTGGAAAAGACAAAACTATATAAACAGTGAAAAGATCAGTGGTTGCAGGAGTTAGTGGGGAGGCAGGGGTGAATAGGCAGAGCACAGATGATTTTTAGGGCAGTGAAAATACTCTGTACGATACTGTAGTGGTAGACACATATCATTACAAATTTGTGCAAACCCATAGAATGTACAACACCAAGAGTGAACCCTGATATATGCTGTGGACTTTGGGTGATAATGATGTCAGTGTGGGTTTATCAGTTGTAACAAATGCACATTCCTGTGGGGGATGTTGATAATGGGGGAGAAAGGGGGTGTATGGGAAATCTCTGTACCTTCTCAATTTTGCTTTGAACCTAAAACTGCTCTAAAAAAATTATCTTCAAGAAAACTGTGTTTTTAAATAAACCACTTATGCAGTAGTATAATAGAGACTCTTGACACCCTGTCCAGATCTTCTTCATGAGGCTGGTGCACCCGGTTCCTAGCTGCTATGATGTAAGCTAACAGCAGTTCAATGGTTATGACCTTCTGAGAACTGCCCTCAGCTGACCAGCACCGTCTAGCCAGGAAGTGCCTGAGAGGCTATGTCCTCCCCCAAGGGCAGCTTATGGCCACCAATGGCTGACTGATTCAAGCGACAAAGGCCAGTGCTTCTGTCTCAAGATAGTGTACCTGTGGTGCCATCCATGCTCCAGAGTTTCCCAGGGGATCAGGCTGATGCCAGACTTGGGCTGAACCCCGCCTGTGCCTGGCTTTCTCCCTGCCCTCTCTTCTGCCCTCACTGCCTTTCAAGTTTCATCTGAAAGCTCTTTCTCAATAACACACTTGCACAATCTGCTTCTGGGAAACCTGACCTAACACAGTGCTAGAAAGGTCCTAGAAAGGATGGAATTCTGGTGTTGACCAAATGGTAATGAGGACCCCATCAGTGATATTAGGTAGAGTATTGAAAGCCCTGGTCCCTGGCCTGCTGTAGCCATTTAATTGTTAGGACTTTCACCTGTAGTGACTTGGGATTGGATACAGCTGCACAGGGATACAACAGATGGTGCAATGTACCTAGTGTTTGAGAGGTTTGGGGAAAATATTATCAGGACAGTAGAATGGGGAGGCTGTTGCTAAGCACCACTGATGCATTGAAGAGAGAAAGAGACAGGCTCAGATTATTCACCAACCCATTTTAGCTCCTCATCTCCTACAGCAGAGGGCAGACCGAGCTGAGATGCAAGTGGCAGAACTCGAGAGAAGGATAAATTCTCAGCCTAGGCAAGTCTGCCACCTGGTCATTCTGGGCTCCTTGGGTCAGTAGATTGAGCAGGTAAAGTCAGAGGAGGGACCCTTAAACTTGGAAGGAGAATGTGAATACATGCTCTTGACCCTGGGCTGGCAGCAGTGACCCACTCCCCCTTGTTGGAAGGTAGACCCTTCCCTGTCCCCCAAGACTATGCTGCAGCCTCAGATGAGGCTCTGAGACAATGTTTGCCCTTCTCAAGATTCATCCCCACTCCCTTCCTGACCCTTTCCAGAACAATAATTTTAATCAAATTACAACCTGACCTGACTGGAGAAGAGGCACATGGACCTATGCACATGAACTCAATATGTAAGGGTCTTTGAATAGTGCTTTAATGCCCACCAAAGAAGATCCATTGCAGAGAAGTACCAAATGACTAAGCCAACTGGATGACTTGGCCAGTGGGTATCAGCCAGCTTCCTGTTTGGCACCCCAGTGACTGCACCATGGGCTCAAAAATGGTGAAGCCTTGATAGCAGGATTGGAGGCTGTGCAGGGGCCCAGCAGTTTGGGCTCCCTGTCATCAAGACTGATCTAGCTGCTGCCACTGTTGAATATCCAACCTGCCAGCAGAGATCAATGTTATCTCCCAGTTTGGTCTATTCCTTGAGGAGACAAGTTGATTGCATCAGAACCCTGCAGGCTAGGAAGTACAGTGTGTGATCAGCCATGTGACATTTCTTTGCTCAAAAGACTTTATGGCCAAAGAGGAATGTCTGTGGACATATGACCACAGAACCCACGGGTCCTACCACATGATTCAGAAGCTGCCAGCCTGGTGTAGTGGAACAGCCTCTTGAAGTCAAGGTGGAGCTGCAGTTTGGGCATGGCACTGTGGGCATGGGGTGCTGTTCTTCAGGATTCAGTAAATACCTTAAACCCATGGCTATTTTATGGTGCTGTGCCCCCAGTAGGCAGAATGTATGAACCTGGGAGCCAAAAGTTTGAACGAATTGTGACCTTATTCATTATCATTCCTAGTGACCCACATGGGGAATTTGTTCTCCCCGTCCCTACAGTGTTAGCCTCAGTGGCTCTAGAGGTCTCAGTTCCCAAAGGTGACATTTCCACAGTAAGTCTTACTTAACTTAGATCTATGTCTCCCACCTGCTGCTGCAGTTGGTCTTTGGCCTATACTGTCAATTAATCATCTCCCTCACATTCATTCTAGACCACCCCCGCACCCCGAACTTCTGCTGGTGGCATGCAGAGTGGGTGTCCCAGACTCTTTTCAGGCTATGGTTCATTACTTGCCCATTTACAGTTACAGCTGGGCATGGGAGTATTGAGAGATGTCCCAGTGAATCACCCAAGTGTCAAACATGTTCCTCTCTGCTCTACCTCCTCATGATGTCAGGGCCAGTTGCTCCTTCCAGGATGGTAACTGCTTTCTTTGCCTGCTGGTCTACTGGCATGAGGACAAAGTGATAGGATGCCAGTAGGGATAGAGCCTAGAAGGGGAAAGAGAGAAAGGTAGGAATTCTCCTAAAGACCTACATAATTTTGTGATGGGACAGTCATAGAACAGGTGGGTATGCTATTTCTAGTGCTATTAGTTAAACATTCTCTCTCTGGCAGCTGACAGTGAAAATAAAGAAGTTAAACTAATAATGTTTTACTGACTTGGGTCATGCTAAAATTTTTGAATCCTTAATTCTCTTTTGTTTCTGATTTGCAAAGCCCTGACCGTGGGAAAGATACTTAAGATAAGAATAGCTCTCCTACCTCAGAGGTAACAGAGGAAAAGCCTGTCTGCAGACCCTGAAGAGCCATGGGCCCCTCTGCAGGCCTTACTCTAGTTCCCTGCTGGGTCCCTCAGGGCCTTGGAGATGGCCTATAGTCTATCTAGTATAGCACATAATTTTTGTGGCATTTCCTTTTACATCTAGTTTATTTAATTGTTTTCATTATTATTATTTTGTTGCATTCAAAACTACTTTGTGCATTCTTATATTCTGATTAAGAAAATATGTCCTAGCCATTAATCCTCTCTGGTGAGATTGTGGATTATTTTAGATATATAACCAATTGTTTTCAACCATTTTAAGTTTACTTTTCTGATTATAAAAGGAGTACACATATAGGTTGCCAAAAAATTTAGAAAATACAGAAAAGCACAAATAAAAATGCAAATTAGATATAACCACTATAAATAACTTCTCCCAGACTTTGTCTATAGAAATGCATGATTTAAAAAAAAAAATAGAGCCATACTAAAGTTTGGGTGGCTTTATATTTTAATCATATTGAAAACTTCCTGTTAAATCACTGATGAAATGAGCAAGGCTTTGACTGAACCCAGCTAGACTTATCAGCTTGTCCTTTGCCCCTATCCATCTTTGGGCCTATTGCAATGCAGAAGATTTGAGGGCAGCTGGTTGCTGAGCTAGGAGATTTCCCAGTTGGGAAATTTCTATGTCCACAGCTCCCAGCAACTCTGAAAGTCCAAGACATCCAGCTCGGGCTGCCCTAGAAGCTGGCAGGGACTTTGACAACAGAAAATGCACTGAAAAAAAAAAAAAAAGAGCCCTGAGATTATGTGGAATCTGAAAGCAATTAATTGAATGCTTACGAGTGATTCACTTCCTCTTGGCTAAAAACAGGTTTGCAACTGAAATAGACATTTCAGCTGTAGACCAGCCTAGATATCCAAGTTTCCACTGTGGGCCACCAAGCAGAAGATCCTAATCCAGCCTACTACCTCTGGGAACACTCTGGAACTCTCTTCTGTTGTGTTCTCTGGAGAGCTACAGAGATGGAGCAAGCAGATAGTGACCTCATGTGTTAAATCCTGGAGGACAGAGAGGGAGTTTGATTAGCAGAACAGCATAGTAATTAAGGATTCAATCACTGAGGTCTTACAGGCTCAGGCTCAAGTCCAGCTCCAACTCTTTGGAGCTTTGTGCTTAAGTTCTCTTTATAATTTATTTTACAAAATGGAGGTAATGCCATATAGTCCTGCTGTGAGGATTAAATAAGATGAAGCTCTTAGGCTAGTGCCTAGATGTCTGTTAGCATATAATCATTAGCAGTTAGTTACCCATTGGTACCCAAGGGAAGGGAAGAAAAGCCTAGCTTAGGGGCTTAGGCATTACTTTAAGGCAGTCCTGCACATCTCACCCTCTAAGTGAAAGTGAAAGTGTTTGGCTCATGTGATAGAGAAGGTCCTTTAAAATTTGTGCCTAATTGTAAGGAATAAAGAAAAATCTAGTTTGAAAGAAAATAAAAATAGTTTGCCTATTTGTTGCCTATGGGGCAAGAGCTGCCTTTGAACTGGGATCTACAATGGTCCTTTTGTGCCATCCAGTGGACAACAAGAGAAAAGCCATCATTTTGTCTGCAAAGTCTGAAATTTACCAAAATATGTGTTCTGATGAGGATAATTGAAACTCATTAATAGATTCAGTTGTTAATGAATTTCATTCAATTTGTTTAAGCAAAATAAAAACTTAGAATTCTAAACACTAAATGCTAAACTAGATTCCCTAAACCATTTAGGGTTTATGTGATGTGAGCTAGAAAGACCATCCACTAAGGGAAAAGAGAGTACTGTCTGGTCCTTATGAGCATCAATTTTCATGGCCCATCTTTTCCATGCCTCTTGTCCTTCTCCATCAACATTCTTGATGCTTCTTATGGTACATGGACCAGGAGCACCCCAGAGACTCAGGGTATATCAGCCCAACATACTGCTAGACCTTGGCTGGGACCAGAGTCATCCCATTCATCTTCCCATAATGCAGCTATCACTTAAAATTTTGCTGTAATCAAATGGAGTATTTGTCAAGGGCCTATGTGTTTGGTTTGGTTTTTCTGAGGGGTGTGTGTGTTTGCTCTGTGTTTTTTTTTTTTTCAAGCCATTTGTTACCCTTATAATCTGCTTCCTCCCCTGGGTATTTATGAGATGAGACAATGGCAGACAAATCTCTCCTAAATGTGAGCAATAATAGCACACCTGGACTGCCCACGGTTGTTCTGAGACCTTCTTTTTAGTATTATTGTAATTAATATTATCAATAATTATAACAGGTGTTACGTATTGAATTCCCAAGATGTACCAGTATTTTACTTTATCAACATTTTTGCTAATCCTCATACCAACACTGATAGATTTCATTGTCCCCATTTTAGAGATAAGGCAACTGCTGCTCAGAGAGGTTAAGTGACTTACCTGAGATCACGCAGCTAGTAAGTGGCAAAGTCAGAATTGCATGCAAGTCTGACTGGCTCCAAAGCTCCTTCTCCTACCACCAGGCAATGGGCCTCTCCTTTGTTCACACACATGCCTGTGACTGGCCAGACCCTGAATCTGAGATTCTGGGGTCCCCTCAGTGCTGCCAGCTCCTTAGTACCTAAGATTCTCAGGACCACAGAGCCCATGGCCAGTGAATCCAGGAGGGAATTAAATATACAGATGACTTAAGATA
This sequence comes from Cynocephalus volans, assembly GCF_027409185.1. Taxonomy (NCBI): domain Eukaryota; kingdom Metazoa; phylum Chordata; class Mammalia; order Dermoptera; family Cynocephalidae; genus Cynocephalus; species Cynocephalus volans. Next base: position 107,039,439 of record NC_084460.1, on the reverse strand, counting down.
GAGCAAAAGGCAGCCCAGGGAGCTGGAACTGCGAGGGCCTGGGTGAGGGAGGGAACATTAGGAGTCATGACATCTGGGTTCTGGCCCTGACTTGGCTCCTGCCCCCCGGGCCCTTGAGCAAGTCCCCACCATGCCCACAGCCTGATGGTCAGCAATCAATGCTGGCCGGATGCCCCATGAGCCACACTTCCTCCCTGGAAAACCAGGGGCTTTGACTGCAGGACATTCTCTAAGGCTTGCTGGTTCCAAGAACTCTGGGTTTCTTCCAGGAGCCATGGGTGGTGAATAGGGTTTTGTCTCTGCTGCTGAGAGCCCAGGGCCCATGGGGGAGATGTGGGAGGGCACACCCAGAGCAGGTGCAGTTTGCCTCAGAAGAGACTTGCCCTTGAGGGGCCTTGTTGTGACTTTCCTCTCTCCCCCACCCCCACACACAGCACCTTTTCTGCATTGTCTCCTAGAGCAGACCAGCACACGATGGGATGGGATGGGACAGAATAGGAGAGGGGAGGAGGACATCACACATGGGAAGGGTAAATATTGTTCGTAAACTTTTGTTTTAATGTTATATACACTGTGTTGTTGGGGTGTAAAATTTGCACTGTAAGGAATATGAAAAACCCCGTTCTAGACTAAAGTGGGGGTTCCATGGTGCCCCAGGTGTCCCCACCCTCACCTGTGACTCCTGGAGTTGAGGAGGCCATGGGTGCCAGCTGTTACCGTCCAACGTGGGTCCTTTGTCTCTGACAGGCCACTCAGAGGGCGGCGGAACGGGGTCTTGATGGTGCTTGGAGGCTCAAGCAAATCCTTGCCTGGAGGCAGAGAATGGCCTAGATGACCCCTAAGGAAATTCAGTCAACCTGTCACCAAGTATCTGAGAGCCCTCTGTGCCCAGCCCCGTGTCCCCTCCCTACACTTCCCTGAAGGGCCCCGCAGGAGAGAGGAAAGCAGCTGCCAGTCCCAGGTCATGATTTTGCTCTGAGGTGCCATTTACCCTGCAGAGTGGCTGGAACTTCTTGTCCCATCTCTCAGTTCCTGTGTTGCCTCCCAGCCCTGCCCACCCAGGCTGTGGGTATCCTATGGCTGACAAAGGCCTCAGAGCCAGGCCTCCACCCACAGCCTCCCAGTGGGTGGCCCTGTGGTCCCTGGCAGCTCTGGCATTGTCTGAGGGGCACTGAGGCTCTGGATCCTAGAGACAGCCCTTCTGGTTCATGCAGGGAGTGGTCAAGGGCATGGGGCTCTCCATCCCTCCATCCCTGTCTTACAGGACTTTAGGTAAGAGCGTCATTCCCCCACCCTCACTGTTTGCTCATAAAGGCCACCAGGGTTGGATGACTGCCCTAAAGAGGAGTCTTGTGGGGTTTCCTGCGGATGTTCCCAAGTCACATGTGGAGGATGGAGGTGGCTCACAGCCCTGAGCCAGTTTCCTCTCTGCCTTCCACCCCTCACCCCTCCCACCTCCTGGCAGTAGGAATTAAACCAGAGTTTGCTTCAATCAGAGGGCTGCATCCAGCTGCCCTCAGAACCCTCTGGCATTAGGCAGGATTCTGGAGGCCCCCAGGAAGGTGCTGCCTGGCTGTTCCCTGTGTTGATCTCATGGCCTCCACTGACCTGCTCTGGGGAGGGCCCAGAACGCAGCTTGGGGGGCTTCTGGGCAGCAGGTCAGGAGCTGCCACTTGCTAGCTGCCTGCTCAGGAAGATAACTGTGCCCCCCACTGCCAACCACAGGCTCCTTCTGCTCTGTACCTGTCCTCCCCGTTCCTCTGCCCAGAATTCCCCTTGCCCACCCATCATGGTCTGCCCAAACCCTCTCCCTGGATAGAAACGCCTGGCACTCAGATTCCAGCGGGATCAATTATAGCTGGCCCTCAGTCTGGGGCTGCCATGTGTTGGCATCTTTATGCAGATGCTTGGCTCCCTAACCTGACTTGGGAGCAGTATGGGGCAGAGACCATCTCTTGTTTAGAGTGGGGGTAAAGAGCAGGATTGTTGTAGAACCCAGCTGCAGTGCTGGCAGGCCAAGAGAACTTGGCCAAGTGACTGTTGCTGTCTTATCTCAGTTTCCCCATTTGTAATTGGGGCTGAGACCCTTACGGGGTTGTGGTGAGGCTTACATTTTGACAAATGCGTAACATGTGTCAACCTAAAAGAAGAAACTGAGACAAAACTTTATAAAGCAAGGAGTTTATTTGGGCCAAGGTTAAGGACTACAGCCCAGGAAACACAGATTCACCTTGCCCTGAATATGTGCTCCACCCAGCAGCAAGTACAGACAAACTTTAAAGGAAAAAGGAGTTGTTAAGGGGGCAGTTCCAAAGATGTTAGCCAAGAATTGACATCGGTTCACTAAAGTAACATAAGCTACTGATTGGCTATACATTGCTCTTTGCATCATAAATTCCAGGAAGTTTACAACAAAGGAAGAATGTATCACTTTGAACAATTTGTGATAATGTTTGGGTAATTTATACTCGTTGGTGGTGGCAGCTTGTGTGAATAATGCTGCTAAAACATGTCTTTTCAGCCGTTATCCCAGACATGGGTGAGTGGGACATGACAAGCCCCATGGTCATATCTCTCTGGGCTGGATAAGTTTAGCAGATCTCACATTTCTTAGATTGCTCTGAGCTACTTTGCATTCTCACATACCACCAGGCACAAGATGTTGCTTAGAATATGGTGGTGGATGCTGTTCCCCACCGTTTCTAACACAGCCCTGGGATATAGCAGGTGCATAGTAGATGTAAGTAATTGGATATTAATCACTTCGTTGGAGAGAAGGCCAGGATACTCTCGCTTGTTTCTCTATTTTCCCATATGGGAGAGTGGTGACACTTCACAGAGGCTGCCAAGGAGATGAAAAATGGACATTCATTAGGGGAGAGAAAAGGAAGGGAGGTGACAGGAAGGAAAGAAGGTAAGAAGATTGGCAAACACGAGAAAATGACCATTTTCTTAGAGAAACAGGGAGGTAGGGCTATTAACGCCATGTGGACATTGCCCCCACCCCCAATGGCCCAGGTGAAGAAGTCGAGGCCCTGGGGGGCAGGAGTTAGAGAAGGGGAGGATGGGTTCCCGAGACAGCACTGCCTGCTCTCTCCTGCCATTGGCAGAGGGATTGTCCTCCCACCCCACAGCGGGCTCAGACCCTTCCTTTTTTCACCCAAGGCTGCTCCAGCAGGGAGTTTATCTCCATGACAACCTTTGGAGATTGTGAAGGTGCAGAAGAAATGCAAAAGGAGAGCAGCGCTCTGAGTGTAATTTACCTCTTGCTTCTTTCATATTGTCCCTCATTCCTTTTCATCAGCTGCTCCTGCCTCCTCTTCCTCTCCTCCTTTCCCTCCCTCCTTTTCATGATCCTCACCATACAGACCTGGCCTAATCCAGGAAGCTGAATTCACTGGATCTCAGTGATCAAGGTGGCTCTAGACCTTCCCAGCCCAGCATGTCCCCACATCACTGATCCCTTAGCAGTGCCCTGGTTTCAAGTCATAATTAGGGGCTCCTGTTGGGAATGCCCAACGGCGCATGTGAGGGAGCTGGGCTGGGCCCCAGGCTGCCAGCAGGAATCCCTGTGGACCTTGCCGGGGCCTGGGCACCCCCCCACACTGCTGACTGAGGGTGCACGCCCATCCCCTTCCTTCCAGCTCTCGGGACTTTTCGGGTCGGACGACAGTTATGAAACCCGTTCATCCAAATCTGTTTTCCTGGAGACGGGAGAAGGCACCCAGGGAGCAAACTAAGAACGCGATGGGGAGGAAGCGTGAGTGTGAGAGAGGAAAGGAAAGTGAGCCAATCTGTTAGCCATTGCTTCTCTGACTTTCTTCTGAATTTCAGGGCAACAAGCAGCACCGAGGCGCGCGCCGGGGCGCCAGGCTCGCTCCTTCCCAGGCAGAGGCAGTGCAGGTGATGGCAGGATGCCCGCGGACCTCCCCGGCAGCGAGCTGAGCCTTCTGCAGGCAGCCCCCGCTCCTCAGCTCGGCCGAGCCGCCCCTGGGCCTCGGGGGAGCGGCTGCAGGGCGCACCGAGGGCCGTGCCCACCTTGAGCAGAAAGCAGCCGAGGGGCCTCAGGCTGCGGACCTGCCGGCCCGGGAGGGGGCGCCCACGGCCACCCTCCGGGAGCCCGAGGAGCGCTCTGCGCGTGCGCCCCCGCTCCCGCCGCCCGCGGGCACTCGGAGCTCACCTCACCGCCTGCAGAGGCGAGCGGAGCCCGCAGCCCACGCCCGGAGGGCTCGGCCCGGGGCCTCAACCTCGGCACTTCTGACGTTTGACGTTTTTTGTTGTGGGGGCTGTTTTCGCATCTGAGGATGTTCAGAGCATGCGTGGCTTCTACCCACTACGTGCCAGTAGCACGCGACCCCCACCCCCACCCCCAAATTGTGACAACCCCAAATGCCGTCAGCCGTGGCCAAATTTATCTGGGGTAGGGTGGGGATCAGTCGAGAACCACTTTGGAGGAGAAGCTTCTCAAACCCGCAGACCTGGGAGCCGCGTGAATCTCCGCGAGAACGTTGATGGAGAGTTTGTGTTCGGTCCAAGACTGTTTAGTTTCAGAGACGGTTGGTTCCAAGTTAATTTCCGAGATATCTACATATAGAGTTATTAATTTTTTAAAAATTAGTTTTAGTTATTTTCAGTTATTCATCTCTTTATTTTTAGTTTTATTACTTAATTTTTAATTTATTTTTAGCTTTTTAAGTATTCTTTTATAGCTTTAGTTACCTGTTTATAATTATTTTGCTTTCAAGATTGAGTTTTTAAGTTATTCATTTTCAGTTATTTATATTTATTTTGTTTTGAGTTATAGATTTTCAAATTAATTAGCTCAGAATTTATTTTTAATTATGTCTTTACAATTATTAATATCTGAGTTATTTATTTTCATAGTTATTCTATTTTTAGTTATTGAGATTTGGAGTTATTTATTTTTAGTTACTTGTTTGTCTTAAAAACTCATTGGAAGTTTTTGAATTACTACAGAGCTGTTTATTTTCAGAGTGAAATATTTTCAGTTACTTTAGCATCTTTTTCCTAGTTATTTCATTTTAGAGTCACTTATGTTCACAGATATTTCAGTTATTTCAGATTCTGACTTGTTCATTTTTACATTTATTATTTACTTTTTGAGTTACTTGGTTTTTATTTAATTTTCAGAGTTATTTCTTTTTTAACATTGTATTTTCTGAATTATTTTCAGAGATTTTGAGATATTCAGTTTTTGAGTTATTTTCAGTTACTTATCCACAGTTATTTCTTTTCAGTTATGTCTTTACCATTTTAAAACTTTTTTCTCTTTATTTTTATTTATTTCATTTTCAAATTTATTTTCAGAATTATTTAGAATTAGAATTGCTTAGTCCATCAGTCAGGGTCCACTCAAGTGAAAAACACTCTATTAGTTATTTTAACAGAGAGAACTTAATATAAAGAGTTGTTATCCAGCTATTGGAGATTTGAAAAGGCAAAAAAAAAGTGATAATGAGATTTTAACTGCAGGAAGCAGCTACTGGCCCAAGGACTGATGGAACGAAGGGAAGAAAGAGATTGGAAGAATCAAAACACAGAAGCTTGGAGGTAACCTCAAAGCTGGGGTTAGTCCGCCAAGGAGAAGGCACTACTGATGATGGCACAGGTGGCTTGGGCTCAGAGGCTGGGTTGGGAGGACAAGGCACAGCCAGTTGAGGCTGGTGTCACTGAGGTGGTCCGATGAGGCTAGGTTATGGGGGGATTGGGAAGATGGCAAACTGGAACAAACTGCTGCTTCTGGAATCACTGTCGCTGTCAGGGTGAAGACCAGTTGCTAGGGGAATGCTGACTGGAACCCAGGCACCCAGGAAGGAGCAGGTCCCTCTCACTTCTTCCAGCTGCCAGCCAGTCTGGCAAAGGAGGCTCGTGGCCCTGCACCAAAGAGCAGAGACTAGGAGGGTGGGCTGGAAGCTGAGAGATCACAGCTAATAACCAGCCCACTTAGCTTTGGAGTTGCTTAGTTTTAGAGTTCGTTTTGGATTTAGTTCGTTTTGGAATTGTTAGAGATATTTGATTTTAAGTTTTCACGGGCCATGAGATCTGGCTGAGTCTTTGGTCCCCTGATTTGTTTCTGGAATGGAGTGGGCCAAAAAACACCTGAGAGGAGCCTCTACCATGAGACTCAAGAAAATCACTTTAGAATTCAAAACAGCAAAAATAATAGTCTCTTTTGTTCATAAGGAAGCCCTTTGACTGGGTGGCCAGAGAAGGGCAGAGACAAAGGGACAGACCACCAGGAGGGGCTCCATTTGTCCAGCAGAATGTTCCACTTTGAAATTTTTCAGAACCTTAAGCTGTGTTGTGGGGCCACCCTATCCCACCTCCTTTCCTAGCAACAAAGCATCGTTATTGATAGAGTGTGTTTCAAATGTGTAGACTATTTGTACAATAAAGTTTGTTCCAAATCCATAATCTGTAATGTTAGGTTCTTCTACCTGGATTATTTTTCACCCCACATTGTTCCATTTTGACCATAAAACATTTATTTATTTACTATGAATGCACTCATTTCATTCACCTATTTTCTGAGCACCTTTGTCCTAGGGAAGGTGTTGGCACCAGGTGAGACCAGGAGGTATAAAGCTGACTGAGAAGCTCTCAGTCCAGTGGGGGAGACAGACGTAACAGATGATCACAACATGGTATGACAAATACTCGAGGGGTACAGACTCTTCCTGATGTAGTCAGGGAAGGGGTGATGTCTGAGCTGTGTCTAATGGAGCAAGTGTTTTCTCCAGCTGGAGACGGAGAAGGGCACCCGAGGCTGGGGGAACAGCATGTGCTCAGGCACAGGGTCATGCAGGAACCAAGCTTGGCAGGGAGGATGAGTTGACAGGGGCCATTGGGTTTCAGGGTTGAGGAAGGTTCTAACATTAGGGCCTGGCCCTGGCGCTTGACGGACACTGCCTCATCTGGTCCTTGTAGCAAGTCTGCAAGACAGTAGGAAGCAACCCCAGGAATCCACTGCTTTTCCTGATCTTACTGTTCCAAACACGGTTTGTAAGGCCCTGTGACTTGACATCCTGGAATTCTTCTGCTCTTTCCTGGCTTTGTCCTTCTGCCCCCTCATTTTCACTGGTCCTTTGGAAATGAGTCCCTCCCTCTTCCACCTTTGATTACTGCTTCTTAAACACCTGTAGGGACTGTAGGGCTGGAGACGGGTTGAGACCAGCCAGCTGTGAAGTGCAGGTGACATCAGCTATGGAGGGAGGTGAGAAGAGCAGAGCAGAGGAGACCTGCTGTGGGAATCTGTGGGGGAATTCTGCAAACCATATGGTGCGAGGTGGGCTCTGGCCGTAAGCAGTCATGACTTCTTCCAACTGTTCAGCAACTGTTGAAAGATTGTGGGGATGCTCGAGGGGGAACCTGCTGTAGATGCAGCCCAGGCTCGTGAATTCAACAGATTGGGATTTTTAAAAAGCATGCAGAACCTTTTGCTATGTTAGCAACGATGGACGTGTTCACCAAGTCAAAAGAAAATACAGACCTACACCAACTGTGATGAAATATTTTGACACTTTTTCTTTTTTGGCAGCTGGCCAGTACAGGGATCCAAAGAAACCTGGACATTTGGTGTTATCAACACTACATATTTTCACACTTTTTATAATACATATCCATACATTTAGTCTCCAATGTGTGTGTGTGTTTCTCAGCAGACTTTTCACTTATCTTGCCAGTCACAATACACCATTTCTCTATGAGAATATGTAAGAACTTCAGATGGTTTTACATCTTAGCAGAACAGAAGGGTCTTCAGGATTCTGACCAATTGCCTCAGGAAGCACACCACTTGGATCCTCTCAAACACGTTTGACCATTGAATAGCCAGCCGCTTGCTATAGAGACACAGCCCACAGCATTCTCAATCCTTAGGCCCTAAGGATTCTGAATCTATGAAAATGTCCATACTTGATGGTGCTTGCAAAGTGTCTAAACCTCCCAGGCCTTGTAGAAAGAATCTCTCTGCGAGTCTTATGTCAGAAGTGGGCGACCAGAGGAGCCATTTTAATAACAGTCATTGCTGGACGTTCCCAGGGTACTATGCCAGGTACTTCAGGATGGTCCCCTCTGACCTTCCACTCCGGCCTCCTCATCAAAGCCCCACATGGCTGCTCTGCTTGTTGAGGTCCCCTACGAGAAAGCTGCCCTGCTGGGCTCAGGGTATCAGACTCCCACTGAGCTCATGGTGGACTTGGGGGTGGGACAGGAATAGTGCAATCATTCTCATAAAGCCATGACAGGTAGACAGTAGATCCCCAGCAGACAGTACATTCCCTACTCCAGGCCTGGACTCACTAGTCACTCAGGAAATGGTTATAAATGTTTAGACTTCTTAAAAACAGGAAAAAAATAAATAAAGTGACTTTTCTGAGTGAAATTTGTATCATCTTCCCATTTAAGTAAATGGAAAAGAATCTGAAATCACCAGATAAAATTCTTCAGTCCTCTTTTCTGAGTTTAAATCCTCCATGGCTTTATAATGTTGCCTGTTGCCCACTAGAGGGACTCAGATTTCAACATGTTGCTGAGGGCTGGGAATGCTGTAGCCCAGATGAATGTGCCCTGGCTGAAGCAGTAACACTAATGTCCCTGGATCTGTAAAATCTGGTGGGAATCTGAGTCCATACTAAACACCAGCCATGCATTATGAAATATTAGAACAGTTAGAGATCCTCTAAACCAGCATTCCCAGGGTATATTTTGCCGAACATGCAGAAGAGTGTAAGAGTTCAATGAACTAATCCCACAACATGCTAGTCACAGAAAAAGTAATTTATCTAATAATAAATACATTTTTAAAATACTGCATATTCTATCCCTTTCTTGGTTGATCTCAATTAATAGATTAAAGGATCTGAGAACTCTTATTGGAAGGAAATCTGTTTACTTTTGTTAAACTCATCATTTTCCAAACTTATTTCACCACAGAACCCTTTTCTTTGTGGTATGACAAAGAGATCCAATAATATAGTGACTGAAAGATTTCTTTCAGTCCAGGTTGGGTGTGCAGACTGCTCTGCTTTACACAGTCACTTTGGGTCCCAGGTTTCTTGCATCTGGTTTTTCCACCATCCCCTAGACCACTGTCCTTGTTTACAGAGTCAAAAGTGGGTCTCAAGAATGTCTGATTTCAAGCTCACAGGAAGGGGAAAGAACATGAAAGTTTGCCTAAGCAATGTTTTAAGGCCCAGCCTGTAAATGGCACACACACCTTCCCTTATACTTCTTTGTGAAAGCTTTGTTGCATGGCTATGCCAAGCTTCAAGGGGGTTGGAAACCCTAGTTACTGTCCAACTATAATTTTATTACTATGTGTCAGTGTCACGCAGCCAGCCTGCAGGAGAGCAGGATTCTTATTACCACCCTAGTATTTGCTTATGCAACCAACATGTATCAACTGCCTCTTGAGTTCCACGTTTCATGTCAGAAGATGAGGATAGAAAGCTTTATAAAACAGAACTTCACAAATTCTCTATAAATATTTGTTAGTTTCATCTTTTAATCTGTTTTAATTTTCCAGAGAACTCCCACTATAGGAATAAACAAAAAAGGGAATAGAGAATCTTTAAATGGACCCAAATACATCTCAGAATTTAAAGTATGAAAAAAGACATTTCAAAGTAGTTCTGAACAAAAAAGATAAATTATGTATGAAAATGGTGGTGAGACCACTGGCTAGCAATACAGAAAAAATAATAACTTTTACCTCAGCCCTTAAAATAATTCATATTGTGCAAAGATGTGACAAAGAAATCATAAAAGTCAAAACACTTAAAAAACAAGTTTGAGTAAGATAAAGTCTTTCTAAGCAAAAACTAAAACCTTGAAGTGAATGGTGTACTCAGGGTAACCATAGTAACAACAAACTCAAGGATCCACACATAGGAATGAAGACTGCAAGAAATGATAATCACATAAGTAAGTATAAAAGTTTTTTTCTTTATTATTTATGTTTTTTAAAAAGATAATTGACTCTTTAAATTAAAAAAAATAATGTGTTATGGTATTTCTAATTTATGAAGAATTAAAATGTATGACAACAAAAGAAAGAGGTCAGGAGGGAGGAAATGTATGCTATTCTAAGTTTCTTACATGTGAAGTGGTATAATATCACTTGAAGGTACTCTGTGATACTTTAAAGATGTATACTATAAACTCTAAAGAAAACACTAAGATGACATGACAGAGTTATAACTAATAAGCCATCAAATGAGATAAAATAGAATTTAAAATACACAACTATCCCAAGAGCTGATAGAGATACAGGAGAAATAAAAACAAGAACAGATATGAAAACTAGAAAAGCAATTACTGAGCTAGAGGATATAAACATAACCATATCTATAATCACACAGTATAAACACCTCAATTAAAAGGGAACAAGTGTCAAACTGGATATTTTTTAAAAAAAACACTCTTGTGAGCTACAAGAAACCCATCTTAAGCATAACAACACAGAGATTAAAAGAAAAGGACAGAGAAAGATATATCTTGATAATACTGATCAAAGAAAGCCAGAATGACTATGTTAACATAAAAATGAATGAAGAATATAACCAAAAATAAAAGTCATTTCAAAATGATAACATGGTCATCGAGAGGACATACCAATGCTAAATGTTTACGCATCAATAATAGAGCTTCAGAATACACAAAGCAAAAATAGAACTGCAAAGAGAAATAGACAAATCCACAACTATAGTCAGATATTTTTCTTCTCTCTTGCAAGAATCCATAAAACAAGTAGAATATCAGTAAGAAAACAGAATACTTGAACAGCACATCAACCAATCTAACCTAATTAACATGTATTGAACACTGAATCCAACAACAGAGGAATACACATATTCTTCTCAAGTATGCACGGAACATTTAACAAGACAGCTCATTGTTGTGGGCTGAATCGTGTCCCCCTACAATTCATATGTAAGTCTTAACTCCAAGCACCTCAGAATGTGACTGTATATGGAGATGGGGTCTTCAGAAGGTAAAATTAGGTCATACGGATAGGCACTAATCCAATATGACTGGTGTCTTTATAAGTAGAGGAGATTAGGACACAGACACGCAAAGCGGGATGACCATGTGAAGACAGAGGAAGACTGCCATCTACTAGCCAAAGAGAGAGGACTCAGAAGAAACCAACGCTGACCATACGTGTCTCGTACTTCTAGCCTCCAGAATTTTAAGAATATAAATTTCTGCTTTTTAAGCTACCCAGTCTCTGGTACTTTTTTTTATGGCAGTGCTAGCACACTAATATGACCATAGTCTTGGTCAGAAAACAAGTCTCGATTTATAAGATTTAAGTCTTATAATTGTTTCTAATCACAACAGAATTCAATTAGAAATCAATAAAAGAAAGATTCTGGAAAAGTTTTATATGTTTGGAAATGAAATTGCAGGGTTTTAAATAATCATGAGTCAAGGAGATATCAAAAGAGAAATTAGGAAGTATTTTTAACTAAGTGAAAATAAGAACATAACAAAATTTGTGGGATACAGGAGGTGATGTTAGCAAGATGGCTAACTAAAAGACCCTACCATTTCTCCCACAAAAAAGACAAAACGATAAATATGCAACCACATTTGGACCAAAATAACTAAAAGAGAGTGCCAAAGTATGTAAAAGGAGTAACAGAAACCCTAGAGAGCACAGAAACTCAGGATAGCCACATAAAGAACAAAAGGAAGCACCCAACCTCCACCACTCCATCCCAGAGCAGGGATCAGCTGGGAACCAGGAGGAAGTCACCACAGGAAAAGGGTAAACAAGAGGACCCCAGTAGCCCCCACCAACACCTTGTACACTTACAGTCCTCACCACTGCGGACCCTGGCAGTCCTCACAGGCAATAAGCCCAGCTGAGGGAGCTTCCCAGAGTTCATACAGTGGCGCCTACCCCAGAGGATTTAAAGTGCACTATAGACCAAATGGAACCTTATAGACATTTATAGAACATTTTATCCAACAGCTGCAGAATACACATTCTTCTCATTAGCACATGGAACATTCTCTAGGATTGACCATATGTTAGGCCACAAAACAAGTCTCAAATTTTTAAAAACTGAAATTATATCAACTACCTTCACTGACCACAATGAAATAAAACTAGAAATCAACAACAGAGCAATTTTTTCAAAATTGTACAAATACATGCAGATTATACAATATGCTCCTAAATGACCAATAGGTCAAAGAAGAAATTAAGAAAATTGAAAAAATTCTTGAAACAAATGAAAACAGAAATACAACATACCTAAACTTACGGGATACAGCCAAAGCAGTATTGAGAAGGAAGTTTACAGCAATTGATGCCTATATCCAAAAAGTAGAATGATTTCAAATAAACAACCTAATGATGCATCTCAAAAAAATAGAAAATCAAGAACAAACCAAACCCAAAATTAGTAGAAGGAAAGAAATAATAAAGACCAGAGTAGAAAGAAACAATATTGAGACAACAAACAAACAAACAATACAAAAGATCAACAAAATGAAATGTTGTTTTTCTAAAAAGATAAACAAAATCAACAAACCATTAGCTAAACTAGCCAAGAAAAAAAGAGGAAGACTCAAATAGATAAAGATGGGAATGAAAAAGGTGACATTACAACTGATGCCAAAGAAATACAAAGGATCATTAGAGACCATTATGAACAGCTATACATCAACAAATTAAAAAACCTAGAGGAAATGGATAAATTCCTGGACACACACAATCTACTAAGATTGAATGAAGAAGAAAAAGAAAACCTGAACAGCATTATAAGCATTGAGAATAAGTCAATAATAAAAAGTCTCCCATCTAAAAAAAGCTCAGGACCTGATGGCTTCACTGCTGAATTCCAATAAACATTTAAAGAATTAATTTCAATTCTTCTTAAACTCTTCCAGAAAATTATTATTATTTTTCTTATTATTATTATTATTGGTGGCTGGCTGGTATGGGGATCTGAACCCTTGACCTTGGTGCTTGGTGTCTCTTCCACAAAAATGAAGAAGAAGGAATTATTCCAAACATATTCTACAAGGTCAGCATTACCTTGATACCAAAATGATACAAGGACACAACAAAAAAAGAAAACTATAAGCCAATATCCTTGTTGAACACAGATACAAATTCCTCAACAAAATAATAGCAGGCCAAATCCAGCAACATTAAAAAGGTCATTCACCATGATCAAGTGGGATTTATTCCAGGGATGAAAGGATGGTTCAACATATGCAAATCAATAAATGAGATACATCATATTAACAGAATAAAAAACAAAAACCATACTATCATCTAAACAGATGCAGAAAAAGCATTTGATAAAATTTAACATCCCTTTGTGATAAAAAATCCTCAACAAATTAGGTATAGAAGGAATGTACCTCAACACAATAAAGGCCACATATGACAAACCCCATAGCTAATGTTATACTAAACTGGAACAAGACAAGGATGCCCGCTCTCATTCAAATACTGCTGAAAGTCCTAGCCAGAACAATTTGGCAAGAGAAAGAAATAAAGAGCATCCAAGTTGGAAAGGAGGAAATCCAGTTGTTCCTGTTTGCAGATGACATGATCTTATTACAGAAAACCCTAAAAGCTCCACCAGAAAACTCTTAGAACTGATAAACAAATTCAGCAAAGTTGCAGGATACAAAATCAACATACAAAACTCGGTAGCATTTCTATACGCCAAGAATGAGCAAGATGAAAAAGAAATTTAAAAAAGCAATCCCTGTTACAATAGCTACAAAAATTAAAATTAAAAAGTAAAAATAAAATATTTAGGAATAAACTTAACCAAAGAGGTGAGTGATCTCTACAAGGAAAACTATAAAACACTGATGAAAGAAATTGAAGAGTACACAGAGAAATGGAAAGATATCCCATGTTCATGGATTGGAAGAATATTGTGAAAATGACCATAGCACCAAAAGAGATCTGTAGATTCAACACAATTGCTATCAAAATACCAATGGCATTCTTCACAAAAATAAAAATAACATAATTCTATGTTATATGAAACAACAAAAGACCACAAATAGCCAAAGCAATCCTGAACAAAAGGAGCAAAGCTGGAGACTATAATATACTACGTGACTTCAAAATATACTACAAACCTATAGAAACCAAAACAGCATGGTACCAGCATAAAAACAGACACACAGACCAATGGAACAGAACAGAGAACCCAGAAATAAGTCCACATATTTACAGCCAACTGATTTTCAACAAAAGCATCAAGAATATTTAGGGAAAAGGATAGCCTCTTTAATAAACGGTGCTGGGAAAACTGGATATATCCACATGTAGAAGATTGAAACTGGACTCCTATCTTTCACCATACACAAAAATCAATTTGAAATGGATTAAAGACTTAAATATAAGACCTGAAACTATGAAACTACCAGAAGAAAGCATATGGGAAAAGTTTTAGGACGTAAATCTAGGCAAAGATTTTACAGAGAAGATCTCAAAAGTGCAGGCAACAAAAGCAAAAATACACAAATAGAATCATATAAAACTAAAAAGCTTCTATGCAGCAAAGGAAGCAATCAACAGAGTAAAGAGACAACCTGCAGAATGGTAGAAAATATTTGCAAACTATTCATCTGACAAAGGATTACTATCCAGAATATATAAGGAACTCAAACAACTTAACAGCAAAAAACCAAATAATCCAATTTAAAAATGGGCAAATAAGCCGAGTAGACATTTCTCAAAAGAAGACATACAAATAGCCAACAGATACATGAAAAAATGCTCAACACCACTAATCATCAGAGAAATGCAAATCAAAACTATAATGAAATATTATTTTGCTCCAGTGAGAATGGCTGTGATCAAAAAGACGAAAAATAACAACTGCTGGTGAGGATGTGGAGAAAGGTAATTATATATGCTGTTAGTGGGAATGTAAACAGTACAGGTATTATGAAAAACAGCATGGAAGTTTCTCAAAAAAACTAAAAATAGAACTACCATATGATCCAGCAATTCCATGGCTGGAGATATATCCAAAGGAAAGAAAATCAGAACATGGAAGAGATATCTGCATTCTCATGTTTATTGCAGCACTATTCACAAGAGCCAAGATATGAAATAAACCTATGTGTTTATCAACTGATAAACAGATTTTTTAAAATGTGGTATATATGCACAATGGAATACTATTCGGCCATTTAAAAAGAACAAAATCCTGGGCTGAGCCCGTGGCGCACTTGGTAGAGTGCTGCGCTGGGAGCGTGGCGACGCTCCCGCCGCGGGTTCGGATCCTATATAGGACTGACCAGTGCACTCACTGGCTGAGTGCCGGTCACGAAAAAACGACAAAAAAAAAAAAAAAAAAAAAAAAAAGAACAAAATCCTGTCATTTGCAGCAACATGGATGAGCTTGGATGACATTTTGTTTAGTGAAATAAGGAACAGGAAGAAAAATACCACATGTTCTCCATCAAATGTTGAATCTAAGAAGGTTGATCTCATAGTCATAGAGAGTAGAACGGTAGTTACCAGAGGCTGGAAAGAGTAGGAGGGAGAGGGCTAGTGAGAGCTTGGTTAACAAAGACAAAATTATGCTAGATCGGAGGAATAGGAATTAGTGTTCTATGGCACTGTAGGGTGACTATCACTAACAACAATTTATTGTATAATTTTAATCAGCTAGAATAGAGGATTTTTGATGTTCCCAACAGAAAGAAATGGTAAACGTTTGGGGTGATGAACATGTTGATTGACCTGATTTGATCATTATATTTTATATATATGTATCAAGATATCACACAGTACCCCATACATATGTACAATTAACATGTGTCACTTTAAAAAATTTTGTTTTCCATAGAGAAAAAATAAGAAAAAAATTATAAATGTAAGAAAAATAATAAAAAAAGAAAAAACAAAGAAAAAAATTTGTTTTTCAAATAAAAGACAACCCCCCCCCAAAAGAAAGCAATTTGGAATGAATGAAAGTGAACCCACCATATACCAAAACTTACAGGATGCAGCTAAACCAGTGCTTAGAGGGAACTTTCTAGTATAAATGTCTATCTTAAAAAAGAAGAAAGATCTCAAATTAATAATCTAATCTCCCAAGTTAGAAAATAAGAAAAAGACAAGGAAACTAAACTCAAAGCAAATATAAGAAAGAAATAATAATGATCAGAATGAAATTAAATGAAATTGAGAATATAAAAGCAATAGGGGAAAAAATCAATAAAATCAAAAGTTGGTTCTTTGAAAAGACCAATAAAACAGACAAAACTTCAGCTAGAGTAACAGAAAAAAAGAGATAAAACTCAAATTACTAAATCTGGGAATAAATGAGGAGACATTACTGATGGATTTTGGACGTGACCAGCACCATTGTGCACACAATAAGCACAAAATAGCTGCCGGCCTCATCTTCCACTCCTGCACCAAGCTGCTCTCCACTTCCCTTTATGAGAAGCCTGCTGACTTAAACAGAAACCCCTTTTGCTTCCTTAAGGATGCATTTCTCCACCTCAATCCATATTAGCATAATGCCCCTCCTTGATGGCGTCAGCCAGCCCTTGGCGCACTATATAAGCTCTACCACCCCCACACCTGGTGCTGTCCCCTTTTCAGGGCAGCCCTGGACTGCCTGATACTTTGAGCACAGCCCAGCAGATTTTCTTCCTTTAATAAAACTTGATTGGTACCCAGCATCTTGGCTCACTTTCTTTCAATTACTAATGACCTTACAGAAATAAAAAGAATTACAAGGGTGCAATATTGCAATATCATAAATATACATTCAGTCTTTATCCCAGGTTCCTGGCACAGAAATCCTAAAATCCTTGTAATTTCCTAAGTGATAGGGATGATAGAAGTTTCTTTTGTTTTAATATTTGGTCTTGGTCCATGTTTCCTGATACAAGAACTTCTAAAACCCTTCGAATTTCCTAAGTAATAGAGATAATGGACCTTTTGTTATTTGTAACAAGCCCCTTTCAACCATACCTGAGTTTATGCTAATGAGGTGACTCTTTGTTGGTGGGGGAGGAGGAGTGCCCTAGATAGCTTCAGGATAGGGGCTGGTTGCCAGGAGAACCAGCCTGATTAACTGCTGGAACTCTCAATCCCACCCCCTGACCTCTGGGGAGGTGGGAGGGGCTGGAGATTGAGTTCAATCATTGATGTCCAATGATTTAACCAATCATGCCTATGTAATGGAACCCCCATAAAAACCCTAAACTACAGGGTTCAGAGAGCTTCTGATTGGTGAACATATCCACAACCCAGGAGGGTGATGTACCCCAAATCCACAGGGACAAAAGCTCCTGCACTCATGACCCTTCTGGACCTTGCCCTATATAACTCTTCACCTGTCTATTTGTATCCTTTATAATATCCTTTATAATAACCAGAAAGTAAACTGTTTCTCTGATTTCTATGTGCTGTTATAGCAAATTATTGATCCTAAGGAGGAGATTGTGGGAACCCTTGATTTGTAGCCAAGTTGGGCAGAAGTTTGGGAAACTTATGGATTCACTACTAGTGATTGGCACTTGAAGGTAGGGGCAGAATTGTGGGACTGAACCCCTACCATCTGTACTAACTCCAGGTAGTTAATGTCAGAATTAAATTAAATTGTAGAACTTCCAGTTGTTGTCCACAGAGAACTAGAGAATAACTTGGTGTGGAAAACATACACATTTGGTGTCAGAAGTGTTCTGAGTAGAGAAAAAGTTTTTATTTAAAGGGAATACTATAAACCATTATATGCCAACAAATCAGAAAACCTACATGAAATAGACAAATTCCTATAAAGATAGACTGCCAAAACTGATTCAAGAAGAAATACAAAATCTAAAGAGACTTATAACAAATAAAGAAATCAAATTAGTAACAACAGCAACAAAATCTCCCCACAAAGAAAATCCCAATACTAAATGGCTTCAGAGATGAATTCTACCAAATGTTTTAAAAAAAATTAACACCAACCCTTCACAAGCTATTCCAAATAATAAAAGAGGAGGGAATACTTTCCAACTAATTCTGTGTGGCCTGTATACCAAAATCTGATACCAAAATCTGACAAAGACATCACAAGATAAGAAAACTACAGAACAATATCTCTTAAATATGGATGCAAAAATCCTCAACAAAATACTAGCATTTAAAATCCAGCAATATACAAAAAGGATTATACATCATAACCAAGTGGGATTTATCCCAGGAATACAAGGTTGGTTCCATGTATAAAAATCAATCAATGCAGTACAACATATTAATATTAAAACAACATGATCATCTCAATAAATACAAAAAAGCATTTGACACAATTAAACACTCTTGCATGATAAAAATTCAACAATCTAGGAAGAGACGAGAACTTTCTCAACCTAATAGAAGGTATCATTGAAAAACCCACAGCTAAAATCATTCTTGATTTTGAAAGACTGAAAGTTTCCTCCCCTAAGATCAGGAATAAGACACTTACAGTTAACATTGTACTGACATTTCTAGTCATGAAAACTAGGCAATAAAAAGAAATAATGTCACACAGTTTGGAAAGGAATAGGAAAAAATATCTCTATTTGCAGAAAACATAATTTTGTATATAGAAAACCCTAAGGAGTTCACACAAACACACAAATGATTAAAGCTAATAAATGAGTTCAGAAAGTTTACAGGATGCAAGTTCAGTATTTAAAAATCAATTTATTTCTATACATTTACAATGAACAATCTGAAAATAAAATTAAGAAAACTATTACATTTAAAATAGCATCAAAAACAATCAAATACTCAGGAATAAATTTGACAAAAGAAGAGCAAAACTTATATTCTAAAAATTACAAGATATGTTGAAAAAAATTAAAGAATACCTAAAGTAATGGGAAGATATCCCATGTTCATGGATCAAAAGACCTAAAATTGTTAAGGTAACAATATACCCTAGTTGATCTACAGATTCAATGCAATTCCTATCAGAATCCCACCTGGGTTCTTTGTCCCAGCTGGTCCTAAAATTCATATGGAAACTCATGGGACCGAGCATAACCAAATCACTTATTAAAATTTTTTTTGAAGGACTCACACTTTCCAATTTTAAAATGTACTACAAAGCAACAGTAATTAAGACAATGTAGGACTGGCATAGGATAGACATATACACTAAAGGAATAAAATTTAGAGTCCAGAAATATACCCATGGGCAACTGATTTTTGCAGAGTGCCAAGACAATTCAGTTGGGGCAAAGAATAGTCTTTTCAAGAAATGGTGCTGGGACAATGGCATATTCACATGCAAAAGAATAAAGTTGGACCCTGTATTAGTCCCTTTATGTTGTTTATAACAAAATACCTGCAACTGGGTGATTTATAAAGAAAAACGACATTTATTGCTTACAGTTTCTGAGGCTGGGAAGCCCAGAGTCCATCTGGTGGTGGCAACAGTGACCCAGGGATCTCACATTGCAAGACAGTGGAAGCAGAGAGAGCAGAGAGAGAGAAAGACAGATTTTTTTAAAGCCCTCAGAACCATGCCCCTGACCACCATTTTTAATCCTTTTAATCCATTCACCACTGCATGGTCCTATAATCCAATCACTTCCTCAAGGCTCTGCCTTTCAATTACCATAATAGGATTTCCCACCCTCTTAGTCACAGTGGGGGCTAAGTTTCTAATATATAAAACTTGGGGGACACAATTCAAGCTTCAGTGAGTTTGGGGGGGGACATAATTCAATCCACTACAGACCCCTACCTCACAACATGTACAAAATGTAACTCAAAATGGATCAGACATAAATGTAAGATCAAAAACTTTAAAACTCTTGAAAGAAAATGTTTATGGTCAGCCTTTCATATTCGTGGGTTCCACATATGCAGATTCAAACAACTGCAGACCAAAAATATTCAAAAAATAACAATACAACAATGAAAAATAATTCAAAATTTAAAATACCTAGCATCACTTCTCAGCCTTTTGGCTAAGATCAAGTGTAGTATCTGTTCCCAGTAAAAATACATAGCATTTACGTTGTATTAGGTATTATAGGTAATCTAGAGATGATTTAAAGTATACAGGAAGGTGTGTGTAGGTTATATGCAAATACAACTCCAGAAGGGAGTTGAGCAACCACAAATTTTGGTATCTTCAGGAAGTCCTGGACCCAATTTCCTGCAAATACTGAAGGACAATTATATGTACATACGTGTAAATCTTTTTGGTCTAGACTTAAGCAATGGTTTCTTTCACATGGCACCTAAAGCACAAGCAACAAAAGAAGAGATAAATTGGACATTATCAAAATAAATAGTTTGGGGTTCAAAGGACACTGTCAAGAAAGTGTAAAGACAACCCACAGAACTGGAGAAAATATTTGCAAATTATAAATATGGTAAGGGTCTAGTATCCAGAATATACAAACAACTCTTGCAATTTACTAATAAAATTAAAGATAACGCAATTAAAAATGAGCAAAGGATTTGAATTGGTATTTTTCTGAAGAAGATATGCTAATGGACAATAAGCATATGAAAAGTTGTTTAACATCATTAGTCATTAAGGAAATGCAAATGAAAACCACAATGAGATACCACTCCACACTGACTAGCATGGCTTTAATTTTTTTAAAAAAAAGAGTAATGAAGTGTTGGCAAGAATGTGGAGAAATTAAAACCCTCATACATTGCTGGTGAAAATGTAAAATGGTGCCAGTGCTCTGGAAAACAGTTTGGCCATTCCTCAAAAAGTTAAATATAGAGTTATCATATAACCCAGCAGTTTTACTCCTAAGTATACACCAAAATATATGTTCACAAAAAACTTGTACACAAATGTTCATAGCAATATTATTTATAATAGCCAAAAAGTGTAAACAACCTAAATGTCTGTCTGTCAACCAATGAGTAGTGCTATGGATTGAATTGTGCACCCCCACAAATTCATATTTTGAAGCCCTAACCCCCAACATGATGGTATTTGGAGATGGGGCCTTTGGGGATAATTAGGTTTAGATGGGGCCATGAAAGTGGTGCTCATGATGAGAGCTTGTGCTTATATTGGGGGGTGGGGGGGCAGGGTGGCTGTCCCATATGGTGATCTGAATCTGTGACCTTGATGTTACAGGCTTGCTCTCTAACCAACTGAGCTAACTAGCCAGTTTAGTGCCCTTATAAAAAGAGACACCAAAGCACCTTCTCTCTCTCTCTGTTTTTACCATGTGAGGACATAGCAAGAAGGCAGCCATGTCCAAGCCAGGAATAGTGCCCATATCAGGGCCCAACCATGCTGGCACCCTAATCTTGGACTTCCAGTCTCTAGAACTGTGAGAAAAATTCTGCTCTTTAAGCCAACCAGTATGTGGTATTTTCTTATGTCATCCCAAGCCAAGACAAATGGATAAACAAAATATGGTATATCTATGCAATGAAATATTATTCTGCTACAAAAAGGAATGAAACACTGATACATGTTATGACATGGATGAACCCTGGAACATTATACTAATTGAAAGAAGCCAGAAATAAAAGACCACATATTATATGATTCCATTTTTGTAAAATAGGCAAATTCACAGAGAGAAAAAGAAAGTAGATTAGTGGTTTCCAAGGGCTTTTGGGGTATAGAATGAGGAGTGAGTGGTAGGAGTCCCCATTTTGAGGAGTGAGGAAAATGTTCTGTAATTAGATGGTTGTAATGTGGTGTCTGCACAATATCGCAAGTATGTTTTTTTCAAAGAATTGAATAGTACTTTTAACAGCGAATTTTCTGACATATGAATTATATCTCAATTTTTTAATGGGAAAAATATTTGACTAGCTACTTCACTAAATAAGATATACTGGTGGCAAAATTCACATGTAAAAGCATTCAACATTATTGGGCTGGCTGTTTAGCTCAGTTGGCTACAGCACAGCCTTAGAACACCGAGGTCATGGGTTCAGATCCCCATACTGGCCAGCTGAGAAAAAAAAAAAAAAAGAAATATAAAAAAATAGTATTCAATATTATTGGTTCATAGGGAAATTCAAATTAAAATCACAATGAGAAACCAGTATACACCTATCAGATGGTCTAGAATTAAAAAGACTGATGATATAAAGTTTTGGTGAGGATGTAGAACTGGAACTCTCATACCCTGCTAATTGAAAGTAAAATTGTACAACCACTTTCTAAAATAGTTTAGCAGCTTCTTAAAAGGTTAAGCATACATTTAACATATGATCTAGCCACTCCTATGTATTTATCGAATATAAATAACAGCTCATGTCCATACAAAGTCTTGCACATGAATGCTCATCATAGTTTTATATATGATAGCCAAAAACTGAAACAACCCAAATGTCCATCAACAGGTGAATTGATAAATAAATTTTGGCATATCTATATAATAGAATATTTTATCAGTCAAGTTTCAACCAGACAAGCAGAACCAGCAGGATATATGTATATATATATATATATATATATATATATATATATATATATATATATATATATATATATATATATATATATATATATATATATATTTAATTGGATATATTTATTACAAGGAATATTTCAGATTTGTTTCACCAACCTCTACAATCACATAAGCCGATTCCTTGTAATAAATATTCCTTGTAATAAATGGGGAGTGTGGAAGGTCTATGACTTGGCTCCGGCTGTTTCTGAAACACCCTGCTGTGGCATCTCTCCTTGAGTCAAAGGCAGGATCCCTGAAAAACAGCCTCAAGATTCTGATCCTCAAGGTTGGCTACCTCAATGAATAAGCCTTCCCTCAAAGACACCAGCCCCTTACCAAGTGTCAGGCTGACACCTGCTTCTATATGTAACTTCCTCCTTCAAAGCCTCAGTGGCCCCCATGTGCTCCTAGGTTGAGGCTGGACTCCTCTGTCTGGTTTTTTCAGCCTGTCCAGTGTGGTACTACCTTGACCTTTCAAACATATTCTTCACTCTCCCCAGTATCCTTTAGTCTGGACTGTTACCACTCCTGAGATTTTGTTCCTTGTGGCCAGCAGAAAAGACACAGGCTTCAGGGCCACACAGGACATGATGCAAACCTTAGTCTGTTGTGTGATGTTGGGTGGGTCAATTTCCACATCAGCAAAATGGAGATTTTAAAAATCTACCTTGTAGAGTTGCCATATGCATTACACAGTGTCAGGCACATAGTAGGGTTTCCTTCCTTATACGGAAACTACTACTACTAGTACCAGCACCACTATTGTTATTATTACTATTATTATTGCTATTTTCTAACTATTCAGATCCTCTCGTGACCTTCAAAGCAGTCCAACCACCATCAAGTCATCTCTGACTATTCAATTCCTCATTTAATATGGCTCTAAGCAGCAAACAATTGATCAGTCACTGTCTGGCTGTTATTGTATATTAAAAAATGTTTTTCAACTAGGCAGTAAGCAACTTAGAAGCCTAAATTCTAGTCTAGAACACCTCTTCAATGGTAATACAGGACAACGCTTAAAGTCCTAGACTCTCAAGCCAGATGGGAATCATAGCCCATCTTCTTCATTTATTACCTAAGTGACTCTGGCCAAGTCAACTGACCTCTCTGTTTTCAGTTTCCCCATCTACAAAATGGAACAGCAATGATAACATCAGTGCCCATATGGAGTGGCTGTGGGGCTTACATGGAATAGGAAGAGTGCCTGGCACATAGTATTCACTTAATTATCGTCTGTTGAATAAATTGACTCAAAGACCAGAAAGCAGGTAGTTGCTAAAACTGCTGATGAGGTTGACTGACACAAGTTAACCCTTACTTTCCACCACAAAAATTCCATTTTGAAACACAACGTAAACATTGGTAAGTTTACTTGATTCGATAAAGTGTTTGGAGCAACATGGTACGATAAAATAGTTGTAGCCCAGAGTTGCTTTTCAGAAAATGATTTGAGACTAGGCTGAAAGCCCTAAACCCCACAATCAGGAGGGTCTCCTAATCTACCGCCTAAATGCTGTGTTCTTCACTGAGACTCACAGTCCTGAGAGATAGGCCATTTTTGTTTTGTCTCATTAATAGAGGAAGGACATAAGACATAAAAAGTTTGCCTTTCAAAGACACTGAGTGTTTTCTGTGTTCCAGGGATTTGGGATTTGTAAAACTACCTGGGAGTAGGCAGTATTGTCCCCATTTTACAGAAGAAGAAACCAAGGCTCAGAGAGGTTACCCAAGGTCATATGGGGGGGCGGGGGGTTGGCACTCAGAGACAGTGCTCCAGCCATTTTAAGAGCCCTGCTCACCTCACGACGGAGGGACCGGTTTTCTCCCAGCTGACCAGGGTCTCTGGGCTTACAGAAATGTACCCGCGCAGTTAGAGAAAAGAGGAGAGAACCGGGTTAGCAGAGCAGGAAGCTGGCGGGGCCGCGGAGCCACCACCTCTGGTGCAGAAGGGATCCCAGACGCCCTTCACCTGGGCGGCCCCCGCCGCGTCCCCGCCCCTCACAAACACTAAAGGCAGGGAGGAAAGTGCCGCTTTCGCTCAAGGGCCACTTGTGGTTTCCTTCCCCGCGCACCACTTGGGGGACCTTTCGGCTACTTCTCATAACGCGAGTGACTTCGGTTTCTCTGCCACAAGTGGAGAGCCGCAAAGAGCTGCGTCTTCCCCGGCGTTGCCGCGCGGCTCGGAAGCCCGGTGAGCGGAGCCCGCGCGCCAGCCATGCCCCGGCCGCTCTCCGCGGTGGCGGCGCTCTTCGTGTCCCTGGCCGGTGAGTGACACGCGGGACCTTCCGAGGTGGCCCTGCCCTGCCTGGTGCTCCTAAGTCTAAATGCATTCTGATGTCCCTGGCCGAGGTGAGACAGGACGATGGACTGTAGATAGGGCTTCTGCTACTGTGGGGTTTGGGCTGCAGGCGTCTCTCCGCAGTGACCCGGCGTCTGAGCTATGGGGCACACCTAAATTCCTTCCAAGGGCTTTCACAGTTTGGCTTGTTTTCCCTGAGTTAGGTAGAGTAGGTGTCAGTTCCAGAAAACAGTGACACTGTCCCTGGTTCCCAAATGGGTTCTGGGTACCTTATCAGGGAGAGTTTGTAGAAATCACTTAGATTTAAGAGATGGACAACTGAGACATGGCTTAGAAATTGGGCTCTGTTATCTGGGAAAAGCAGTCATGTCTTGCTTTTTCTGTTTTTCTCAAATGTTAGTGCCATGTTTATGTTGTATAAACAATGAACCATGATAATGCATCAGATGTAGTCTGACAAATTGTGCCACTTCAGAAAGGTGTAAGTCAGGGTGTTAAAGATTAAAAAAAAAAAAAAAAACTACTGGGCTTCAGATCCGAGATGCTGTCTGGGAAGCTGAGCTTATAGTGATGATTTTATGTCTCAAACCCTGCTTTCAGGAGAGCATTTTCTCCCTAAGATATGGAGTCCTCTCAGGTGCTGCTGTTCTGTTCCTGATATCACGTTCACTGGTTAACTCACAATTCCTTCCAGAACCGCTGAATTGAACATCGGGAGAACTACCTCAGTCCACACTGCCCTGCTAACACGCTCACATGGGGGACGCAGTGGCCTCAGTTCAACATGAATATTATGAATGCTGTGAAAGCTGTGGGAAGGGTCAGGTCAGCAGCCCTAAGCCAGGTTGTTTTTCCTTATGCCATGCTTTCAGAATTATAGTGTCATGTTCTTTGGGGGACAGAAAAGGAAATCCATCATTACATTCTCAGGGTAAGCTAATAAAAAAGCAGAAAATTTCAGTCTTAGGGTAACCCACAGTGGGCACCAGCTGAATGGCTGGCACAGACGGACGGTCCAGGAACACAGTGAGTGCTGACACATGCAAGGGCAGGTGGACTGGAAACGCCATGTTGCCCTTTCCTACCTGAGCTGCAAGTCCTCAGAGTTGAGGGGAGTGAATGGAGCATGAGAGGTGCTTCCTCAGAGCCCCAGGGCAGATCAGTGTTGTGTGGCCTTTGAGAGGTCACACACACCTGGATTCAGACCCTTGCCCTGACCCTTACCAGCAGGGAGGCCTTGTTCACATCACCAGATGCTCAGTTTCCTCACCAAAAAGTGGGGAAGATAGGATCCTCTCCCAGGGGTGCTGGAAGACAAAGTGAGATGGTGCCTGTAAAGCAATTACTATAGTGCTTTTGCTTGGTTCTATCGGTCCCACTGCTCAGATTTTTCTCTCAAGTGCCTCTCCCTATTCACCTTTGCAACTGCCTGGCTGTGAGCCCCTTCTTCACTCAGCACGGGGCTCATCAGCCCATAGTAATAATGATGGCCAGCACTTACTGGCACTTTCTGTGTGCCACACACTATTCTGAGCACTTTAATCCACATGACGACCTTGTAAATGCTGATATCATCTCCATTTTACTTGTGAGGAAATGGAAGAACAAAGAGGTTAAATAACTTGCCTATGGTCACAAAGCTAGTAAGTGACAGAGTTAAGCTTTGAACCAGAGTTCATACCCAAAGCGGCTAAGTTATGTGCTCTGTATGTAAACCTACTTGCCTATATCAACTCATTTACTCTCAAAAACCCCTGAAAAGTAGGTGCTATCATTATCCCCATTTTACAGATGAGGGTACTGAGGCAGAGGCAGGTGAAGGAATTGCTCATGGTCTCCCAGTTGGCAAGTGGCAGCCCTGAGATTGGCATCCAAGAAGTCTGGCTTTGGGGTTCATACTCTGCACTACTGTGCTATACAGTCCTGCATGCTCAGGTTCAAGAAATATTTGTTTATTTGGAGATAAACAAAAAGCATTAGACGTTTTGCTAGGAGAGACATAGATTCTAGGTAAACTGGCTGAGTAGTCTTTATCCAGTCAGTTTGCTTCCCTAGTCTAAACAAATATTGTCTGGGAAGGGAGCAACTTTCAGGGAAATACCTAGAGAAGTCATCCTGAGCCCTTGCATGGTCACTGACTGTCCCAGGGACTGGGCAGTGACTCATCTCTCAGTTCTTCCTGCCAGTTACAGGGGAACTGAAACCTTCTCATGCCGCTTCCTGCAGATTGCCACCTAGAGAAGTCTGAGCAGTGGATAGAGGCCCAGGGTACTTGTTTGCTGAGTCTTCTGAATTCTGAAGAGGAGATGCTGGAGTGGGGTTGGGTGGTTGGCAAATCAGTGTGCGAACTCCAGCTCTGTGTTCTTTTGAATAGAGGGAGCGTCAAGACAGATTCTTAGCTACGTCCTGCCCTTGCTTCTGCCCACTGCCCTCTTGTGGGTCTCAGACAGACCAGTGACTTTGACTAAACCTCTAGGGACCAAAAGGTCCCATTTAAAAACTATGACCCAATTTTGGCAGAGATTGGTAATATATGTGTGGTCATATACATAGATTTTGTAAGAGTATTACCTCACAGATTTATTGAGTACCTCACAAACATCTGACCTTTCTGGGACATACTACAATGCATGGCATACCTACCCCTGTCAGTCTTCCATCTGATCACCTGCCCATCGTTTATACCCCACACTCCTGCAGGGAGAGGGGAAGAGGAGAGGAGGGACAGGGAGGGGAAAGAGAAGGGGAGTATTAGAACTGTATCTCCTAGATTAGTTCAATCTGTAACAACTGTGAACTTAGCACTTTTGGTCCAGCCACCTGCCAGCCCACCTCTCTGTGTACCACCCATATTCCTCATCAAAAGACACACCTACACACCATATCAAGACACCATGACTACTATCACCTCCAGCCACCCACCTAGACTTCCGATACAGCAAGCACAACTTGATGGGGTACTAGGAATCTTCTTGACCTACTTGGGATGCTGTTCATTTGTGAATAACCAAGTGCTTTTTTTTTTTCTTTTTGAGTTCATTCATTATTACTGAGAGAGAAATTCTAATTGTATCTTGAGGAAGTCTCCCTTTTTTAAAGGGAATGCTACTCACTTTAGGAAATTCTACTCAGTCGAGAAGATTTGCTTTAGCTCATGAGTATCAGCCATACCCAGTGGGATTTTAGCAGGGGTATAAAGTCTTCCTAAGAGAACAAAAGACAAGTGGTTTCCAGTCTCCCGGAGTTCTCTGTAGCAATTTTGCTCTTCACCACAAGATATTCCTGGAAACCACACCTGATAGCAAATTCTCTTTCTCCATAGTAGTAGTATGAACCTAATGGGGTACTTGAGTTCTTGACCAAGGAACAAGCAATGCAGGTTTAGCCCAAATGAATTGTGAAAATAAATCTTCAACAACAGTCAACCTCCATTACAATCTTGAAGTGGAACATTTTTCTGCAAGCTCTACAACATGGAAATAAAGATCCTGCATATGGTGATTTTACTAGGTTTACAAAATAAACCTACAGCTCATAAAATCTATAACTCTTGAGTAACGTGTATTTAACTTATCCAAATGAATATTTTAGATACAAAAAGACTCTTTAATAATGATTTCAAATAATTTAATGTCATTAATAATAAGCCTTTTTAAAAGGTTATAGAAGGCAATTTGAACTAATGCTTTTGTCTTTCCCATTTTTCAAGCCAGCTGAGCAAAAATAATTCACAGCTCTTACTACTGAGATTAAAGTCAGAACTTTTCTTCTGGAAAATAATCATCATTTTAGCACATGATCTTTGAAAGCCTCACTGAGGACTATCATATGGGGCTTTGGTGAAATGGGGGTCACTGGAGGGCACCCTCCTATTCCTTTCTCCTCTGCTTTTGTCTCTTCCCTCATCATTCTTCCCGGCGACACACTCCACATTCACCCTTCCCCAAATCCAAGGACAGGCTTTGATTCAGATTTACAGGTTCTTGAGTCTCAGCTCCAAAACCGACTGGTTGTGTAATTATGGTCAAGTTGATGGAATTTTCTAAGCCCCAGTTTCCTCTTTGGAAAGATGGATAAAGATAGTACCCACTGGAAGGTTTTGAGAGGAGCTAGTAAAAGATGACCCTTGACCTGAGGCCTGCCATGTAATAAGTGTCCAGTAACTTGGGATTTTATTGTTATTAATGTGGGAAAAGTAACTTAGCAATATATTGTATGGAAGAAGGAGACAGAACAGGTGTTCATGAGTTATTTTGATGAATATGAGCTTTAGGACTTTATAAATACCTGCATAGAATGATCTTTCCCTTTTTCCCACGTTTTCCCAAGTCTCAGCTCTGTACTTGGCATCTACAGCTCCAATGAGTGCTTGTGGGTAAATACAATGAAACCACAAAATTGAAGGGACAGAGACATCTCTCAATGTACCTGATCATAGACTCCCAAAGAACATCATCTGTATTTATTTTGTCCACTTTTCTGGATTGCTGTGTGGATGAAAGGATGCAATGACAGACTTATTCTGCTTGAGTGAGAGCCAGAGGCCTGCCCTTAAGTGACAGCACCAGAAAGAACCTGTGACAACAGTAGACACTGTATGTGTGCTTAATGGACTAGATGAAGGCTTTCACTTAAACTCATTTGAGCCTTTCAGTAATCATAGAAGGCCTATAATGCCCTTATCCTCATTTACCAATTCAGTTATTTATTCAACAACTCATATTTACTGAGCATTTTCTATGCACAGGCACTGGTGGTGACAACAGTACACACAGTTGCCACCTTCAGGTTGTCTTTAATTGGTGAGAGATATGCACAATCAACAAATAAACCAATTGATAACCATTTAATCAGGTCTGACATTCTGCTGGTGCACACTGGCCAGGCTGATTGTTAAATATTTGAGTACCAGCCCCACATATAATTTTGGAGCAATTATGGTTTAATTTTCTTTCTTGGTTGAGAAAGACTGGGCCACTCAAAAGTTTAAGTAAGGAAATGAAAGGGATTGTCTATATTTAGAAAAACAATGGGTGGCAAGATAAAAACAGAAGGGACTATATTGTGAGAAAACGATTCTCCTGTTATTGGGAGCAATCAAGCATAGATTGGATATACACATGGCAAAGACCCATACGTATAATTTGGGCATCAGATTAGGGTTTGGACTAGATGGCTTTTAAGAACCCTTTCAAGTTTAGGATTATGTGATTCTATGAAATCCGTAAAAATGTGTAAATCTTTATTACCATTATTTATGCTGCCTCAGCTCTATTAGGTCATCATAGCAGCTCTTTACCCACAAACACTGTTTTATGTCAACTCTCTGGATTCACATTTGAAGGTGGGAAGTGAAGAGTCATTGACACTTAGATATCTAGCTGAGCCTGATCACTTTATTGTGTATTAGCACCACATCCCATACAAAGGGGCTAGATGCAGAAGAATGCCTACAATATTGTCACAACCCTGTAAAAAACATGGGTGCAACCAAACATTACAATTATAGCCTAGTGGTAGAATCTTCAGTGGTCTTCACTTTATTGTTATAGCCCTGTAAATTTCCACATCTAAAAATATGTGTGTTTGTTGGGTTTTTTTTTTATGAACAAACCTTAAAATGGGAATAGGGGAGGGACCTTGTAAACAATTGGCTAGTGTTTTGACCTTTTTGTTTCCTAATTTGCAGTACTTTTGCATGATGGCAGTCAAATAAGAGCCAAAGCATCTCCAGAAACCAGACATCATCTTCAACTCCCTACAGCAGCAATGGCACAGGCCGTAGGAAAACCTTCTCTCCTGCAACCAACTAACCAAGTGCTTCACAAAACTTTAGCAGCAAGATCAACAGATAGTTACATTACCTCTCAAATAGCTGCCACAATAAAAATTCCAACAACTACCCCCATAACTACGAAAAGCACCCCATCCACCAGCCCAATCACCCACACCCTAGTCACAACCCAAACCACACTCAACAGCTCACACATGGCTGCTCCAGTTACTGAAGCTACAATTGGCCCCAGCTCAGCTCCTCATTCACAGCCCCCCGCCATCACCCCACCACTCCATACAACTGGAACCAGCCTATCAACTGTCAGCAACACAACTGGGAAAACCACCCAACCCAGTAACCACACCACCCTTCCAGCAACTTTGTCCCCAGCATCACACAAAAGCACAACCAATCAGAAGCCTATTCAACCCACACTGGCCCCAGGAAAAACCACAGCTGTGCACAATGCCACCCAAACAGCCTTGCCTGCCACCACAGTTCCTGGACCTACCCTTGAACCTCGGCCATCATCAGCCAAGATAGGAATTTATCAGGTGCTAAATGGAAGCAAGCTGTGTATAAAAGCAGAGATGGGGATACAGCTTATTGTTCAAGAAAAGGAATCAGTAAGTTGGGGCCATAGGACTGTAACACTACTTTCAAGAATTTTGAGTGGGGTTTGCCTTGCTAGGAATGATCATTCCCCTGCATCCGGTGTCTTTAAATGAAATAAATACCTGCAAGCTCATCTTTCTCCAAGGTGCTCCATTAAAAGGTGAATATGTTTTAGAATACCTATGAAAATAGAAACTGAGAGCAATTGTTTGGAGAGAGGATGGCATACAACAAAAATTTAAATATACACATCCCTCACTTTTAGCCAACATGCATAGAGTGTTGGGAGATGTTCAGTGCTGATCCTAGCCTGGCCCTGTCATCCCCGATGACTTCCAAGCCTCAGCTCCTTTCCTGTGAAATGAGAGATTTGTATCAGATGCTCTGTACGGTTCTAGCCAGTTGTGACATTTATATGAAAAATCGAGATTAACAGGAGGACCAAAGGAGAAGGGTTGTGACTGTTTGATTTATGAAAGGATTCACCATAAAATAATACTTTCTTTTTTTGCACAGTTTTTATGATTTCAAATAAAACTTCCACATCCAGTTTTTCATTTGAGAATGAAGTACTTTAGAGAGCAAACCCTTCCCTGTAGTATCTTTCACCATGTTTAACTTAACAGAAATTAAATTCCATGCAGCTTATCAGGAATATGCCTGCCATGAATTACGTATCACAGAATTCCTCTCAGTGGGAAAACTTCTTTAAGAAAGCTTTTGAACATAACAGTTCGGAAATGAGAGGTGTCATCCGGAGAGTTTGCAGTTCTGAGCTGAACGCCTACTTAGCCTTGGGTGTTGGGCTCACTTACTAGTCTGTGCTTTGGATTCTTGCTAGAGTTTTCTATCTCACTGAGCTGTTCTATCTTATTTGGTTTAGGTTTTTTCACCTCAGAGATACTTCAACATCGACCCCAACGCAACCCAAGCCTCTGGGAACTGTAGCTCCCGAAAATCCCACCTTCTATTAAATTTCCAAGGCGGATTTGTGAATCTCACATTTACCAAGGTGAGGCCTGAGCTTCTCCACACTGACTGGCTCTAGCATCGCTTTCCCTCTCCCTGGCGCTGGGGCCATGGTGCAATCTCACACTTTAGTTCTGAGATCGCTGCTGGCAAGAATGAGAGGCCGGGCCGGAGAGGAGGAAGTGTCGACATCTTGTGTTTGCCTTCTTCCCCCTTCAGCCTCCTCCAGCATCCCAAGTAGGGCTTCAGGACCTCTTGGGGGAGACTTGGCCTCTGGGGAACCTAGCCACCCATGCCCTTTACAAACCACCCAAACAAGGAAGTTGTACAGATGAGCAGACCTGTAGAAATTCCCAGTGAATACCAAAGATTATTCTAAGATCAAATCAAATGTTAGAATGGGTTCTTTCCAACCACAGCAAGCAAAATTCAGGGACTAACCAGGCCCTGGGTTTTCCAGACCATCTCCTGGAAGTGGATAGACAGTGAAGTAGAGTGGACGGAGCACAGACATTGAGGTCAGAGAGTCTCAGCTACAAATGTGACTCTGTCATTTGTTCTCCTATGACATCGAGTAGGCAACTTAATTTTCTGAGCTTTATTTTAACATTTGAAAAGTTGGGGAAAGGAATTAGAGGTCACCTCTGTGAAGAGCACACCCAAGCATGGAAAGTGGTAGATGTTCTATAGCCAGCTGCTGTGATTGCAGTGACTGAAACAGGCAAATACTTTGGGGACCAGACGAGGCTGGTCATGCAACTTCCAGGGAGAGACTTGCCCCTGTTTGCTCCAAAGTATCTTTCAAATAGGCTAAGTAAGAGCTGGATAGGAGGCACTGAGAAGACCTGGGCAGCTGGTATTAGGCAAGTGGCTTTGGGCTAGTTGGGGCCTGTTTCCTCATCTATAAAATTGGAACAATTACACCTACCTAGTAGGACCCTTGGGCAGATTAGAAATGGTATATGTAAGTGTCTAGTACAGTGGTTGGTACATAACAATGTTCAATAAAGGGTGGTGGTTGTTATTATTGTTGTTATTATTAACTGGGCCCCAAAGGCTTTATCCTCCTGGTGCATATTTACTCTGTAAGGTAGAGAGACACTTGAAAAGTCAGTGGTTTCCTTTCAGTACCAAGTGGGAAAGACATAATTTCTCACACATAATTCCTCACACCAAATGGGAAAGACATTCAGGGCAGAGTAAGTTCTCTGGACAATTGAAGTTAAAATATGGAGGTGTCAGAGATTTCTTAAGAAATCACTTGGGCAAAATGGCAGAGGATACAGACATAAGCATTGATTCTTAAGCCCAGGCAGGCATTGGAAACCTCCAACATTTGTTTGCAGCATGCAGTGGCAGCTTTGGCCAAGCCATAGGCAGAGCTGCAAACAGGAGTTTCTTTGTCACCTTTCAACCTCTCTTTTTGTTACTTTCTTCTGTCTCCTGACGCCCCATCCCTGTTGTTCCAATGCCTTCCGGCTGAGCTCTGTTTGATCAAACTCTACCCAAGTGTTGAATTCCTGCCTTTCTGAAAATCCTCTGTACTCCCAAATTACCTCTCCCTCCAGAGGAATGGGCAGGAAATGAGTGTCCAGATGGAGCTGGAAGCACCAACAGGCCCTTCTTTCCTCCCACCCTCCTTCACCCACCATCAGGAAGGGGCAAGGTGAGCCTCTCCCAATCCATGGCCCCAAGTGTCACCAGAGCTGCTTTGCCTGAGTCTCACCAGCCAAGTTCACCATTCCCCAGCACAGATTCCCCAAGCAGCTGACACTAGTTTCAGAACAGGGGGAAAGCAAGGTGGCTCAAAGAAGGTGAAATTCCACCAGCCCTAGTTCCCCCCCCCACCTTCCTGCCCGCCCCCCCGGGGGAGCTTTTTAAAAGAGACAGTTAGCTCAGCTGGTTGGAGTGAGGTTTGGATCCAAAGTTTGGATCCCCATACCTCCAGCCACCAAAGAAAAAGAGGACTTGTTTAAGCCAAAACAGGGGCCCTAAATTCAAGGATTACAGGGGTTAAGCATATAACTTAATGAGTGAAGCAGGCTAACATAAAATTTTTTTCCTTGAAACAGGTAGTCCTAAATTTTTTATATTGCCAATTTTGATGAACATCAAAATTGACCTTTATCAAATATTAAAGACAAGAAAAATTTTATTTTCCAATCAATCTAATAAGAAAAACATTCAGGTAAACATGAAATGGTAAGTGGCAGGTGACAACACTGCAGTAAAATGAGGAGACAAAGGGGACAAAATGAAGAGACAAAAGGGGACAAAATGAGTAAAATGAGGAGACAAAAGGAGTTGGGTGGGAGAGTGCCCAACTCCCCAGAGAGTGTGGCCATTCCACAGCTCCTGCCACTGTTGCCAAAGCATGGCTGACATCTAGCTCTGGTGGCGACTGCCGCTGTTCTTTATGACAGGATGATCAGATGTCCATTCTGAGTGGCTGCCCTATTGTGCCAGTTGTTAAATATTTTACACATCACCTCTATCAGGTGGTAATGAGAGCCCTGCGTTGCCAGATCTTCTGGTTGTTCAGAGAAGGCAGTAATCGAGATCTTTTATAAAAGCACATGATTTTTAAACGTTGGCAACACATTCTTAAAAAATTTGAACACTATGCTGGTCATATAAAACACTAGCTGTAGGCCTGATTTGGCTTGTGGTCCCTGATGCTGTGGCTTCTGTCTAATGGCTGTATTGTATGAAGTGCATTTAGGCAGGAAAACTTCTAGGTTTTTCCAAAAGAGAAATGCACTTAACAGTTCAGTTATTTTTCAAATGCTGCTACTCTCTAAACCAGTGTTTCTGAACAACAGCGGTATTAACATTTGGAGCCAGAGAAGTCTTTGTTGTGGGTCTGTCCTGTGCCTTGTAGAATGTATAGCAACATCTCTGGCCTGTATCCACTAGATGACAATAGCAACCCCCCCCCCATCCGACAACCCCAAATGACTCCAGTCATTGCCAAATGTCTCCAGGGAGACAAAGTTACCTTTGGTTGAGAACGACTGCTCTAGAGAAAAAGAGAAATTGAAAAAATATGAGTTTTTATTTGTTGTAATATTATAGATGTTATAAATGAGAACTGAGTTGTTGAATAATAACTAGATACTGAATAGCAGGCCTGATTTATCAATTAATTTATCAGTAAGAATTTACTGAGCACCTACTTTGTTCCTTACAATGAGCTAGGCATATGGGAAACATAACAGAAATATAGGCTATAGTTCCAGGTTTCAAATCATGTATAATAATTTGTAATTTTTTAATTGAAATATTACCAATGACAATAACATTAAAAAAAAAATCTGCCTCCTAAAGTGTCACTTGACCTTGTTGTTCAATCAAGACAGATTATCCATTCATTCACTTTGTGACCATGGATGGGTTGCTAGTGATCTGTGAGCCCCAGTTTCCTCTTCTTTAGATGGGGCCAACCAGTACTTATTTTGTCGGACTGCTGGGAGGTGAGCTGAGCTACAGTCTGTGAAAATGCTCAGCGAGGTGTTTGGCCTGTAGTAGGGTCAGGAGAGGTGGATTTCTTTTCTCATTTCTCTTAGCTTCATTTTTTAAAGAACTGAAAACCTGTCTCTGTCAGAGTCTCATTTGATTAGGGTGACATGGTGAAAGTTACTCAGACCCTTCATGTTCAAGATGAGCACACCTCTCTTTCGCCCCTTCTCCCCACAACTACCTTTCTGCCTCCATAGTTTGTTTTAAAAACATCCCTCAGTAACTTGGAGTAGAGTTTATTTTTCTGTGCTCAACACTATCCCTTTCTCATCCACCCCTTTGGCCAGACAGTTCCAGGCCTCCAGACCTGGCTCTGGACCTGGGGAAACCAGTAAGTGTGGGAGGGGCACCAGGGCCAGGCAGTATGCTGGCCAGCCAAGGTCTTGAAATTAAAGTATTTGGAGCCCTCTTGGCTTATGAGCTAGCCTCTTGAGAACTGTGATCAATGTTCCAGTGTCAACAGCCTCAGAGCGTAGCACTTAGAACTTCCCAAGTATGCTGTCCTGTTTCCTGCCCTGTTTTCCCCTGTGCTTTTCACTCTGCCTGGAATGGCCCTCCCACCCTTCAGCCCTCTCGAGCATTCATCCTTTAAGATGGTTCAGATATCATCGCCCTGGGCAGCCTCCCCTTCCCCACCTCCCACCTCCACCCCAGGTGAAAATGAGAGACTTCCTCCTTTGTGCTCCCAGAGTCCCCATCTGCTGTCCCCTAGCCTTCATCAATGCACTTGTCACACATTTCACCATCCTGAAGGCCAAGCCTGCAGCTCATTCACATTGCTCTCTCAAGTGCCCAACCCTGACTTTGTACATATTATATCTTTAGCAAATGTTTTATGAATAAATGAGAGTCAATAAAGGAATAAATCTAAATTTTACAGAGAACGCTGGGCCAAGTTGCCAAAAAGTAGATCAGCAGTTCTGAAGAAACAGCCTCTCTGGCTTCTTTTTGCTGTGTCCAGAGCAAAGTATCCTTGATTTAGTCACAATGATGCTGAGCAAAAGAGGCCTGATTGATGTTAAAGACAAAATCCACATCCTGAACATCTGTAACTGTGAAACTCGCATAGTTCATTTTGCAGAAGTCAACAGGCGGACCCTGGGGCCTTGAGGTCATTGGCATGCTGGCTTCCTGGACAGGCTTGATTGGCTGGCTTGTTCTGGACATCTGTTCTTTGCTGTGCAATGGTGGACATGTTGGTGGACCCTCAGTTTGCTAAGGAGGATGTTAAGGTTCCTTGAGGAATTAGGATTTCTTTGGTGAGGTATTCAGAGCTCTCTTTAGATAACCAGCAGTGAGGAGCCACTGTGTCAGCATCCCATTGTTTTTTTTTTTTTTTTGTACTTGGTATTTCATTTTTTTTTTTTCTTGTGGAGGCTGGTCAGGTATGGGGATCTGAACTCCTGACCTTGGTGTTACTAGGCTGTGTTCTAACCAACTCAGCATCCTATTGGTTGGGTAGTGAGATGGGACTTTTACAAGTGGTGCATTCAAGTGGACATGCTATAAGTACGGAATTGCTGTATGTGGCTGTGAGGAATCCTCAGCCCCCTTTTGTCAATGCCAAAGATTACACAAAGGATTTTTGCTTTGTCTTCAAGAATCTGGCAGGTAGATATTTGTCACTCTCCAAACCAAACCCCAAAAGAGAAGAACAGCTGACATAGAATAACCCCACAGGCATAAAAGGAGAAAGCATATGCTGTGAACTGTATAATGTGTTGTGTGTACTTTCACCAGGGTTTGGATTAAATCTGACACCTGCTTAAAGCTCCCAAACTCAACCACCCCAACCCTCTATCCTCCCACTCCCATGTCCTCTAGAGCTGAAGTTCCACTCTATTTCTTTAATCAATAGGGATAAGTTGAACTCACTCGCTTGCCCTCTCTTTCTGTTTATAGTAGATCCGAGCTCTAGGAAATAGATAAAAATTACCATTTGAGCTCAATAGGAAAGTTTTACTGAGAAGAGGCAATCTGACTTCTTATTACCATTGTTTAAAACACTAGTTAAAATTTGAGTGAAGACCCTGAGCTAAGTTTCTTACATGGGATCCTTCATTTAATCCTCACACCAACCTAAGAGGTAAATCCTAGTATTATTCCCATTCTTCTAGTGAATTAGTAAAAAAATAAAATTTGGGTAGTGTTCACAAAGATCTGGCAATTCAAACTAGGCCAGCAAGGGAACAAAGAGATATTTTTAAATTAGTATTAAAAATTCTTAACAACAGTTTATTCTCCCAAGAAGGAGGTTATCCCCTCACTATCTTTATAACACTGACTTGTTCAGACCTCATTTCTCATTGATGGGATAGACCAGGGGTCCACAAGCTATGGCCCCCAGTCCAAGTTCAGCCTGACTGCTGAGAATATACAGCCCACAAGTTAAAGATGGCTTTTACATTTCAAAATGGTTCAAAAAAGAGAATATTTTGTGACACATGGAAAATACACAGAATTCAAATTTCAGTGTCTGTAAGTGCAGTTTATTTGGAATATAGCACTCTTACTTGTTTTTGTACTATCTATGGCTGCTTTTGCAATACGATGGCAGAGTTCGTAGTTGCAACAGAGAACAAGTCAAAAATATTTACTGTCTAGCTCTTTACAGAAAAAGCTTGCCAAACCCTCATTCTGAATAAACTTCAGCTTTATTACCATCCAAATTATGCCAGATTCTGAATTCTGAGTCTAAAAAAATACTTCATTGTAGTTTAAATAAAAGACAATTTTATTTCTTTAAAGAAAATTCTATGACATTACAACTCTACGGAATAAGGTAAGCACCCAGGCTGGTCGGTTAACTCACTTGGTTAGAGTGTAGTGTTGATAACACAAGGTCAAGGGTTCTGATCCCCATACCTGACAGCCACAAAAAAATTAAAAAATAAGGTGAGCTCGGTTGTTTAAACAAGACTCATTTAAGTGACATCAGCACCATAAATTATGAAAAACTTCGAATCTTAAGGAAACTAAACATCTCCCTTCCTTTCATCTACATGAATTCCCCTAACAAATACTTTTCCTTTACCCTAAAGATAGACATCAGCTCACTCCCAGTCAACGCTTGGCTAATTTTGACTCAGCCAAAATAGAAGGAAACCCCAGTGCAGGTTCTAGACCATCCTGTGACGTCATTAAGATGAACTCAGTGAATGTGAGCACTCCGCTGTCTGCTTGCAGAAGGCCTCATTTTTACAGACTGTCGTGGAACGGGAATGGCTCTTCCCCTCGGGGCTGGCTTCATCGGCGGGCGACCTCTGCATTTCAGGAGGTCTCATGCTTGGCTTAATGCTTTGCTATTGCCTCTTTAAATTCTTTATTTTATTTTATTTTATTAATATTATTTTTTTACATTGTATGATGTTGTTGTAGAGCATTTGGGAGCGAAGTGGAGAGGAGAAAGGGGAAGGAAATGGGATGGAAGAAGGAGGAAGGAGGAGGGGTGGGATTGAGGCCTGTGGCACCCCCGTCATTCCCACAGGGGTGACTGGGGGGCTTCCAGCAGAGGCTTGATCATTGCCAGGCTGGGTGCAGATGTCAGGGGGGTGTGGCAAGAGCCGTCACCCCCCACCCAGCTTGGAACCCAGGCCCTTCTTGCTGTGGCTTGGTGGTCATTGCTGGGCAGACTGTGGGTGTGGGGGGGATGTGGCCAAGGCCCTCGGCCCCCCACCACTGCAGGTTGGGAGAGCCCAGGGCACTTCCTGCAGTGGCTCAGTGGTCATCGCTGGGGTAGTTGTGCTTGTCGTGGAGGCATGGCTGAGGCCCTTGGCCCTCACCCTCGGAACTGGTTGCAGGTGTCAGGAGGCCACAGCTGAGGCCCCTGCCCTCCCCCCTTTCTGCTTGGTAGCCCAGGGGACTTCCAGTCCTTCTAGGTGTTATAGGTGTTTTTTGGTGAAATGAGACCTTTACTAGTTAATATCAAACTTTGTCTCTTGTTGTGGGTACTTTGTTTTTTCTTTCAGTTCTGTGTTGGATTATTTGCTGTTCACACCACTCAAACTCTGCACTGGAACCAATTTGCTGTCCTTTGCTTACTTTTAAAATGGGGGAACTTCCTGTGGGGACCAGTACTTTAGTTCTGTGGTTGAGCTAAATTGCTGCTTTGCTGCTGGTTCCCTAGGGAAGGCTATTTGTATAGCTCAGGTTTTAATGGTTGACTTTATAGGTACTTCTGGGTCTAGTGAAATCCGGTGCATCTGGGTTGTGTAGAAACACTGGTCTGGGCCTGATTCTTTTCATCAAACTGCACCCCACACAATTCTATATTCCTAACTACTCTTCTCTGAGTGGTCCTATGCTGATTGGAAGGCAAATCAGCTGTCCTTGCTGGGCCCCAGTGCTCTCTCAGTGGTCCCATATCCCCCACCGCCCATGCTCCAAACACTTCCCATGGGACGGGCCATGCTCCAGTCCCTTTCAATGACTCACTGGCCTTTTTGTTCAGTTGTTGTGTCTCTTCGCTCCTGTGTGGGTCCATGGGAACCCTATTAGTAGTCTTGCTGGCCTATGGGCCACCAAGGCTCTCTTCTCCCCTGCTGCCTCCAAGCAACTTCATCTGAAAGGCACAGCTGTGGCTTTTGCTGGCTCCTGCTCCATGCGCTCAGCAGCTCCAGCCT
Organism: Cynocephalus volans; assembly: GCF_027409185.1. Taxonomy (NCBI): domain Eukaryota; kingdom Metazoa; phylum Chordata; class Mammalia; order Dermoptera; family Cynocephalidae; genus Cynocephalus; species Cynocephalus volans. The sequence goes on along the minus strand of NC_084460.1, from coordinate 106,999,169 downwards.
GGAAGTGGCCAGGATTCACAACAGTCAGACCGTTTTTTCCTTTCTCTCATCGCAGCTTCTCCCACCTTCATGCACTCTGTACATCTTTCCTCCTCTTCCCCTGAACTCTAGTGGCCCCAGCTTGGCTGTCGTTGCTTTTTAATAGTTGTAAATTCATTGATTTATGGGAGAGAGTGATGCTGGGGACTGTCTGTTCTGCCATCTTGACCAGAAGTCCCTTGAAATTCTTAATGATATTTTAAATTTGTTTTTTGGCTTCTTTGGTGGCTGGCAAGTACAGAGATTGGACCCTGAACCTTGGTGTTAACAGCACCACACTCTAAACAACCAAGCTAACTGGCCAGCTCTTCTGTTTGGTTTGTTTCTTAATGATTGTTGAACAAGAGGCCCTGCCTTTTCATTTTGTACTAGACCCCACTAATTCATTATGTAGCAGGTCTAGCTTCCTCTAGATGGCTAGAGACTCCAGCTGCATTTCAGAGAATGTGAAAGAAAGTTGTCACACAACAAACTTTGGGCCTAAACCCACACTTCCCATGGAGGAAAGTGTAGGGCAGGATTCCATAAGCGGGATCTTGCTTTGTCTCACTTACAGATGATGCAAATATGAGATAGATGCTTAACTCCTTTAGGCCTCCTTGATCTTAGCTGTAAAATGGGCTGATAATATTTACTCTGTCTCAGGGGATGTTGTGAGGATCAAATGGGGCAATGTAGGTAAAAGCTCTCACTAGATAAACTGACCGTCATCGCAGAAATGCCAAGAACCCTTTCCTCAGGTGAGAACAGGGCAGGGAGATGCCAGAGGGCAGGAAGATGCCAGGAGGCCCCCTGGGGGCTCAGACTGGCCTCATCATTGTTCTCTGGCTGGCTCCTTAAATCAACCTCACACTGTAGCCCAAGCAATTTCCAAAATCAAAGCCCTGCTGATGTCAGTGCCCTTTGCCCTTAGGATAGGGCGAGAGTCTTATAACCCTGACTGCAGCTCTGACATACATGTTTCTTTTGTGCTAAAAGGAACCCCAAATAAAGAATAACCCAAATAAATGGTATATGAAAGCAACCCCCAAAAATACTGGGTCACAGGTGTTTCTCCCTACAGCACATTGTTCAACTCGCCTTTGAGACCCATGAGACTGAGCACCTGGAGGGAGACAGCTAGGTCTTCTCCCAGGACCTAGAACAACGCCTGGCATGGAGTGGATATAAAAGAGAGGTGAAAGGCTAGACTTGGAGACAGAACGTGAGGTCATATTGTTCCCTGCCACCTTTTAGGGCTTGAGCAAATCACTGAGCCTCTGTTCCCTCTCCTAGTTAGTGTGAGGATTAAAGAAGGCAATGCACGGACGTGCCTCCTATCGTGCCTGGCACAAGGTGAGAAGCCAGTGTGCAGTAGGTGCTAGTCAGTGAATTGTAGGATCTAGAGCTCAGTGCATCAGTATCGGTGACCTTACTACAACAATTTGCATTTATAGAACCTGTGTACTGTGTGATGAATCATCATTTCATCCGCGGATAAGATACAACTGGACTATAATGTGGTCAAGATTATTACTGTTAAATGTCTTTAATGACTAGATTTGAAACTTCTAAAAGTAATTCAATTTCAGATTCTGATTTTGCATGCTCTGCCAGGTTTTGCTCCTCTTATTTGTGAGAACACTGTAAATCACCTACTTTAAAAATTAAAAACTTCCTTTTCAACTTACCCTTTCATGCCCCAATTCAATTCCTTTGAACGTTTCATACCCTCAGTCTTTCAGGAGATTATAGGGCTGTTCTGTAGTTTCCTTGTTTGACTGCTTTGTTTTCCCAAAAGGAAAGTCCCTAGACACAATGTGGCACTGCTCTGTGTTTCTGAACATGACTACCTGGGGTCCTCTTCTAGAGATCCCAGTGATCTCAGGGTAAAATGTTTCTTCCCAGAATTCCTCCTTGTGGTTCCATTTAACCATTTTGGAAGCATGGACCTATTAATCTGTTTAATTGACATTCTACCCAGCAAAATGATCATACAACTTTACATACATTATTTTCCCCAGAGGGTTTATGGACCCATGAAGTCCCCTCACAGTACCTTTAAGGATCGTTGGTCTCAGGTTAAGAACCCCTACTGTTAGATATTAATCACTAGTAAAAGCTTATTGTATGCTCCTCAAAACCCTTCACCTTCCAAATGTACTTGCATTTTAACAAGGGGAAACTTGGCACAGCTGAAAGGACTAAAATTATACTGGTAGAATTTGAATTTCAGACTTTAGCAACAAGCATGCAGTAGAGAACTTTGGCCCAACTGAGTATTTGTTTATTGTGTGGTATGTCTACTTTTTAAAAAATTTTCAAATACAATTATGGCTCAATACCAACACACCCCAAAATCCTCATATCAAGGATTAATTGCTGGAATCCTGACTAAACAAAGTTTGTAAACCAGGATCATAAACATAAACATGGAGATTACCCGAAGGTTAACACACTGCTGTTTTACAGGACGAAAAATCATATTTCATCAGTGAAGTGGGAGCCTATTTGACCATCTCAAATCCAGGTTAGTACAGAGAATGGCTGTTCTACCAGTGATGACACTGTTTCCAGTTGGCTCATTTTTCATCCCATTGCATCTGCTAATCTTTGATGCCGCTTTTAAGAAACAGACAGAAAGTAGCCAGCAAAGTAACTCTGGGGAAATTTATGACACCTTTGTGTGCTTCACTTTGCCCATCTGCTCACAAAGGAAGTTGGACTAGAATATGTGGAAGATCATTATTGGCAACAATAGAGAGTTTACTGACTTTGACAAATTTGCTGTTGATAGTGCAATTTATTCCTAGGCTCATGGAATCACGCATTCATTCTACTAAAATGTACTTAGGTGCCAAACCCTGTCTGTATTAGGCACTGGGGATTCATAATTATCCAAACCAATCATTACTGCCCTCATGGAGCTTACATTCTAGAAGGAGGAGAGGATCACAAACAGACATGTTAAATTATAATACGCTGTTAACTAGTGATAAATTCTATGAGCAAACACCAGCATGGGGCGTGGAGAGGACTGGAAAGCTGTTTTACTCAGGGACTTAGGGAAGCCCTCAGGGGAGGAAAGGCCTCTCTGAAGAGGTGAGGTTTGGCAGAGAGATACTTCCATTTGCTGATCTCTGGGCCTGGGAGCTCTTTCCAAATGTCAGGAACAACACGTGCATAGGCCCTAAGGAGAGACTTTGCTAGGGTGCTTAAGGACCAGCAGGGCACCTAGGTGCCCCAAGAGTGAACAAACAGCATGTGAGTTCTGAGTGACAGCCAGGCCAGAGCACCAAGGCCCTGTGGGCAGGACAAGGCAAGGATTTAGGATTTTATTCTAAAGTGTGAAAGGGTGCCATTGGAGTGTATAGGGAAATGATATATAAGATTTACATTTATAAAGCTTCACTTTGGTTGTTGTATGGAGAATTACCCATGGGGGGCAAGTTGAAAGAATTACTACAATGTTTACTTCTAGAGAAGTAAAGCTCCCAGTCAAAATAAATGAGTCTCTTGGAGGCCTCAAATGTTCCCCCAGAAAGCCTAGGCTTAGATAACAAACTTTTATTGAGCACCTCCTCTGTGCCAGGTACTGTACGAGGAGTTTCTGTTTTCTCCTTTTCAAAGTTCTGTCTTTTGACTGGCTTAAACACTATTTCATTAAGGAACTTACACTAAAGAAACTTACCAAGAAATGAAAACGTGGAGTAACGGCTACTTAAAATATTAGATACATTACATTAATATTGTTCAAGAGGATTTCGTCAATGATTGCTGGTTAAATATAAATAAAATGTCATCGTTGACAACTCATTTTCATATCCATCAACTCACACGTCTCCTCATGTGGGCTGGGGAATAAATATCGTGAGTGCTGACATAAATTAGCTAATATTGTCACTAGCCATGGACCAAATTTGAGCCAGGGGTTGGGTAGTAATCTCTCAAGAGGCAGCAGAAGGGAAAGTCAGACCAGAAATTAATTTAGAGTCAGATGAAGGGGGAGAAAATAATATTAGATCCTGATGATCAGGGCTAAGCAGTAGCAGCAGGAGCTGAAGTAGTCACAGTAATGATGATTTTCTTCCCAGTAGTGGTGGTGATGCTAATAGTAATAATACTCAGTGTAATTACGGTAGTAATGACAGGTGTAACGTTAGTGGGGATGGTAGTAGTAGACTACCCCAGGATATAACGCATGACGCAGTAGTGGACACAGAAGTGTACACAGATAATTCAATACATCATGTAGGGCATTTGCATGTACAAATGCAGGAATTGATGCCAACTTGTTCTCTGTTCTCTGTTGCTTATAACAGAATGCCTGAAATTGGGTAATTTATAAAGATACAAATGTATTTCTTACAGTTTCAGAGGCTGGGAAGTCCACAGTCCAGGGTGCACATCTGGTGAGGGCCTTCTGGGTGGGAACTCTCTACAGGGTCCCCTGGCAACACAGGCAAACACATGGAGAGGATGGCAAAGGCTCTCTAACAGGCTCACTTGCTCCTTTTATAAAGCCACAAGTGCCATTCCTGTGACAACCCACTAAACTATTAACCCCTTACTCCACAAATGGATTAATCCATTCACAAGGCAGTCACCTCTTAAAGACTTCAGCACTGCCATAGTCTGATTTCCCATCCTCTTAACACTGTTACAATGGGGATTAAGCTTCAGTGAGTTTTGGGGAGACATTCAATCCACAGCAATCACATAACTATTTTTTTATGAAACAGCCAAGGAATCTTCTGGCCAGTGAATTTTCTCCCATTCAGGAGGTCCAAAATACCATATAGTGGAAGGGTGCTTGGCAAGCGTGGAATTAGAGCAAATGGAGTTTATTTTATGATTAAAAGTTACAGTTATACAGAAGGAACAAGTTCTGGTGTTCTCTTGCTCAGTAGGGTGACTATAGTTAACAATATTATTATTATATTAATTATATTATTAATTATTAATTATATTATTATTAATATAATTATATTAATATTATATTAACAATATAGTTAACTATATGTATTGCATATTTCAAAATAGCTAGAAGAGAGGATTCTGAATGTTCACAAAGAAATGATAAGTGTTTGAGGTGATGGATTTGCTAATTACCATGATTTGGTCATTATACAATGCACACATGTATCGAAACACCACACTGTACCCCATAAATATGTACAATTACTAAGTGTCAATTAAAAATAAAATAAAATGTTAAAAAAATGCTCAACCCCATCTGCCTGGAAGCATCCACCTCCTTGAAAAGGGTCTACTTGTAAAAAGACAGGGCCAGTCCTTGAGCAAATCCCTCTTCCCAGACAGCACTCAGATGGTAAGACATGGGCCTCTCCCTTCTCTCTGTTTCTATGAATGGAAGCAACCCACCACCACCACCATTTGAATGAGTTCCTCCTGCGATGTTAATATATTCAGTCTGGCGATATGCAAATGTTCCATTTGCTGACTTTGTTTTTGTGTGCAGAGGTGCCAAGCATTGACAATAGTTCCCATCAACTCTGACCCAATTATTTAAAATAACTTAAGAAAACCTTCCCCAGCATTCTCATTTCAGTGTTCTCACATTCCAATTTTCGTGAGGGGTCTCCAGTACACTCTAAACAGCACCAGGAAAAGTCTGCAAACAGCACCTGGTGTTTTTTCATGAAGAGAAGATAGGTGAACCCTCAGAGAGCCATGTCTGGAGGAAGGCCTGTAACTGCATGTGGGCATCCCAGCAACAGCTAGAAGTCAAGGGATATGTTAGAATTCTTATGTATCTGTATCTCACCTTTTCTCTTCAGAGAAAATTTTCCAAGGAATGAAAAGTGCTATGGTGATGTTTGAGACAACAGTTGGGCATTCCTTCAAGTGTGTGAGTGAACAGAGCCTCCAGCTGTCAGCCCAACTTCAACTGCAAACAATGAATGTCCAACTTCAAGCCTTTGATTTTGAAGGAGACCACTTTGGAAATGGTAAGTTTAGGGTTCATCAGGTCACAAACATAAACTTCAGAGACCCAGGGGAAGTTCCAAGTTGTCTTCTGTCGGAAGCGTTCAAAGGGGCGAGAATCACGTGTGCTTCCTAGAACAGTGCGACTCCAAACAGCTCCAGTCACCCTGCCCTCCCACCTCAGAATCAGACACCTTAACACACTCATGTCCACAGCTCTCCTGCAGAAGTTTACATCCTCTTTGACCAAAACACATATTCTTGCTATTTAAACACGCACACACTCAATCAAAAAGTCAGAAAACACCATATGCGACCTCCCTTTACATACTGTGGAGCACTGGTAAACTCAGGTGAGTTTAGGGAACACTTTAAAGATCCTGAACATTAGTGATGTCTAAAATCCAAGATTTCAGAATAGATTGTTTCCCACCTACAGAGGGAAAAGAGTATGCTGCAGTAATTCAGGATAGAGATAAACACTGTTGGATTCTCTCTTCTCAATTATAAGCTGCATTACCCAACAGTGTTTCCTCACAGTTAGTTTTAGTTTCTGCTCTGGGTTTTAACCACCACAGGCAGAGCTTGCCTGATGACCGCCCCGGAGGGAATCCGGTCCCTGCATGAGGGCAGGAGCAGACCAGGGTGACTTCCACAAAAGCCCTTTTCTGCCTGCCAGAAAAAGAGTGTTACAAGGATTTCTACATATGACCAGGAGGGTCATGAACTTCAATTTCTAAAACATCCCTCTCATAATAACTCAAAATGTTATAAGTACTTTTCAGTGATCAAAATAGATTAGCTAGATGTTTAGCCATATATCAAATTTCCATAACACAAATTTAGTTTCACTTTGGTTTCCATTATAAGCTTGAAGATGTGTCTAATAGAAAACTTCTCCTGACATCCTTAGTGGAAAGCACTTAGCAAAGGAAGGATTAAGTCATTGCTAACCTTGGATCCCCTGATTCCTGAAGGCTTTGTCTGAGTCTTACAGTCTCTGCTTTTGGTTTAGACCTTTACCGCAGTGCTAAGGTTAAATATTAAAATTTGCTAATAGATATTGCCCCCGTTTTGTTATCTCGTCTCACATCTTCTAAGATTGGGAAACTATTTATGTCTTTTAAAATCCATTATGAAGGTTTGAAAAAAACCACTGTAATTAATCATGGGATCTTAAGATAAGGTCCACACTTGCTCCTCTTCCCTGTCAGAACATATGTGAAGCAGGAACTGAGCAGGTCTGGGAGACTTGTTAGTGGTGGAGGTGGGAAACAAAACCTTGCATCAGCACACACCTGGCCTCCTATTAACAGTGCTCACAGGGAGATGGAGAAAAGCTCTCTTTTCTTTACATTTTTTCCTAAAATCACCATTCATTGGATAGTTCCCCAAGCAAGAGACTTCAGAGTTATCCTTAACTCCTCCCTGTCCCTTACCCACTCATACAAATAGACACAAAGCCCTATCAATTTTACCTCCAAAATATTTCTCTTGTTCACCCTGCTGTCACTGCTTCAGCTCAACTTTGTAGTCCCAGTCTTTGTACCTCAAATTTCACTAAAGATGCTCAAATGTGAAGATGTGTGTCATTCTGTAAACAGTATTTTCTACCAGAGAGTAACAGAAGGGGAAAAAAAGAAGCAAGTTACCATACGATGTGGTGTTATAAAACATCTGGCAAGGGGCAGTGGGAACACAGAGGGAGGCATGAATAACAGCGTTGTTGGTGAGGGGACGGGTTAGAGAAGTCCTGACTGATGGGTGACATTTATACCACGTCTTGAAGACCTGGAGAGGAATCTACCAAGTGGAAAATCTCAGCCTTGCAAAAAAAAAAATAATCGTCCCAAACAATAGACTCCTGACTCCCACATTCTCAACCCCTCCTCCCTAAAATCCTGGAGTCTGCAAATGGTTTTCTTTTGCTGTTTCTTTTGCTCTCCAAGCGGCCCCTTTAAAAAGCACAGAGTTTGAATAGAAAATTTTGGCCCTGAGACTTGGTGCAGGTCCCTGTTTCTGGAGTTGGACAACCTGGCTCCAAGGCTTACCGTGGTCTGAGAGTCAGGACACCACTGTGACCATGTACTTCCAGATCAAAGTGTTTCTCCAAGTACGATCTGCCTCCTCAGACCCATTGAATGTCTTGGGCATGGGGACCTGCAACTTAACAAACTCCTTACATGGTTACCAGCATTACAAGGTTCAGATCCACTGTACTGACCCTTTCCTGCCTGTTTTCACCCTCTGTTGTCTGAGGCAGCAGTCCAACGACCCAGCAGCTCTGTCTTTCCCTCAGTTTCCTTCCCTGTGAAGCTGAGGCAGGCAGGGGCAGTATTACTTCCCAGTATTTGTAGTCAGTCTGTAACCCCTCTTATTCTGACTTCAATTGCAGCGGATGAATGCTTCATTGACAGAAACAGGAGAGAAATCCCTGTGGCCCTGGGCCTGAGTATCACAGGACTGCTTGCCATTTTGTTAACAGCATGCCTGGTGGCCAGAAAGAGGCCCAGTAGAGGATATGAACGCATGTAAAGCCCCACTTTCTTCAAAACATGCAAGGTTAAGGCCTTGGGAATTCTGATTTCCTATTCTGCCTGAAGTGAAAGGACTGACCTCTCTAGTTGCCTGTCCCCCTGTCCCAAGCTGATTAGGAAACCTAGCTTTCTACCAAAGCATTCCAAAAGGGCAAGCCCCCCCCAACACACACACACACACACACACACACACACACACACACACACACACACACACACACACACACACCACACACCACGCACGCGCGCACTTCCTCCTGTTGGCTTGGGGAGGCTGTGCCAGACAGGCTTGAACTTGTTCTGCCACACCCAAGTAAAACAGGGCTGGGCTCCAGACTTAGGGGACAAGAAGAAGAGACATGAGCAGGATACTCGTGAGAAAGAGAAAGCAAAAACCCAAAGGGAGACATTTTCAAATTGTGGGGAAGACATTTTCAAATTGCACTGATTTTTCTTATACATTTTTAAGAGTCTTAATATTCAGTTTTTTAAAAAAATAGTACTTCAAAAAACCAATCCATTTCAAAATAGATCTTAGAGTGATTATAAACTCCTGGACTTTACCCAAATTCTGATGTACTTAAACTATAGGTAGTCTTAACATACTATCATTTTCTAAAAGACAAATTCTATACTATAGTATTATTAGTAAAATATTTAGAAAAACTAAATATTAGAAAATATTTAGTGAGCCTAACATCTCACATTTTAAATGCAAAGCACATACCAACGTTCTTGGCAAACAAAAGTGGCTCAATAAATGTTAATTCTCCAATTCCCTCAATTTCATTTGTTCTCTGCCTTCTTAACATTTTTTTTCTCACTTATCTCTGCTTTTTTTTTTTTTTTTAATGCTATCCTATTCTTGTAAATTTGTTAATTTGGGCCGTTGCTGGAGGGGAGGTAAGCAAAGCATCAAAGCACTCAGAAATGGCCAGCAAGAAGAGGTGGACCTACCCAGTTTATGACCCACTTTCCTTTTTTGCAGACATTCCACCACAAAAATTATAAACCTGATTAGGAGTAATTGGTTTCTGGAGGAAAAAATTATATTAAAATATGACTTAGGATATTATTCATGGTGTTCTATTACATTGATGGTTTAAATATGAGAATTGGGGTTTTAGATTCAGAGAAAAGGGAGAGTAGTGGACTTCTAGATGTTCTTAACTGATTCTACTAACAGGAAGTTTTCATGTTTTTCTACATTTTCCAGGGGTGCCATTCATTACTTTAACAGAAATTTTATGAAATTTGGCAACAACTCTATAATTAGTACTTATTTAGGAAAGGTCCTGGCTCTCCCTGGAGGTATTTTGGCTCACTCCACTTTCTTAGAAGTGAGGGGGTCAGGAGGGCACAGGGCAGCTCCAAGAGAGTGTTAAGAGCCCCCGAAAACATCTAGAGTGTCAGGAAACGACTACTCTCCCTTAAAACAGAAGATGTTGATGAAAGTCTGGATGTGAGGACCCCGTGTTCCCCAGAGTGAATCAGGTTTAACAGTAGGGGCTTGGCTTTGGAGAGAAGTGATCTCCTTCTACTTCCTCCCTCAAGCATGCTCCAGACTCCACATCCAGTGTTAAGGGCACTTGAACAGTTCTGTAGTGCAGAGCATGAGGTGTTTATTCAGTGTGCTACTAACCATCCTGCAGAATGACTAAACGGTCAGTCTTCTAGTATGTGGAAATTTCTTCCACAGCAGATGGAAACAAGATGCAGAATTTGAAATCAAGAGTAGAGAGGTAAAGCAGTTCACTTTGATTTAAATTTCCTTTCTAGCATCTTCAGTGAGTTCGTTTGGGTACTGGCTACTGCTTAGACTCCTGTGATTTATTTCCCCGACCCCAACACCAATTATCCTTAAAATCAATTTAAATTACCACTCTAGTAAACACAAAGAGCAAGGGTTTCCTTTGAAGGGCTAGCCTGTGTCTTCACATGGTCTTCCCTCTGTACCAGTGTGTATCCGAATGTCCTCTTCTTATAAGGACCCCATTCATGTTGGATTAGTGCCCACCCTAATGACCTCATTCTAACTTAATTACCTCTATAAAGACACTATATCCAACAGTCATATTCTGTGGTCCCGGGGGACTTCAATGGGTGAATTTGGGGGACAAGGTGGGGACACAATTTAGCCTATAACAGAAGGTTAGAAATGAACATAGTTGATAAAATACAAAGAAAACGTAACTTGAGGAAGAGAAAGACATCCCTGACAATTGCTTCATGCAGAGAATCACTTAATATGAATGTGAATTTCATGCAGTCAGAGTTCAGAGATATTAAAATGAAAGAGTAAAGGAGATTTCATTCCTAAGAAAATGAATTGAGTATCAAAGAAATATCACTACATAATGTATAGAAATGGTAAACAGAGTAGATAGGGCTGAAATTATATTACTTTCATAGAGATAGTGACTGAGATTAATACAGATAAAACCTTATTTTAAAAGCCTTATAAAGAAGCTACTAGATATAGAAGCGATTCAGACCCTCCAGCATAAGGATAATTGGTGCCTCTGAAGTAGAGTGCTCAAAAACAGAATGAAGATATATTTGTAGATTTAAGAGAATTTCTTTGAGTGAATAATTGAAGTTGGGACTGAAAGATCACAGTGTGTCCCAGAAAATAATTGATACAGAAAGTTTAACACTGGGACTTATCTGAAGTAAGATACAGAACTTCAAAGATAAAGAATTCTTTAGGCCTTATTGGGGAATAAAATAAAATAAACTCACCTATAAAGGGGAAAAGTTAAAGTTGGCCTCAGATGTCTTCACGATAACATTTCAAGTGAGCAAACAATGGACTACTAATTGAAAGTAAGAGCTCACAGAATTTTTTTTCTGTCATCACAGCTTTCTTTGGAGGAGGAGGCAGTGTTAGGACTTCTATAAAGGTCTAAGAGAAAGAAGAATGTGTGACCCCAAAATATTATTTAAGTATAAAGACAGTGGGCAGATATTCTCAACCATGAAATAATTCAAAGGATGCAGCACTGATACTGATAAACCCTTCTTAAAGATATTGCTTGACAATGAAATTTGGTGAGACAAGAGATGAGCCACAATATAAACAAGGAAATGAGCAAATGACCTTCAGGAGTAGAAAAGTCACTGAAAAGAAAAAAAAAAAAAGACTGATGCTGGTGAACATTTTATCCATTTCAGTATAAAAAGTGCTAAACAATTATGGGTCTGGGAATACAAATGCACCTTCTCATACATGAAACAAAATTTATACATGGCTATTCATTACAGCATTATTTGTAATAGCAAAAAATTGGAAACAAACCAAGGACCCATCAGCTGGGGCCAGATTAAAAAACTCTGATACATCCCACAATGGAATACTATGCAGCTATAAAAAAAGAATGAAGATGTTCCATACATATATATAAGGAAAGATATCCAAAATATATGGTTAAAGTCAAAAACTCATAATGCAAAATAGGGAGAAAAAGGGGAAATAAAAATATGTATTTCATTTTAGTTTCTATCTGTATAAAGAAACGTCAGAAATATATAAAAGAAACTTAAAAAAGTAGTTATCTGATGGGGATAGGGGAGCTAATGGGACAAGAGCAGAAGTGAAACTTCTCAATGTCTGCATCTTATCTTATATTGAGATTTTAAATCATATGAACGTGTTCTATATCCAAAACACATTTTTAGTGCAAGACTCTGAGGATGATAGTTATCAAATAAAATGGAAATGTTATGAAACTGGAAAGTGTTAAAAACAGTAGTATAACTATTCAGAATTTGGAGTTGGAGAGAAGGGATATGGAAGAGAATCTGTTAGTGCTAATCTTTCAAAACAGTGTAATATTTAAATTGGAAACAGCGTTTGGAAAACACATGACCCCAGTTTCTTTCATAACCTCTTAATGCATTTCATAATTGTTTAATGTGTACTTCATAATCTCTTTTTTGAAGCTTAAAGGAATCCTTTATGAAACTATACTTGCTGCAATAAAGAAACATTCACATGCAATAATTCCTTCAGTTCCATTTTAGTTTTTTTCTTCTGTAAAATCAAAATGAACAACTTTAGTAAAATAGCACTTGTATGATCCTATTTTAATAAGATTATTTATATTTATTTTTCTACCCAACTGTCCTTATAGTTCTAAACAAAGATGCCTGAAGTAATGTTTGCCCATATTAGCAATGACAATTTCTGGATGGGTGGTTTTGAGGTGATTAGTTTTTAATTTTTTTATTTGTGCTTTTCTTATTAATTATTTATAATGAGCATAGATTATTTATTAAAAATAGAATGATTTTTCTTTAAGTATGCACATGAGTACACACACACATACATTCTCAGAAGAAGCAAATGCCTGAAAAGGTTTACAAAGTAGAAGAATGTGGTGATTGGATAACTACTTTTCCTTGTTTATTCAACTGCATTTTAAAAATGTCTAAACAGTGTTAAATAAAGTAATTTAATAGTTTAAGAAAACTTTATAGAAAATAAAAGTTGCCCTCCACTTCCATTCCAGTCCTCCCAGTTTTTGTGTGTGTATCTTTTCACACTGGGCGGCACACACGCACGTTTGTTTGGAGTCATGTGATTCTTCACGGGTCTTAGGGAACACTTATTACACCACATTGAGACCTACCACATTCTTTTTAATGACTACATTATATTCTATTGTATGAATACCATCTTAAATTATTTATGGATATTTTGATTGTCTCTCATAAAATGTATATTCCTATAATATGTCTTTGTGCAGTTGTATGAATATATCTTTAGTATAAATTCTTGGAGGTGAAATTGCTGGGTCAGTAGGTGTGTACTTTACATCCTGTTTTAACTTTTTGTGTTTTTTCCAACTCATTTAAATTTCTTAACTTGTCAAATTTCTTTTTTAAGAAATATATATAAGTAAAAAAAGTATCATGTACGCCAAAACAGCGTATCACGAAAAGCAACATTTTCCTGTCCTACCCCTGAGAGACAGAGTAGTTTTAACTAATTTTAACAATTTCTTCTGATGGTTATCTTCATAATTCTAAAAAATAAAATAAACTTTCCATGATATTTCTTAATTTATCAGTTTTAGACTTTCTGCTATCACAGATAAGGGTTTATGTTTATAACACTATTTTTGGTTAAATCATTAAGGCATCTATTATTATAATTATGTAAATATTGTTCACTGCCAAACCAAATAGTGTACTGCAAGCACAGTTTTTTCTTGTACAAGTTTTCTTTTTTCTGGAATCTCTAATCATCATTCTGTCTCCCCTGACCTCGCCTCATCCTTTTTTCTTGGACCTCAGGTACATAGAATTGGTTGATGGTGATCCTTGGTTCAGGACACAATTTCAATATTGGTTTATACAAGAACCTCACACATACATCTTTTTAGCTATCCATGAATTTTAAATATATAAAATTTATGAATGAGATATATATATATATATCTGAATGGAGAACTATATATATATATGAATGGAGAACTATATATATATATATATATATATATAGTTTTCCATTCATTTGTTCTTTTCTCCCACACCCTTCATTACATTGAATATTCTGTCAAGTTCCCCTTTATCCCTAGGCCCTTCCATCTTTCTACAGTCAAAATTGATTAGTCTCTGGCCCAATCAATTACATTTTAAATGAATTGAATAGGTGTTCTCTAATGGAATAAAGAAAAAACAATTTTGACAAATATACAAACTCCCTCTTTTAAGCTCTCATAAATAATGTGGTCTATTTTCTAATACTAGCTAATAGTACAAGAAAACCTTAGGAGCGACAAAATTGTTTTATATGAATGACAAAAATGTCACTTTAAAAAGTGACAAAAATGTTTTATAAAACTATAAAAAATGTTTTATAAAGTGGCAAAAATATTTTATAAACCATCACACATTTTCAAGGGAATTTCTGTAATCTAGAGATGCAAATGGTCTCTTTTATGCAGGCACATCCCACTTTGTGGGAGCACACCAGGAATATGTTTCTTGTGTTGTTGCTTAGTTCAGAAAACTAGGCTAACAATAATTGGGTAGTAATTACTGAGAAGAAAAAAAGGTTATTTATTTAATCTTCCAACAATATTATATATTATTTTCTGACTTTATAAATGGGGAAATTGCAAGAGTAAATTACCTGCCCAAGGTCACACAGCTGGTTAATGATGGAATTAAAAGTCAAACCAAGATTTGTTTGACTCCAAAGCTCATATTCTTTCCACTCTAGCCTAATTTCTGATCTGTCATCACCAAACCTTACCTGCTATATTGTATTTGTTTTTTCTCTTAGTGGATGAGTGCTCCTCTGACTACACACTTGTGCTTCCTGTGATTGGGATCATCGTGGTTGGTCTCTGCCTTTTGGGTATGGGTGTCCATAGAATCCGTCTAAGGCATCAGTCATCTGGATACCAGAGAATCTAATTGTTGCTCAGGGGAAATGAAAACAATGGAGTTTAGAAAATTTTTTCATCGTTTCCAGGATGTTGGGGACTTCTCTTAGAGTGTGAGTACTTCAAACAATGTAAACCACCATCTTCCACTAAAACCAAGTGAGCTATTTGTGATTTAAATTCAAGTAGCACATCAATTTCTGGATATTTTTTGCTCACTTTATGAAAGATTTAGTGAGCTACTTAAGAGTGTTTTCTAGTTTCCCACAGAATAATTTAACCATCTAAAGTCAACATTTGAGATGCATTGAATTAACATAATGTATGTAAAGTGGCATATGCCTCCAAATTATAAACCAAAGTGCCAATTGTAATTAATACTATCTGTGTTTGCATTGAGGATTTTATTTTATCCTTGATCTTTTCCATTTAAAAAAATGCCTTTGCTTTGCCTATCAAGCAGACTTTCAGTGCTTTTACTATCTGTGTTTTATGTGTTGTACATATGCCTGGCGTGGTACTTTCCCACTTTAAATGTTTTGTTTTTATTCAGTCATCAAAAGCAAGAACATATCTAAGGTTGTTTAGGTTTTTGATGTGAAACCAACATGAACGAATTACCTTCTATTTTTTATCTTGATGACTCCTGCTCTAAAATCACCAGAGACTAAGAATTAGGTGGCTGTAGGCAACAGAATTAAATAATAAGCAAGAAAATAATAATGGCCCTTCACTATTGAACACACAGTGCCAGACACTAGGCTAAGCAGTTTACACACATCTCATTTAATTCATACAACTTACAGATGAGTAAACTCAGACTTAAGAGAATCAGATCACTTAAATGTCACCCACCATACTGTCTAGCCACCAAAAAAAAAAAAAAAAAAAAGCAAAAAAACCAAAAACAAAAAACACCCACCTAACAGGTGGGTGGCAGAGCCAGAATTTGAACTATGTTGGTCTGGTAGCAGGGTCTTTGATCTTTTTGCTGCAATGAGTTGCCTACAAGAGCAGTGACACAAAGTGCTCCTATAGCCTCAGACCAGCATATATTGTATTTTCACAGGGGAAATGGATTTACCCAGAATCATGAGACATTGGGGTAGATGAAAGGAGGACTTAGCAGATCTTTAATAAATTCTCTATTCCCTTGAAGGAGACTGAGGGGCTCTGTAAAACATTAGTCAGTTTCTCATTTTTATGGGGTTGGTAAGCTGTGGCTCTAAAGATGAAGAAATGGAATAAACTTGTCAGGGTATTTTTTATTTCTTCAAAAATAGAGAAGTCTAACTTTAAACCAACTTTTCTTTCTTGGATGTAGATCCCCCTCTTGTGGTAACTTGCAACTTCTGCACTTTTGTATCCACATTTTTCTATTATAGTTCACCTTATCTGTAGAGCAGCCTGCCAAGAATTTTATCCCTGCTGGATTTTGCTAAAGAAAGGAACTGAGTCAGGATATTAACAGAAAAGAACACATGACCCTAGCATTCTTTAGTAAAGGAACAATTCAAGTCCACCTAGAGACCATATGGGCTTTCCTGACTGATTTCCTCATGAGTCAGTAGGGTCAGTAAGGTACTGATTTTAGTCTTAATAGAATATTGAATTGCCTTAGAAGATTTTGTAATAAAAACTTATTTTGGAGATTCATTCACATCATTTATTTCTTATCATTCATTTTTTTGTGCCATATAAAATTTTGTTTACAATCTTCTTAGTGGTAGGCCTTTAATATGGAGGTTTTAATATGGTTGTTTGAATCAATGTTAAATTATTTTTCTATAAAGAACTTATTTTATTCTACTCTCCATTGCCACATTGTTGCTAGGTAGGAAGACCCTATGTGGGAGAAACTGAATTCCTGAAAAGATAAACCACATTAAAGTTTCAAACTAAATCTCTCAACTCTTAGCCCAGACTAACTGACTTCATTACCATTTTACTCAAGGGCTGTCACAATCTGTCCATTCATTCATTCAACCAACATAGATGAAGGACTTACTAAATGCCAGACACTCTTGTAGGGGCTGAGATAAATGAGAAGAGGTCCTGTATTAGTGATCTGTAGTGATCCAGAAAAAGAAAGAGATAAAGAGAGACTGACCAACATGGACACTATGGTCTTTTATAACCTAATCACAAAAGTGACATACCATCACTTCAGTTTTCTATTCACACAGACTGTCCCTGGTACAATGTGGGAGGGAACTATACAAGGGTGTGAATGTCAGGTGTCTAGTCCATTTCTGCTACTATAACAGAATACCACAGACTTGGTAATTTATAAACAATAGAGGTTTATTTGGCTCATGGTTCTGGATGCTGGGAAATCCAACATTAAGGGTCTGCATCTGGTGGGAACTTTCTTGCTGCATCGCAACATGGTGGATGGTGTCACATGGTAAGAGAGAACAAGAGGGGGCCAAACTTCCATTTGAACAAACCCACTCTATAAATAACAAATCTACTCCCACAATAACAGCATTAAATCTATTCATGAGGGCAGAGCCCTCATTACCTAACCACCTGATAAAGGTCCTGCCTCCCCACACTGGTACATGGGGGATTAACCTTCCAACACATGAGCTTTGGGGAACACATTCAAACCATTGCACCAGGAGAGGAAGGAATCCTCAGGGGCTTCTTGGATTCTGGCTACTACAGGTCCCTACTGTCGAGGTGCACACTGTGAAATTAATGATTTACTTTTCTTGGGAACTCAAGTAAATAAATTCCTATAACAATCTTCTATTCTGGCCCCCCCTAGAGTCCACCTTTAAAACATAAATCAGATTACATCACGCTCCTGGCAAAACTCCATTCAATGGCTTCCCACTTTGGCCTTCAGGGACCAGCCTGTTCAGGCCCCCACCTTCCTCCCTGACCACAGGTCCTACCTCCTTTCCCTTGGTTCAGCACGCACAAGCCACACCAACTTGCTTCTAGTCCTCAGTGTTGACCTCCTCAGGGTCTCGGCCCTGCTCTGCTCCAGACCTTATGTTTCACTGCTCTTCATCCAAGGCACAGTACAGAGAGGCCTTCTCTTGCTGCCCTACGTTAAGTAGACTCATCCCACATACCCGCACTATTTATCTCATTACCCATTCATTGTCTTCATACTCTCAATCACCAACTGAGAAGATCTTATTCAGTTGTTTCCCAACTGTCATATATGTTTCACAATGGGGTCGGGGACACAGCCTAGGGGAGTAGTGTCTAGTCTCTATGTTCCAGCCTGCGGCGGCCATGAGAAAGTGCCTCTTAGACCTCCAACTACAGGATGTGTCTAAGGGCCTTTGGCTGCTGTGCTTTGAAAGCTATCGCCACATTTGCACCAAAGCCACAAGTATCTTCCATAGGCAGCTCCCAGGCAAGATGGCAGATGGCAGAGAAAGGAGTGTGGAGGCTGGGCATGGCAGGGTTGCTAAGGTAGAACCATTCTGGGAGACACAAGACTCATCCAACAACTGACTTTGGCTCGAGGACTCCCCAACTGCCAGATTTGTCACCCAATCTTCTTTCCCTGTCCCCTTCATTCCTACTCAGATTTGCATCATGATCTGAAAACTCTGCTGCCTCTTCTGGCTCACCATTTTTTCCCACAGGCTTTTCCTCTAATAAAATTCCTGCATGTTTAGTCCTGTCTTGATATCTTTTTCTTGGAAGACCCATACTAACATAAATGGTACTGGGAGTGGTCAAAAAAAACAGGCAGTAAGAAAGGATTTGGGACTGGCTCACTCATTGCCCAGCAGGTGGAAGGGACACTGTCCTGGTTGATAGATGGGTGCAGGTAGTCCCTGGCTCTAGGTGGCGGTTCAATTGCTGAAGATTTCATTGATGGTGGCCTGAGAAACAACTTGTTGGAGAGGAATGCTGTGGCAGGTGTGATTTTGCAAGCATTTGAACAATATGGGGGAACAATGCCTACAGAGACAGCAGAGTGGGCTGGTTACTGCTAAGTTGTGTTGATAGCCCTGCAGAAGGATAGTGAGAGACTGAGCACTGTTAACAAGCAGTTTACTACTAAGTGTGAAAGTAGGAAAGCCTCAGCGGTAGCTTACAAAATGGGCATTATCTTCCACTGTGAAAGAGCAGCAGGCCAAAAATCTAATTGTGAGTCTGCAGAGCTTCAGAGACATTTGAATACTCAGCCTTAGCAGGTCTGGTATGCGAAGGGCAGGGCCTTGGTGGGGAAAAACTGGGGTCTTGAAACATGGGACAGGGACATCTAGATGGAAGCCACTGGGGATGTTTGACCCTGCAAAAGCCCAGGACTTCTGGGATTTCAGAGGCAGCCTAGTCTTCCCTAATACATGCTAGCACTTCAGCTGCCTGGAAGATAAGACAAGCCTCACACACACACACACACACACACACACACACACACACACACACACACACACACACACACACACACACACACACACACACACACACACACCTGGAAGATAAGACAAGCCTCTCACACACACACACACACACACACACACACACACACACACACACACACACACACACACACACACACACACACTAGCTGGCATGTACAGACAGAGCCAGGTGAATATTCTTGGGGTTGGAATTTGAAGGTGCTTGACTAAGGGTGCCAGAATATAAGTCTAGATAAGCAATAACTCGTTGATTCAAAGGTAGATTCTTGGAACATGGCATTTCAAACCTAGCAAGGACCCCAGGGAATGAGCACACTGACTACAGGATGGCTCTTAGAAGGCTGGGGAAAAAAATGGCCAATTCTCAGCAAAGTGGAAATGCCTGAGTTGCCCTGGCATATGGCAGAAGAAGGAATGAGGAGGCTGAGGAAAGTGACATGTTGGAATGGATATATTTGGCAAGGTCAAAAGATAAACCAGATGATTATTTTCCACAGGAGGGCTCAGAAGAGAAACCATTCCTCAAGGCCATCAGGAATGCATTGATGAGAGGGGCACCAGCATCACTGACAACTTCAGCATGGCTCTCCTCTGTAGCACAGATGGTAGCAGAGTGGTCAGAGCTGGGACCATGTGAATGATGGGTCCCCCAAAACACTAAAGGGCAGGTGATAACCTTTAGCTTCTACAAGCCAGAAGGCTGCAAATTACCATAAAAATGGACAAGGTCAGAGGGACAGGTGAGGGGGCTGGATTTGTAGGGATTGTGGATATGGTAAATGGAGCATGGTATCCTTAGGAGCAAAGTAGATGGACAACCAACATGGGTGCTACTTAACATCTACAACAACAACACAACAAAAAGAACAAGAATGGAGGAGCCAGAGACCAAGGGTGGTCACCCCAATAAAACCCCATAATCCCTGACCAGTTCCCAGAACAGAGTCAATTTTCAGATCTGGAACCTATTGCCTGAAGAGGTGGTAGGTCCCTAAGAGAAAGGACCTATGAAGATTCTTCCAATTCTCCCCCGAAAGGGGCCTGTCTGTGGTCATTTATTTGAGTGACTGTACACCAGGGAAAGGAAATAACCAGATATTTCAAGCACTATTGGATGCAAAGTCTGGGCTGACACTGATACCCAGAGACCCAAACTGTCATCATGACACTCCTGATAGATTCAGGGCTTCCAGGAACCAAGTAATAAATGGAGTTCTGGCTATAGTTTGGTCCTCAGTAGGCTCACTGGGTCTGTGAACCCATTCAGTGGTCATTTTCACAGTCCCCAAGAGCAATAAGATTTGATGTATTTGGCAGATGGAGTAACCCTCACATTGGGTCCCCAGTCTGCAGAGTAAGTTATCATTGTAGGGAAAACCAACTGGAAATCTCTGAAATGCTTCCCCCCTTGTTCCCACCAAAATAGAAAATAAAAAATAATGTTATATTCTGGAGCAGGATGGTGAGGATCAGTATGATTAACAACCTAGAGAATTCCCAGTTATCTCTCCATTTAATTCGTCAGTTTGGTCTCTGCAGAAAAAGGATGGACACTAGTGAATGACTATAGGTTCCCATGAACTTAATCAAGCAGTAGCCGTGACTACAGCTGCTGTGTCTGATGTGGTATCATCGCTGAAGCAGATTAATAAGGCCTCTGGCATATGGTATGCAGCCATTGATTTGGCAAATACATTCTTTTCCATTCTAATTACAAAGCGGACCAAAACCAGTTCATATTCACGTAGAACAGACAACTGTATTTATTTACAGTTTTGCCTCAGGTCTCTGTTAACTATCCTGCCCTCTGTCATAATATAGTCCAAAGACATCTGGGCTACACAGACATCCCCTAGGACATCACTGCTCATGCTAGTATGCCGACAACATCATGCTAGTGTGTTGGAGGCTTTGGTATGACACAGATGTTCTAGGAGGTAGGAGAAGAACTCTATGAAGATTCAGGGATTGACAACTTCATTGAAATTTTTAGGGGCCTATGAGGTCAGGGCATGCCAGAATATTCTTTCCAAGGTAAAATACAGATTTTTTTGCATCTTGTATCCCTTCCACGAAGAAAGAAGCATAGAGCTTGGTAGGCTTCTTTAGGTTCTGGAGGCCACATTTCACACTTAGGAAAATTCCTCTGGCCCATATTTACCAGAGACATAGAAAATTATCAGTGAGTGGGGGGCTGCAGCAGGAAAAGGCAGTACAGCAGATCCAAGTCACAATGCGATCAGCCTTGCTGCTTGAGCAGGTCAGTCAGGCAGACATTATGGTGTTAGTCAGTTTGAAATTCTTGGCAAACTCCAGTGGCAGGATTGTAACACTGGGCATTCTGAGCAAGGCCAAGCCCATGCCATTTAAGCAGATACATGCCCTTGGAGAAATGGCTCTTGGCATGTCACTGGGTCCTTAAACACTTGACCCTGGGGTGCTAAGTGACCATGCATCCAGAAATGCCCATTTTGAGGTGGATTCTGTCAAACCCACTAAGTAATAAAGTTGGATGGGTCCAGCAATAGTCAATTGTGAGATGGAAATGGTATATCCAGAATCAAGCCTGTGCAGGACCAGAGGGGGTAAGTAGGCTTCCCGAGCACTTAGTCCAGACCCCCAAGTTACCCAGCAGAGTTTCACCAGTGCCCTTCCATTGCACCTATTTACTGGGGGGAGAAGGGAGGAGCATGTAACCAGTTGAAAATGGAGGAAAAGCTCAAATTGTTCTATATACCAGTTGGCATTGCAGCTACATTCAGAGAAGACAATGGGGAAGGAAAATCTTCCCAATGGCACAGCAGCAAGTAGGACCCCAGTCATCTACTTTGTGTGGAAGGAAAAGTGGTCCAGTGTGAGAAAATACACAGATTTCTGAACAGTGCTTCAATTGGGTCATCTGGTCAGGGGTCTGGAAGAAAAAACTGGAAGATCAGAGACATGGAGTTCTGGGATAGAGGTATGTGGATGGGCATATTAGAGTAGGCAAAAGTGTGAAGAGTTTTGCATCACATGTTAATGATTACCAGAAAGCACCCGCCAGTAATGAGTCACTGAACACCAAATCAATAAAATGACTCAGCCAGTTAAGTTAGCTGGCCTTTGTCACAGACCACATAGAATTTTCACAGTGGGCATGTAGGGGCTACAGTGGCAGAGATGAAGACAGTGTATAGGCCCAATAACATGGCTTCCCACTTACCAAGGCCAGTCTAGCTACTGCAATTAGAACCACAACAAGATACCATTTCACAGCCTCCAAAGTAGCTAAAATTAAAAAGATTGGCAATACCAAATGTTCATGAGGAACTGCTAGTAAATCACCCCAAAACTTAGTGACTTAAAATAACAACTATTTATTTTGCTCGTGATTGTGCAGGTCAGCAATATGGCCCAGTCTTGGTGGGGCTGTTCTGATCATGGCCAGGTTCACTCATGGTCCTGCAGTCAACTGCTGAATCAGCTGGTGTTCGCTGGTACAACTACCAATTTACATGATGATCATGTTAAAGGCTATCAAGAGGATGCAATGAGCACAATCCAAACTTCAGGAACTTTTAAGACCAACTTTAAAAAAAAAATCAAGGGAATTAAAATAGAGATTGAAGAACCCACAGATTAGTAAAATTATAAAAAAAAAAAATCAAACAATTGTAAAGTTTGAATCTTTTTTGGAAGCTATTCATACAAACTGCAAAAATTAAATTCAAAAAAATTAAAAAGGAATAATTCAGTCATGTGTTGCTTAACGACTGGATATATTCTGAGAAATGCATTGTTAGGCAAGTTTGTCACTCAAAAATCATACGGTATACTCACACAAACCTAGATGGTATAGCCTACTACACACCTAGGCGATACAGTATAGCCTATTGCTCTTAGACTACAAACCTGTAAAGCATGTTACTATACTGAGTACTGTAGGCAATTGTACCACAATGGTATTTGTGTATCTAAACGTAGAAAAGGTACAGCAAAAATATGGTATAAAAGATAAAAAATGGTACACTTGTATAGGACACTTAAAATGAATGGAGCTTGCAGGACTGGAAATTGCTCTGGGTGAGCCAGTGAGTGAGTGGTGAGCATGAGGGCCTAGGACATCACTGTACACTACAGTAGACTTTATAAACACCATAGGCTTAGGCTACACTACATTTATATTTTTAAAAAGTAATTGCACTATGACATCTTGGTGGCTACAATATCATTAGGTGTTAAGAATTTTTCAACTCCATTATAATGTTATGGGACCACAATCATATACACAAGTCCATAGTTGACCGAAACATCATTACACAGTCCATAACTGTACTTATAAGAGAAACTTGAAAACTAACTCTATATGATAATATTAATCAATTATTGTTAATATTTTAGATGTGATTCCAATATTTTGATTACTTTTTAAAAGAGTTATTACTTTTGGATATATACATACTGAAATATTTATTTATGAAATTAAATGATAGCTGGGATTTGTCTCAAAATAATCTGGTCAAAGGTAGTAGTGGGTGGGATATAGATGAAAAAAATTAATCGTGAGTTGAGTAATTGCATAATGGGAGCAGGGCTTTATTATATAATTCTACCTACTTTTATAAATATCAAAACTCTTCCTAAATAAAATGTTTTTAAAGCCAGGGTAGAAAAACCTGTGCATGGGAGAAAATGTCCTTTCTTTGCTGGATGTTGCATCTGCTGTGATGGCAGGAACTTTAGCCTTATTCTGACACTTACTGAGAATGACAGAACAGGATGGAAAGTACATGCCTGTATCCTTTACGACAACATTAAACTATTTAGTTAACCAGTCCTGGAAACAGCCTACTTTCTTCCCTGTTATGTGAGATAACAGGTTATTTCCTCTTTTTTGATTGGGTGTTCTGTGACTTACAGGCAAAAAACATAACTGATATGGAGAATAAGAAGACATTGTAGTATCGACAAGATCACAGAGTTTAATTCAAAATGGTGAAAGTGATGACAAGGAAAACGTCTGAGCCTTTTCAGATATTGGAAAGCCAAGCTGGTATACATTTGTTTTCAGTACTACTGAGCCTTGCTCTATTTTACTAAATGGATTTTCAGGAGTCTAGAGAGACCCAGAGCACATCAATTTTTTGAGAAATTTTTCTTTTTTTTTAAATTTAGGAAACCCAAAACAATGTTTCAAAAACTGTGGTATATTTTAATGTTGATATGTAACAAAATAACATTTTTAACACAAAGATTGCAATGCAATATTGTGGCTATTCTCAGAATAATTACAAGATAAAAGCAAAATGCTATTAACTTATAGTGCACTACAGGGAGTGTGTTCCTGCCCAGAGGCACAGATTCAAATTTCTGTCAATCTGATCACTGTTTTGCTGGGACTGTATTTTAAGACTCTTTTTGAATGGAAAGTCTGGGTTGATAGCCCTCCTGGACCTTTTGTTTTTTCCTGTGATAGGCCTAAGAATATCTTACATGTATGAAGCACTTTACAGTTTTCAAAGCTCATTTGACAAAACTTAAGTAATTTTCACAATGATCCCATGAGGTAACATAAACACAGGACTGCTGTGTAAGATTGTGCAGGCTGCGCTCTGATCCAGGCTTCCCAGCTGAGGGTGTCCATGGAAGCTGAAATCCAGCCTCATACACAACTCACCATGCTGTGTGTCCTGTCCTGAGTTTGTCTTTTCCAGGAGGAAGAAGAACTTTCATCTAATTTGCCCAAATACACAGGCAAATAGCAGTCCTGATAATATAATACATATGTAATCATCTTTACCACCATTAAAAAGCATGTCAAAATTTTTCAGTACATATGACTCTGTAGGAGGTCATCCTTTTGTGCCCTCGTTTGATCCCAGATATACCTAATGAACACCAAAGAGGCTACAGGTGCTGCTGTACACTTCTATCAGAGCAATTGAGAGGACGATGGGTCAATATAATAATTGCCCTCGCCCAAGAAATTCAAAGTAATCCTGCCTGCTTTAAACAGGACCAATGGGTAGAGCTGCAGAGAGGAAAGCACAACAGCTTCCATCTCTGTCCCCCCACTTCCACTTCCTCTCCCCACATATTTTTTCCAATCAGATTTAAACATTACTTATTGTTAAAGCCATGTCTGTTTCTTGTAGAACTTCTCAAAGTACAGAAAATTGTTAAAAAGTAATGGTTAAAAGGAGTGGTGGAGAATCAAGTATAACTCTACCTATAAGCGACAAAACAATCCAGAATGTTAAAACAAAACAAAACAAAACAAAACTTATTTACAGTGAAGAAACCTGGCAGATCACCTTAATCAAGCAATGAAGTTAATATCACCAGTCATGGGGCAAACTGACATTGTGTACCTTCTGATATAATGCATGGAGAAGGGCACATCAATTCTGTGGTATTCCTGCCTAGAAGGCAAAATCTAAATCTAATGTGAGGAAATAGATGAACCTATCAAAGGAAAAATAAAATTGGAGGCCACAATTTGGTTATACTCCTAGGCCAACTGTCCATAGCCGTGTAACCAAAACTTGAGCTATCCTGATTTCCCTGAAAATGTTAGCTCTAAACAAAAACAAACTTAAGCTTTTCTACCTTGTCAGCATGTGAAAATTAAACCAATAAAAATCAGCTCATGCAGCTTTACTTGCACAATAGAGATCGATGTGCTTCCTCATTTAGGAAGCTGCACTGAGATCTCTGGTTCACAATCTGTTCTTCTGTAGGCACAATAAACTTTAAAAAATTTTAATTGATCTGTTTTATCTTTGACAAACCAAAATTGAGGAATATTCTACAAAACTGGCTTGCATTCTTCAAAAATGTCAGCGTCATGATAATCTGAGAAAAACTGAGGAATCATTCCAGACTAAGGGAAGTGAAAGTCAATGCAATG
This sequence comes from Cynocephalus volans, assembly GCF_027409185.1. Lineage (NCBI taxonomy): Eukaryota > Metazoa > Chordata > Mammalia > Dermoptera > Cynocephalidae > Cynocephalus > Cynocephalus volans. Next base: position 106,972,981 of record NC_084460.1, on the reverse strand, counting down.
CATGGTACAGGGTTTTCTTTTGCAATAAAAAGGCATTATTGGAACAACTGGTGAAACTCAAATCAGGTCTGTAGAATAAATAGTATTTATCAGTGCTAATTTCCCAATTTTTATGATTGCTCTTTGGATAAGTAAGAGAATTGTCTTGTTTTAGGAATTACACACTGAAGTAGTTAGGGGTAAAAAAAATGTCAAATTTTTAATTTAATTAAATTAATTAATTAATTAAATTTATTTATTTTAAAAGATGATCGGTAAGGGGATCCTAACCCTTGACCTGGTGTTGTCAGCACCACACTTTCCCAAGTGAGCCACGGGCTGGCCCTGATTTAATTTAATTTTAATTTATTTATTTATTGAAACACAATTGATTGTACATATCTGTGGGGCACCACAATGAATATCAGAACGTCTTTTTTTTTTTTTTAAAGCTCTGGTGGCTGTAAAATTTTAGTTTAGTTACTTATTTCATTTTTCATTCTTGAGAATGCTGGAGAACTTTGTGCTCTCCACCCCATGTGACTTTTCCCCACGGCTCTGTCTCCCCCACTGTCTCACCGGGAGGAGGACTCTTTCCCAAGCCGGACGAGAGCGAAGAAAGGAACCCCCGGGAAGAAGCCCCAACTGAGCACCAAGAGGCCGAGGACGGTACTCTTCCCGGCGCAGGCGCACACCGCCAGGGGCCGAAGAGACCACACCTCCCCGCGGGCCGGGCCCGACTGGCCAATCGTGGCCCTGAAGCCCTGCTCTGTTCTTTGATTGGTCTTAGTGGAGACGCCCCCCACCTGCCCTTGGCTATTGCTAGGCTTGATTCAGACGGTGGCCGCCGCGGGACAATAGGCTTACGGAGGCGAGGAACGAGATTGTGTGTGTGGGCTGCAGCCGCCGTTGTGCCTGGGAGTCAGACAGTGGCTGGGCTCCGGGGACATGGCGGCGGCCTCTGCAGCGTCGGTCCTGCTGGTGGCGGCGGAGAGGAACCGGTGGCAGCGCCTCCCGAGCCTGCTGCTGCCGCCGCCGAGGTAACGGTGGGTGGGTGGAGGTCGGAGGATCAGTGCGCGGCGGCGCAGGTGGCTGGACCCGCTTTAGCAGTGGGACATGGCGGAGACCGAGAGTCTGGGGGCGGAGCAAAGGGAAACCGCCGCCTCTCGGGGGGAGAGGGACGTGCTGCTCTCAGTCCCGGCATCGGGAGGGAAACATCGCCACACCCACTCCTTCCTTTCTTCCCCGCTCCACATCGACCCTTCAGCCCGCTGTTGGCTTCTGTTTTTCCGATTGTGAGGACTGGGGGAGACGGAGCTGGGCCTGCTGCTCTCCGTCTCCCCGACGCTTGCACGCTCTTCACCCTTTACACGGTGCTTTCGCCGCGCTGCTTGTGTAGGGAGCGTCGTTATAATCCTGCTTCTGATAAAGCCCAAAGGGATCAACGACTTGCCCAAGGTTACACAACCACTAAGAAATGGCACCAGGACGCCCTCAAAGTCCATTTCAGTTCAGCTATCCCCCATCATGTGTCCAGTTCAGAGAAAGACTCCTGGAATTCTTTCCATTGATAGAATGAATCTAATTAACAAGAGCAAATGTACCTTCCAGAGGACTGGAAAGTTGTTTTGTCAAAAGCTCTTGTACCCAGGTTTGAATAAAGCTATCTGATGACTCACTGTATAGCCTCTAGGTAGGCTTAGCTCATCGCTAGGTGTGCGACCTTGGTAAGTTAAGTAATATCTCTGTCTTTCAGTGTCCTCACCTAGGAGGAGGTGATGATATCAGTATCTAGAGGAGATAATACTAGTACCTTGGGCTGTAAAAATTAAATGAATTGACACAAGGAAAGAGATTTAAATAGAGTCTGGTATATATGAATCAATCCATAAACGCAGCTTTCGCAGGCCCAGCCCTTTAGATCAACTTTTTTGTCTGCTTTTATTTTCCACAAGCTATTGTAGATGCCTTGGGTTTTCAGTTACTTAATTGTAGGTCTAGCCCCAGAGCAAATTTTCTTTTTATGCCGTGATTCTCTAGTAGTTCAGAAAAAAAGCATCTCTAGTGGTGGAATTGTAGACATAGAGTAGGCTGGTATAGAAACTATCTTGGAAGCAACTTCTTAATCTTGCTATTTAAGCCATTGTTTTAAGTTGTAGTTTATATAATTGTGAAAAATGGAATAGACTGATCAGAACATTTTTGGGATACAGGATTATAGTTAAATGTGGTGAGTATGTGTGTGTCTCTTTCTGTCTCTTTCTCCTCCTCCCCCTCTATTGGTCTTCATTAGAAGATGGCAGAAGAAAGCTTTAGGTCAACAATGACCTTGAAACTTAAAGTCTTAAGCTGGATTTACCAAGAAGCCGCAATTTTATAGACACATCTGCCCAGGACAGGCCTTGACTCTTATCAGAAACCTGTCTGAAGCCTATGAAGGGAAGAAGATGCTGTGAGCTAGAAAGACCTTATAAAGATCAGGAAAGATGATCCCTCTCCTTCAAGATTGAGAAAATGAGGTCAGTTGAATTGGAAAGATATGGAGAGCAGCAGCCTCCTGAAGCTGTCTTGTGGAAATCATGTTCCAAAGCCATGGGTCTTGCCACCAGCCATTCATGAATGGGAACATCTGGTTGAGTGTGCATCATAGGGCAATAAGTGTATGGACCCACTTTAGTGATTCTGCCTGCTACATCTCTGCCTCAGTGAGATGCTAGTCCTGCTCAGTTACATAGTTACATACATAGTATACATATCCTACTACCTAGTTACATAGTATCTAATGTACACTGTGCTTGTTTTTTTTCTTTTTTTTTCTTTTTTCAAAGATGACCGGTAAAGGGATCTTAACCCTTGACTTGGTGTTGTCAGCACCACGCTCTTCCAATAGAGCTAATCGGCCATTCCTATATAGGGATCTGAACCCGTGGCCTTGGTGTTATCAGCACCACACTCTCCCAGGTGAGCCACGGGCCGGCCCCTTGTACACTGTGCTTTTTATCTTGTGCTTTGTGAAGGATCTAAAATAGTTAGTCCTTTATAACCATGGTTTTGCCACATCTTCCACATGTAGACCAAAAAGACTAAGGTAGAATTGCTTCTGCAGTTTGTTGGTTTCCTGGAATATTCTTTTTAGCTGAAACCTAATAGGCATTATACTTTTTTGTTCCCAAAGTGAATCTGGCCTGCTTTCTGTCAGCTCTTGGTTAACATTTCAGTGTTAACTTATGTATAAATAGGTATCGTGGAACTTAAAAATTGTTGTAGACATTCACAGACTTCTACCTAGTTAATACAAGGACTTGGAATAGAATTATATGCTTTTAAAACTGAGAGGTATCTTCAAGATCACCTCTTATAGTCTCCTCTCTTGTTGTGTGAAAACATTGAAGCCCAAGATGTAAAGCATGCATCCTAAACTGAGATGATATCACCCCTCAGGAAGCAAAAATTGGTCCTTTTTTGTTTTTAGTTTGTTTTGCTTTGTTTTGTTTTTGGTGGCTGGCTGGTATGGGGAGAAAATTGGTTCTTGAGAAATCAAAAAAAAAATCTTACATGTCATCATGGTTGTGGTCCTCCAAAACTCAACCCTACCTGCAAAATCTTATTCCTTAGTATTTAAGTTTTCTCATTCAGAGGGTAATAATGAAAAATAAAAAAGGTTGAGAAACACTGATGTAGAGTGACTTGGCCCTGGGCAAGCTGGTCATTGGAGGGCCTTGGCTGAGAACTGAGCTCTTCTGGCCCCACAGCCAACATCCTTTCTGCTGCCTTTATTCAGCTTCCTTCCCTTTATCTCTCTGGTCTTTTTTTTTTTTTTTTTTTTTAAAGATGACCGGTAAGGGGATCTTAACCCTTGACTTGGTGTTGTCAGCACCACGCTCAGCCAGTGAGCGAACCGGCCATCCGTATATGGGATCCGAACCCGGGGCCTTGGTGTTATCAGCACCGCACTCTCCCGAGTGAGCCACGGGCCGGCCCTGGTCTTTTTTTTTTTTTTTTTTTAACTGTTTATTTTTACTTTTATTTTTCAAGAGGAATAAACCATAAAAGTGTTGCATAAAAAATTCCAAACCTCAGATCAGCCCCTGTGATATTTTACCTTTTTCATTGAACCCTCCAAGGTTATATAATAAAAATAAACAGTTTGTTGGGTTCCAAATAGAATCTCAGAAGTGCCATTAAATTTTATAAATTAATTTGGGAAAAATTGATAGTATTACTATGTTCACTCACACCACCCCAAAAAATTAACAGATTTTTCCACTTATTGAAATCCTTATGATTATTTCTCAGTTAGGTTTTGAATTGTCCTTACATGGGTTTCACACATTTCTAATTAAGGTTTTTAAAATTAATACCCTGAATAAAATATTTTTTCCAGTATACTGTTTGTTGCTGCTATACAGGAAAATATATTGATTTTTATATATTTATATCTTCTCTGATCACTTTTCTAAATTTTCTTCTCGGAGTTAGTCTGAGAGTTATATTAGTGTGCAAGGAATTTATTTGAGAGTGTTCTTGGGCAATGGAAGGAAGCTGATTGTGCAGAAGGAGGATTTGAGCTGTAGTGCAGACATGGCCAGGGCCAGCTCGGAAGCTGGGAGGGAGGGCCTTTCAGAGTTTTCCTGATTGATAGGGTGCAGGGTCTTTTATATCCCTTTAGAAGCTTGTCCCTGGATCCAGCAGGGCAGCTCTTTTCTCAGTCTCAGCTGACAGCAATTGGAAACATTAATTCCTCAGTCTTGGGTGCTCAGGGGTCTGGGTGGCATAGCTAGACAATTTTGGAAGCTGGGAAGTCCAAAGTCCAGGGAGCACATCTGGTGAGGGCCTTGTTCTTGGTGGTGACTCAACAACGATGAAGGGAATCACATGGCAATGGCAGGAGCAGAAAGAACTCTCTCTCTGATCTTGATTTTCGAAAACTGTCTTATCAGAGAGTTGAATTTGATTGCTGTTTTTCAAACTGTATTTTGACCAGCATATTTTATTTAATAAAATAGAGTAAAGAACGTATCAAAATGCAGTTTTTCATGAAACTACTGTTTTAATTGTGTGGGCACCAGGTAGTTTTTACTGTAAATTGTAGTAAAAAAAAGTTTGAAAAAAAGCTGAACTAGATTATCTTGAAGTGCCTTGGCTTTTTAATTGTTTCTGACTCTGTGGTCATATGCCAGCCTCAGGAGCAAGCAGGTTAAGTGACTCATTTAAGGGCATATAGTGCGAGGAGAAAACAGCCAGAACTCTCTAACTCCTATGATTTCTAGACTTGTTTTCTTCCCACAAAGAAAATCTTACTAAATCACTATTAGCAGACTTAAGGTTTAATTTAGGTTGTGTCTGGACCTGGCTTCGAGTTTTACAAAATTTAGATTCTTTTGAAAGAATAATGACCGATCTCACATATTCTGTTTAATTATAATTCCATTTGGATTTGTTTATAGAAGATGGGCTTGGAAGCAAAGAACCATGAAGTATGCAACAGCTACAGGTACTGACAGACTTTGTTGTTGTACTATTTGGTTTTGCTTCAGATTATGAACCAAGAAAGGGAACTGTTTCATTCCTTAATTTCTGCATAACAAAATTAGTTCTTCTAAACCTTTGAAGTTTTGGATTTTCGTGATAATTTTCTTAGTAAATATTAAGTTATGGTTTTCACCTCTTTTATATCAAATCTCTCTGTGGAGTCTAAAATTATAGAGGGTAATAATGGAGAATGTTTTATATTTATGGTTTTATTTCTGTTTGACCCTCTTGGTGTATTGTGATCTAAACTGATGCTTTTAAAACAGTTCTTTTGAGTAGCAGAATCTTTTTTCAAATAAAATTTTATGTGAAATTCCTAATTATAAAACATAAAAATGTAATAAAAGTATAATTTCTGGTTGATTGGGCAAACTCCCAACTACCCCACCCTGTAATCACTACTCCCCCCTACCCCCCATACTTACTTCATCCCAGCAGTCTCTGTGACAACTCTTGGGCTCTATAGATCCCTACTGAGAAACACTTGTTACACTTCCTTCTGTGTAACTGAGATGAAAAAAAAGAAAGAATTACTCATGAATGAGGCCTGGAGGGACTGCAGCCCATCAGGGGAGCAGCAGCCCCTATTCAAAACCAGCCTTTCTTTTTATTGACAAGACAAGGAAGTTTCACAAGAAAAATCAGTTGATTCCTTCATCAAAAGAAGGACATAAAAACAGGTAGTGTTACAGAAGTAAGGTATGGCTAAGTATAGCTTTAAACTACTGAAACTAGTAACAGCAGTAAAATGTGACATTCCAGAATGCAATTTGTAAAAAGCTAAGTGATCCACCAAACAAACAGCTTGTCCTTAGCAAACGTTTTCTTTTCCACATACTTCCCTACAGCAATTTCCTTAGTATATTTAAACAGCGTTCAAACAGTTTCCTTAGCATATCTTAAGAACAATCAGTAGGTTAGATAGTCAATAATCCTTCCAGCCAGAATCAGACCAGCGACCTAAAATAGTCAAAGTACACAATCCCATCCCTAAACAGTAATTAGAATTGGTTAGATGACTTTTGCCAAACTTATCTGTGGACTGTTGTCCCCTACTCGAGGGCTATAGCCCCATGCATGCATTTACCTAAAAATCCTATTCTAAGATCAAAGGAGAATCAAGATTTCTAAACCCTCAACAAACACTTTTAAATTATATGAAAACTTATTTTTTGAGAACTTCATTATAAACTGTCAAAGAACATTTATTTCATGTGTAATGGTAAAATTGTATTTTATATATTAATGCAATAGCATGTCATGTCACTGATGTCAGTAGACTGTTGCAATAGTCATATCTATTGCAAAAGAACCACACATCCCTGGGTACATAAGGATTAAGGCAGTGGAGGTGACTAAATTCTGGAGTGAGACAGACCTGGGTTCAAATCCTGGATTCACTACTTTTAGCTGTATAACTTCTGGAAAGTGGTTTCTTTCCACCTTAGTTTCTTCATCTTTAAAATTGAGATAATGATAATAGTATCTACTTCATTAGAATTATCATGAGAATTTAAGTCCAGGTCAAGTCTTTAATGCAAGATCTGGTAACAGAAAGTATTTATTAAAGATTAGTTATTATTAACTATGATTATTTTTATGATGATTATTCTATGATTATTTTAAAATTATTATAATTTCATCTTTGGCCTAATAAAGCACCTTTTAATTTTACTTTAAGATGCTTTTTATTTTAAGTTAAAAAGCTGAGTAACTTAAGAGTTTGTGTTAGTAAGTGTATCTTGAATTTTAGTGAAGAGAGAAGAAATGCACTGTCTAATATTAAAATGGGAATTTTAGGCTGTGTTTTGCTGATCTGATTTTACCAAAACAAATCCTTACCAGCTGGTTAATATTGTATTCTTATTCTCATTCCTTGCTCCCCAGTAACATTTCTGCACGATTTTCATGGTGTTTTAAACAGGAAGAAATATTACCAAGATCCTAATTGCAAACAGAGGAGAAATTGCCTGCAGGGTGATGCGAACAGCTAAAAAAATGGGTATACAGTCTGTGGCTGTTTATAGTGAGGCCGACAGGAATTCCATGCATGTAGATATGGTATGTTGTTAAAAACTGGAAGCCAAGTCTTGTAAGTGGTCACATTTATTTATTTATTGTGTCACTATTTTAGTTCTTTATGATGACAGTTGTTATTAGGTAATGTTAACAGGGTTTAAGTAGGTAAGCTCAAACTGCTCACTAATAATTCCTTTTGGGAACATTTTCCAAGTATAACACCAGTCGAACTAAATAGTGCTTTGTGGCATAGTTGATTTACAGGCAAGGTCGTTATCTCATCAAGGACTGGTTAAAACATTTGAAGAATGGCTTATCCACAGACAACACTTTGAGTAGCTCATGTTCAGATCCCTGATGTATAAGCAGAAAGATCAAGACTCTTCTTAGCAACTACCACTTACTGGCTGAGTGATCTTAGCCACATCACTTAATGTTTCCAAGCTTGGTTTATCTGTAAAATTATGATGAAGAAGACCTGACTCCCCTGAGGTTTGTGAATGTTATCAGTTATTGCTAGCTATTACCCACCAGACAGAACCCTAACCATGTGTGAATTCAACTATTGGCTTTCCCTATGCTAGCAGCATCACTGCCTAGCAGGCCCATGTGGCTCTCTAGCCACTTCTCTTTCTTATTCTGTGCAGTGACTTCTTCAAACCTATTTTGCTCCATTCCAACCTCTAATTCTCCCTCTAATCACCTATTCTCAGCAGACAATCTTGAGGAAATAGAACTGAGCTTCCTGCCTAAGAATTTACTGATCTGCTGACATCTGCATCCATCCTCTTGCCATCCATCCAAGACCAGTCATCTGCCTGTGTTCTGGATTCCTTCTCTTCTCACCTTTCTAAGAATCTTCCTTTTTCAGTGATGTGTCATCATTCACTTTCCACTAGATCCTTCCTAACCATTTAAATGTGGTATATAGTCTGTCCATCTTCTTTGCTGTTGCTAGCCCCACATTCCCCTCTCCCTACCTTTCACTCTTCCTTCTTCCATTTAGTGCTAATGTAAGAATCATTTGCCCTGCTCTTTCCTCTTCCTTACATGCCTCCCATTCTCTTCTCAACCCATTCCTGTTGAGCATATATCTTCTCCCCTGCATTGACATTGTTTCTTCTTCTTCTTCTTTTTTTTTTTTAAAGATGACTGGTAAGGGGATCTTAACCCTTGACTTGGTGTTGTCAGCACCATGCTCTCCCAAGTGAGCTAACCGGCCATCCCTATAAAGGGATCCAAACCTCTGGCCTTGGTGTTATCAGCATCGCACTCTCCCAAGTGAGCCATGGGCCAGCCCGACATTGTTTCTTCTAAGGTCACTAATAATGTTCATGTCCCTAAATATGATGGAATCTTTTCAGGCCTGAGCTGACTTGACCTCTCAACAGCGTTTAACACCGTAGGAAACTACTCCCACCTTTTAGTAACAAACTCTTCTTCTGGCTTTCATGACCTTTTATCCTTTTGTCCCCTCTCAGCGTCCTTTTTCTGGTTCCTACCCATCTACCAATCCCTTAATGTTGAAGTTCCTTGGGACATGGTCCTTGACCCTCTTCTTTTCTCATTGTATACTCTCATTCTAGATCATGCCACTTACTCGTGTGGCTTTGTTAAAAACTCCCACATTTCTGTTTCCAGCCCGCACTTCCTTTTGAGCATGATACAGGTATATTGAACTGCTCACTCAACATCTCCACTTTAACGTGTCACAGGTACCAAACTAATATGTCTGAAATTGAACTCATGACCCTTCATCCATACCAAACATCCTTTTCTTGCAGATTTCCCTAACCCAGTAGGTGGCAACACCATTGCTTATAAAAATAGTAATGCTGAACATCTGGGAGTCTTTAACCATGTCTTCCTCTTTTTCCCCACTCTTCATACTCTTCCCCCCCATCCAAAAAAAAAAAATCAGCATATGCTGTTAATTCTGCTTCCTAAACATTTCTTTCCACTTCTTTCTGCCCTGTCACTATCCTCTCTTGCCTGACCAAATGCTATAGCCTCCTAAGTAGTCTCCCTACTTCCACTCTTTACCCCCTCCCATGGTCTATTTTCTATATTTCAGCCAGAGTGAGAATTTAAAATAAAAATTTGGTCATGTTACTTCTCTGCTTTAAGTGCTTTAAACCTTTATATAATCCATATGTAATATATATAATCCATATATAATATATATAATTGTTAAATAATTATTTAACAATAATTTAAAAGATGGATAATATTCAGTGTTGATGAAGGTGATTAGAAATTGGTATATTGATGGAAATGTATATTAATAAAACCATTTCAAGGGCAGGAGCTATTAAAATGTGCAGTGGGCATTTAAGAGCAGTATAAAATAGTTCACACATGTGTAGAAGGAGCATTATCATCATACTCTAATTATAAACTTTAAGTGAGCTTTGTAACTTTTTTCTTGCTTTGTACATCTTATGTATTTTGTTTCTGTGGTCAAATGGTAATTTTTGGCATTAAACACATTTAAGTTATTATTTTTACTAATAATAATACTATGACTAATGCCTGTTGCTTTCTATCCCAAGACACTTTAATTTCACTCTAGCATGTGGTTTATGCATGAAAATCAAGCTTTGGCATCTTCTTCATGCAAAAGATTTCAAGACTGGCTTATTTTTATATCATAGACATGAGCTGGTATTTCTATTTCTCAATTCTTGCATTGTTCTTGGGGAGCTGGCATTTTTATTTATAATACTAAAATGACCCTGAAGCAGTTCTATGTAGTATATGAGTATGTATTAGCTGTATAGTCTTTTAAGCATGTAACATTTCTTAAACAGGCAAATGAAGCATATTCCATTGGCCCTGCTCCCTCCCAGCAGAGCTACCTTTCTATGGAGAAAATCATTCAAGTGGCCAAGATCTCCACTGCACAGGTGAGAGTTGTGAAGAGATTTACAATGCAAAAGGAATGTTTTGTACAATTTCTGAAGAATATTTATTTGTATAAATTATTTTCTATTTTTACCTATTCCCAAGATTTTTACATTTGATTATTGGGTTTCATTCAGCCACTCTACCTTCTTACTGAATCCTGTGTACTTTAGATCTTTTGGGAAATAGGTGGGGGGAGAGTCTAAATTAGAAATTAAAGGGCCGAGCCTGTGGCGCACTCGGGAGGGTGCGGCGCTGGGAGTGCGGCGACGCTCCCAGCGGCCGCAGGTTCGGATCCTACATAGGAATGGCCGGTGCACTCACTGGCTGAGTGCCGGTCATGAAAAAGAAAAAAAAAAAAAAAGAAAAAAAAAGAAATTAAAATTAAGAGAGAATTCAACTCTTCTACCTTCAAAAACTAGATGCTAGGAAAATCAGATCCTTTGGGAAAAGTAGATGGTGCTCTAAATCAAGGTAAGACATAATCAAGAGAGAAATTTTGTTTCCCCTTGACTTCCCAGTCTCATTCTAGGGCCGGCTACCTGTGTTTCCAATATCTCAGGCTCAAAATTTTTATGTTACATCTCTCCTTTATCCTTCAAAATCAAATAGGAGCTAACTTGTGTTGAATCTTTCTTTGAAATGTCTCCAGAAGTAGTTTTTTTTTTTTATCACACAGCCATTTTTTTATGATCTCTTGTCTGGATTTCTAAGTCTCAACTGATTTCCCTTCTTTAAACCTCTTACCGATCCAGTCAGTTTTCTCTACTACCAGATGAACATTTCTTAAACTCTGGTTTCATCATTATTTATCCCCTACTTTTTTTTTTTTTTTTTAATAACGTCACCCCTTCTCCATCCTATACCCCAGTTAGTAAATCTTGAGTGGTTACAAGATAAAGTTCAAACTCTTCTGCCTAGCACTTAAGAGTTTCTGATATGGTCCCATTCTATTTGTTAAAACTTATTTCTCTTGTTTGTTTGTTTTTGTTTATTTAATTAAACTTTTTGTTGCTGTTTTTGTTTTTGTTCTGGTGGCTGGCTGGTAAGGGGATCTGAACCGTGACCTTGGTGTTATAAGGCTGTGCTCTAACAAACTGAGCTAACTGGCCAACCCTTAAACTTTTTGTTATAGAAACGTAATTGGTTATACATATTTGTGGGGTACAGAGTTGAATATCAATACCTGTATACAATGTGTGATGATTAAATCAGGGTAATTAGCATATTCATCATTACAAAACTTAATTGTTTCTTTGTGATAAGGGCATTCAATTTCCTCTCTTTTAGCCATTTGCTAACATACAGTAAATTAGTGTTAATTATAGGTGCTTAGCTTGACTGTACACCAATATCAAAACATTTCTTATTGCCAGTTCTGTATTATAGCTATCATGAACTTTTCTCCATCTCCTTTACATGCCATGCTTATTTCTTCTTCTAAGCATTTGCTTATATTGTCACTCTTGCCTGAAACGGTCTCTTCTCCCTTCTGTTATCATTCATACATTTATTCTCTCAACAAGCATTAATTAATCTTCTGCCTTGTACCAGCTTCTGAGCATGGATGCAACAATGAATGAGACAGAGTTCCTACCCTAAGAAGCTACACTGTAGTAGGTGAGACAGATAACATTTAAACAAATGAAGAAATAATGCAACAAAGAGGGTGATAATTGACAGAAAGAAAGTAAAGCAAGATAAGGAGATAAAGACTGGGTAGGTGGTACTTTTAAATAAGGTGGTCAGGGGAGGCCTCTCTGAGGATGTGACATGAGGAACTTAAGGAGGAAGGGCTGGCCAGTTAGCTCAGTTGGTTAGAGCACAGCCTTGTAACAAGAAGGTCAAGGGTTCAGATCCCCTCACTGGCAAGCTGCTAAAAAGAAAAAAGAAAGAAGTTTCAGGCAGAAGGAATTGTCAAGGCTCTGAGATGAAAAATGCATGATGTTCAAGGGACAAAAGTGACTGGAGCTAAGGAAGTGAGGAGCTGTGCCATTCAGGGTACACTTAGTAAAACTAAAATTCCATTAGATACTTCAACAGAGGGAATTTAATTTAGGAATTAGCTCCATCAGTGTTAGAGGGCTTGAGAAGGGAAAAGGGAAAAAAAGATACGTCGGAATTACCAACAGAAATTGACAATCACCGCTTGGGCAGGGCAAGATGTTGGAGGAGGACCCCTCTGAAGCTGTTGCGGAGATCTGTGGAGGGACCCGACCTGACATCAGGGGCTTGATGAGTCTGGGTTTGGGAGTTTGAAAAGAAGCTGAAGACTGGAATCAGCTGCCACTGCCCAGGGCAGGGGGTAGGAAAGCTTCCCCTGCTCCCGGTTTTCCTATAGTGACCCTTGCTGGCAGAAACCTAACAGGAAGCCCAGCTGGCAAAGACCCAGAGCCCTGTCACAAAGCACAGTCTAGAAGATTAGGTTTGGAGCTGAGAGAACCAACTAACACAAGAAGAAAATGGTAGGAGATGATGAACCAGAGAGAGGTAGTGGTCGCATCAGGGATAGATGAGGGGGAGGGAGGCGGAGACAGGGCTGATAGCAATGAAAGCAGGCAGAACAGTGAGGAGCCAACTGCAGTCGTCTCACCCTTCACTGCCACCTGAATTTCTGCTCCTTTTAAGTTCCTTTATGTCTCCTCTGGTCACATGGATCGCTCCCTTTTCCTTTAGCATTTGATTTCCTGTTCCAGTCATTTTTCTACTTAATTAGCTACTGTCTTTAATGATTTAAATATATGTCTTGTTTCCTTCACAACTCTATTGTGCTCTTCTTAAACTCACATCTTGTGCCTTTCTCTTTTTTTAGCGGATAAAGGCTTATTTTATTTGAACGGTTGATCTATGTGGTCACCGAGGCCACTATGTACAAATAGGAGGGAAACTTTATTTCTTGGTCTCTTCCTCCTTGGACAGAGTCTGGATGATCTCCTCCTTGGCCTGGAGGCATTCCTCGTGGCATTTGCCTGCTTCCTTAGTCTTAGACTTGTGGTCCTCAGCCTGGTCAGCCAGGAGCTTCTTGCAAGCTTTGTCTGTCTTCAGCTTGTGGATGTGTTCCATGAGAATCCTCTGGTTTTTGAACATGATCCCCTTCACCTTCAGGTACAGGCTGTGATACATGTGATGGTCAGTCTTGTTAGATTCACGGTATCTTCTGAGCAGCTGGCACAGAATCCTCATCCTCCTCATCCAGGTTACCTTCTCTGGCATTCGTGCATTGGCCATACCCTTTCACTTACCTATGCCCATATGCCTGCCTTTCCGGCAGGCCAAAGTGCTTTTCTGGCATTGAGCCCAGGAATGGATAGTCACGGGCTTGCGGATAGTTCAGCCCATCTTTGATCAGCTTCTGGATCTGCTGACGGGGGTAGACATTGGCAATTTCATTGGTCTCATTGGGGTCCAACCAGACCTTCTTCTTGCCACAGCGAAGGACACTGGAGGCAAGCCGCTTCTGAAGCCTAAGCATACTTATGGCTGCTGCGAAAGGAAAGAATTATGCCTGTTTTATATACCTTCTAGCAACCCGAAGAACCAGTACACAGAAGGTTTTTAACTTTAATTAACGAATGCTTGTAGTTGTTTTGTGTTTAAGTGTTTCTGCATCAGCATTCTCTTTTTTAGAGTCAGAGTTCCTAGACTGAATAGGTGTTAATTTACATACACGGGTATTAAAATATGCTTGTTTCTAAAGCCTTTTTAGTTATTTCCCGGAGTAAAAGGCCCTTAGGAGGGTTAGGGAGATAATAATACATGGACTTTGTATAATATTTATCCTTAGGAATCCAGGCACTTTAACATAAATATCACTTTCTGTATTTATCATGTATATGAGCATACATGACATGGTATCATCACTTCTATTTTACAGATATAAAACCTAATGCACAAAAGGTTACATGACATTATCCAAAGTCATTTAGTCTCTTGCTACTCAAATTGTGGTACATGGACCAGCAGCATTGGTATCACTTGAGAGTTTGTTAGAAATGCATAGTTTTAGCTCCCACCCCACATTGTAATTTGCATTTTTATGCAAAATCTGCATTTTTATCCAGATCCCCAGGTGATGGGAAACTAGAACCTGTCTAATCATTGAAAGAGAAAGGATTAAACAAGTCTCCTGACTCCTGGCTCTATTCCCTGTTCATCAGACCAGACTGAGCAATAGAACTTTCCTGAGTTTTGGGAAAATGGAAGATGTTTAATCAGAAATTTTAATTAATTAAAAATTACTTTTTGTAGGCCAATCAGTTTCCTTCTTTTTTTTTTTTTTTCCTTCTTATGTTATTAGTGTAGCCTCCTCCTTAGAGTTGAAAATCTACTCACTTTTTAAGGACTTTTCTGAGACCATTTTTCAGTTTAAATAACCATCCTCTAGCAAATGTATGATATGTTAATTCCAGGGAATTTGTCAACTCTAAACCTATTTGGATAGTACAGTATTGTGTTAGGTTCTACAATAACACGAACAATGAGAAAAGAATAATATCTACTTTGAAGTACATTTCAAAATGAATAATGTTTTGAAAAGAATAAAATATTTTCCAAAAAAATCCATTTTGCCTGGATATTTAAGATTTATGATGGGTTGCAAAAATTACAGATCGTGGTGAAAACAAAGGATAAAAAAGAGCAAAAGCCAAGTAATATAGGGGAAGGGGGGTTGGGATTAAATCAGAAAACTTAACACCACCATGATGGGTGAGGTGAAAAAAAATCAGAAAACTTAGGCCAAGGAAAGCTACTTTAGCTCTTCCTGGCAGCCCTAATCAAAAGATAATTTGGTGGGTTACAATTTACAAAGCTCTCCTCTAATGAAAAGATACTTGTTAATTAGGAGAGCAAACCTTGCCTAACTTTGACTTTGAAAAAGAAACTTATTGATCATTCTGATAAAGGACATCGAATGACACATGTATAGTGATTTGAAATAAGTTTTCCAAAATTGTATAGTTGTTCTTAACATGGCCATGTTGACATAGGTACATAGGAGCTAGAGTAAAATTTACAAATGAGCTGAATTTCTGGTGATGCTTGGTGACATGGCTGTACTGAGAGACTCTAGTAAGATCTAAATATGCCTTAGGCTAGTTCCCTTCATTGTCAATTGTCTCAGACTGTAATGGATTGAATTATGTCCCCCCAAAACTCCTTGGAGCTTGAATTATGTCCCCCAAGTTTTATGTATTAGAAACTTAGCCCCCACTATGACTGTTAATGGTAATTGAAAGGTGAAGCCTTAAAGAGGTGATTAGATTGTAGGGCCATTCAGTAGTGAATGGATTAAAAATGGTGGTTCTGAGGGCTTTAAAAGAAGAGGAGAGTCCGTTTTGCTCTTTCTCTGCTCTCTCTGCTTCCGCCATCTTGCAACGCGAGACCCCTGGGTTGCTGTCATGACCACCAGATGGACTTTGGACTTCCCAGCCTCAGAAACTGTAAACGGTAAATTTCATTTTCTTTATAAATTACACAGTTCCAAGTATTTTGTGACAAGCTACAGGAATGGACTAAAATACAGACCTTCTCTGGTTGAATAAGAGGTAGCAGTCAACTGACTGCAGATTAAAATCACCCAAGGAGACTTTTAAGAAGAATGTTGATGTACTGCTTTTTGGGAAGGGCCTATCTATGGTAATGGCAAAGGAGCATAAAGAGGTCTTCTGGAATTCTAGTGATGTTATTTTTTGATCTGAGTTCTGGCTACCCAGGTGTATTCAGTTTATGAAAACTATGAACACAAGAGCTGTACACCTGTTACAAATGCACTTTACATATATTATACATTAGTGAAAAGTTAAAAAAACAAATGCTCTTTTATTGTGGGTAATGGGGAATGGCTGCTACTGGGCACAGGGTTTCTCTCTGAGGTGATAAAAACTTACATTATTAGGTCTTACTTAGTATCAGATTGTGGTGATGATTACATAACTAAAAATCATTGCATTGGGTGAGTTTGATGGTATTTAAAAAGTGCAGTACTACTACACATCTACTAGAATGGCTAAAATCAAAAGAGACTGACAGTACAACATGTTGGCAGGGATATGGAGAAACTTGGAACTATCATACATTGCTGGTAGAAATGCAAAATAGTACAGTCACTTTAGAAAACAGTTTCGCTATTTCTTAAAATGTTAAACATATACTTACTGTATTATGACCCAACAATTGCATTCCCATTTACCCAAGAGAAATGAAAAATATGTCCACACAGACTTGTACATAAATGTTTATAGCAGCATTATTCATAATAACCCCAAACTGGATAAAAATCCAAATGAATGGATAAAAAAATATGGTATAGCCATGTAATTGAATATATACTATAAAAAGAAATGAGCCACTCACGCATAAAACAACATGAGTAACCTCAAAAAATTATGCAGAGTTAAAGAAGCCAGACACAGAAGACTATGTACTATATGGTCGGTGGTTGCTTGGGAACAGGAATTGACTGCAAATGGGTATATGGGAACATTTTCAAATGATGGAACTATTCTAAAACTGGATTGTAGTGATAGTTGCACAGTTGTATAAATTTACTAAATTAATCAAACTATAAATAGTATTGTAAATCATACTTCAAAAACAAACAAACAAACAAACAAAAAACCAACAGGGAGAACTGGGATCTAGATAGACCTGTGTCACTTTGCCTAGCATAAGTGTTTGATCATTTCATGTAAAATACTAAAATTGAA